>NC_090240.1:23994846-24334846 GCF_024489055.1 Chanodichthys erythropterus
GTGTCCCTCTTCAGTACTGCAATATATGTATATATGTATGATGCAAATTAACAGCAAAATTGTTTATTTACAGGTGATTTAATCATTTGCACCATTTGTGATTATTTTCCCATAATTTTTAGATAAATAAAAGGATGAGATGGAAGTAGCTGGAAAGCTAAGTTCGTTTTTCAAAACAACTTCTGTTTGTTGTATGTCTCTGTGCATTCCTCATGATTCAGTAGCGGTTTATTCTGCCTAACACTCCTAATATGAGTTATTAATACCTGCATGTTTAAGATGGTTTCGCTTCTTGTCGTTTTCTAACAGAGGGAGACTTGACCGATCCAGTCAGTGGGCCCCGTTCCTCAGGATCGGACCCTCAGACTGTTGTGAGTGACTGTGTGGTGATCAGGGCCTCTGCTGGCACCATCAGGACCATGTCTCTGTCTCGAAGCCCTACTTTTCGGCACAATCCCTTCAATGAGGACTCGGACACTAACACTTCCGCTGATGTCACACCGGTGCACATGGCTAGCCGTCAAGCTTCCACAACAGGAGAAGATGCTGAGATCACCAACACTGAGCTGGAAGTCATTAGGTGTGTCTTGAGCATTAGAGCTAATGGTGAAGGAATATAGTAGTGGAAAATCACACATTATTCATTGAAAGGGTGAAGCGTGTCATTTTGTATTACAATAATGTCTTTTAATTTAATGTAACTATAAGTAAACCATTTTTGGTTAACTTCCCAAAGTCTGTAAACACGTTCTCAAAACATTCTTTTGAGCAGTTTGAGATGTCAGTTTGTGAAGTAAGTCTGTAATATGGTGAAAAATCTGTTAGCATTTCAATTTTTCTTGATGACAGATGCTCCGCTAGCATGGTTTTTGGTTTAAGAGCCCTTCCAAAACAGGTCGCTGGCATAATATAACTAATTTAATATTTTATTTAATCAGATTAAATGGACACTCTTGAATGGGTGTTAATGGAAAATGAATTTTTGCAATAATATTTGGTACTACTAATGCCACAGAAGTGACACGCTTCACCTTTAAACTCAATTTAAATATATGTACTTTATATATGTATTTTACATTGACACTATGCTAAATAGGTTTAACATTAGGTAGAGGAACTGATGATTTCCTTGTTTTGTTTTCATAAATATATCTTTGTGTGACAGAATGGCAAGGCGCAGAAGGCCTGGTAAAAAACGACGAGGAAGAGGGTCGACAGACTCTGTGTCTGTGAGCAGTGAGCAGAATGTCATTTCTCCAGACACAGCTGACACTGAGGAAAGCCTTCAGATAGTGGTTGAGAGAGACATTATAGTAGACAAGCTTAACGTGGACAGTCGGGGTCCTCCTGAGGGGCCAGACGGTCCTGGGACAGAGTCCATGAGGAATGGGAGACAAGAAGGAGAAGATGAAGACCCGGAGGCTGGACTGAGGCTTCCTGAAATGACGGACACTTCCATGGACAGTGTGGGCCAACCTCTCCGTGACGTCATGGACAGGCTGAATGGTTCTCTGGATGGAGACAGCTGGCAACCGCATGAAGGTGAGGAGGGAGTGGATGGGATATGCACTAGTCACGATGGACCTCCCCATCAGCGGCCCTTTCGAGAGGACTCAGGTGGTGAACCTCCAGACCCAAATGGTAGCTTCCTGCAGGCCCCCCTGCCACCTGCAGACTTCTACTGCTTTACCTCCCAGAGTCCAGACCCTGCTGCCTCGTGTGGTGGGCACAATGACTCTGCAGGGAATGGCGAGTCGCAGGATGTTCCTGTTGGCGATGAAGATGAGGGAGAAGCAGAGACACCAGCTGCAGGGCAGGATCAGTCCATCCCCATAGAGACGTCAGCTCAGGAGAAACAGAGTAAAGCAGAAGAAGAGCAGGAGGAGGATAAAGACCGTGCAATACAAAGCTCCCATGCTGCAGAGTTTAAGTGAGATTGTAAACTGTGGTTATCTTTTAATCAATGAGATTTTAGGCTTAGAATAGCTCTAATAATGACCCAATGTGTGATGTATTATGAGGTTAAGTTATTTGTTTTTGTTTGTTGTACAGGGTGGATAATAATCACTTGCTGCTGCTCATGATTCACGTTTTCAGGGAGAATGAAGAACAGCTCTTTAAGGTAAACAAATGGATACATATGTAATTACAGTTTTACTTTGTGTCCATGCTGCAGCTTACTAGTGCAAGATATCTTGGCCACATTTCCTCATTTTGCCCATTTACTAAAACATTCTATGACATTTGTGACCCCCAGAGTCAGATGGAAAAATCAAACAAGGTATATACACATATATATACACTACCGTTCAAAAGTTTGTGTTAGCAAGAGTTTTTTTTAAAGAAGTCTCTTATGCTCAAGTCTGCATTTATTTATACAAACAAACAAACAAACAAACAGTAATATGAAATATTATTAATTTTTTTTGTTTTCTGTTTTAATGTATTTTAAAATATAATTTATTCCTGTGATGATAAAGCTGTATTTTCAGCAGCCATTATTCCAGTCTTTAGTATCACGTGATCCTTTAATATGCTGATTTTTTGCTCAAGAAGCATTTATTATTATTATCAATGTTGAAAATGGATGTGCTACTTAAAATTTTGTGGAAACCATGATACAATTTTTTTTTTTTTTTTCAAGATTTTTTTGATGAATAGAAAGATTAAAACAGCATTTTTTAATTTAAATCTTTTGTAACATTATAAATGTCTTTAATGTCATTTTTCATCAATTTAATGTGACCAATATGAAATTAAAATATTAATATCTTTTAAAAACAAACTTTTGAATAAAAGTGTACATGTACAATGGTTTTTGAAAAAAATGGTTATGACATAAACATACAATCATATCAATCATGCATATCCAAAGTAATACAAGTACGAGCAAATATGCTGCCTAAAACGTCACATTTGTAGTGATATTAAAATGTGTGCATATTTCGAAATAGTTTGTGGTGTTTGTGTGTGTATGTAGTGGGTAATGTATATAGTTCTGAAATAAGACTCTCTTGAAATGAATGAATGAAATCTGGGAAATAATACCAATAAACAAGGCCCTACTTCAAATAAAATTGACCTACGTGTAATTAAACATGCTATTGTATGCTTCTATTAATGTGTAATATGAATCACACAGACATTAAAACATCCTATTGATTGTTTGTATTTGTAAATTTATTTCAGATGGTGAGAATGAGCACAGGCCACATGGAAGGAGATTTACAGCCCCTGTATCTGCTGTTGACAGACTGCTACATTTACCTCTTGCGTAAAGGTCAGCAAACCTTCAGTGGAAGAGCAGGACATTGCTAGGAACATCTGCAGAAGCTCTTGTTTACATTTGTTGTTGTGTCCTATTGTTTTTCAGGGGCAGCAGAGAAGCCTTATAGTGTTGAGGAGGCAGTGTCTTATAATGAGCTTGACTACATCTCTGTGAGTAAAAAATCTGAAGCCTAAATGATCAGTTTGACATGCTGCAGAGAGATTAGAGCCCTTGTTTGTGCCTTAGGTGGGACTTCACCAGCAGACTATCACTCTGGTATGCACTAACAGAAGACGGCAGTTCCTGCTGGACACAGCCGACTCATCTCTGACTGTGTGAGTTTTTTAAATTAAAGAACATCCCTGTGAGGTTAATTAGTATGTAAGCCTTTGAAGAATATCTCTTCATGTTCTCTCCTCAGCTGGTTCCTGACTGTGCTCAAGGCAGCCTTGGAAAATGGCTGTAGGGAACCTCCCTACCCCTCTGTTCTCACTGACGCCACCATGGAGAAACTTGCTCTTTCTAAGTTTGTATGCCAAGAGACTCACTGTGAGGTAAATGGAGAAGATCTATCATCCTGAATAATGCATGAGACAGCGGCTCACTTTTATATACTTGGTTCTTCATGCTGACTCTACCTATGACAATTAAAGCATTGATAACGATCATACAGTTTAGACCAGTGGTTTTCAACTAGGTGGCCTCAGCAAACTGATGGGGAATGCAGGATGACTTAAAATTATCCAAATGAGTATATTATTATTGTTATTACTATTAATAGAATTTATATTATTAATTTTATTTTTACATTTAAATAATCGAACGTGATTAAAATTCTAAAAAAAAAAACATCCAAGAGTGAATGAATTTAATTATTTGTCCCTCCTCAATAATTATAGTTTCTGTTTGTTTCCCAGTGTCTGTTTATTTAAAAAAAAAAATCACAAGAAGCAGCTTTGTCATAATTATAGCACATTTTTTGGACTGATATAAGAGCTTCCATAATAATAATAATAATAATAATAACAACACAATATATTTAGCTTTTAATGCATGAATTATTACATTTCAAAGAGAAAAAATTTTTTGCATCTTTTTACTTTCTTTTCAAATTACCTGTTTTTGAAAGGAAGACATTGCAAAAGTATTTGGTACATCAAATAGTTAACTAAATGCACATGCTAGGACTTGTCTTGTTGATTTTATGTTAAAATTTGTTTGTGTAGTTGTCGGAGATGAGCATCCGGCTGTATTCTCTGGTTCACTGGGAGGACCCCATGGATGTGACAGTGGCTTCACCTACATCTCCATCCAGATCCAGAGAATCCAGCAGTACTAAAGAGGGGCCACTGTTGTACCGGGTCGGGAACTCTTATTTGGGGAAGGAAGTGTGGAAAAGCTGTTACTTGGTTCTCAGGTACAAAAGGGTTTGGTGCTTTAAACTATTTGACCGTGTTTCTGCAAGCTGTTCATGTGTACTGAATCTTAATCTACTGTTCACCTGGCAGCAATGGCATCCTGTATCAGTATGCAGAGAGAACAGATGTTACTCCTTTGATGTCTGTTACCATGGGGTAAGCTTTCGCTGTTGTTCCAGCAGTGCTGGGCAGATGACTTAGAAATTGTAATCGGTTACTGTTTCCAATTTACATTAGAAATTTTTTCAGTTAGTAACATAGTCCATTAGATTACATATTTAAGGTAAAATAGTCTACTTTTTGATTACCTTTAGACATCGCCTAACTCGTTTATCACATTGATTGGAATAGGATAGTCAAAATACCATACAGAGAAAGAAAATATATTCCATTGTTCATTATCAACAACATAAAGTGCATTAAATAATACATTAATGAAAAAATATTAAGTAATTAAATAATAAAAACTTAAAATTAAAATAAATAATTTTAAAATAGAAGCAATCAAAATAAATTAATCTTAATCTTAATCTTAGGGGATACATCAAGTAAATAACAAGTGAACAGCTGACAAAAAAGTTGCAAATATTAAATGATGTGAATTTGTACATTTTAATGTGTTTGGAAGATTAAAAACCTTCCAGAGACAGTAATACATGGTTAAATGACTCACTGAGTGATAAATTACAATAATAATTAATGTGTTTGTCACAAGCTGATTAGATATGCAATGTTGAGAAAACAATTCTTAAAGGGTTAGTTTACCCAAAAATGAAAATTCTGTCATTAATTACTCACCCTCATGTCGTTCCACACCCGTAAGACCTTCGTTCATCTTCGGTACACAAATTAAAATATTTTTGATAAAATCCGATGGCTCAGTGAGGCCTCCATTGCCAGCAAGTTAATTTTCTTTCAATGCCCAGAAAGGTACTAAAGACATATTTAAAACAGTTCATGTAAGTACAGTGGTTTAACCTTAATATTATAAAGCAACGAGAATATTTTTTGTGTGCCAAAATAACGACTTTATTCAACAAATACCTTGTGATGGCCGATTTCAAAACACTGCTTCATGACGCTTCAAAGCTTTACAAAGCTTTTGTTTTGAATCAGTGGTTCGGAGCGCGTATCAAAAAGTCACGTGAACCATTGAAATTTCAAAACACTTATGTCGTACCGATGCCTCGTTTACTGAAATCATGTGACTTTGGCGCTCTGTGGCTGGTCTATGCAATTCCACAAAGCTTGAAAACCTTCTGAATGTATGTAAACAGTAGGCTTTTTTTAGAAAAGAAAATGTAAGATAAAAAATGAAAATGAAAGATAAATAGAAGTAGTAGGGAGACTCAACAAATTATAAATAAATACTGCCAATGTGAGAATAACATGTAATCAATATAAAAGTAACTGTAGTCTGATTACAAGTATTTTAAAATGTAATATAATCTAATTACATTTACTTAATCTGATTACGTAATCCAGATTACATGTAATCAGTTTTCCAGTTTTTATTTATAAATATCAATATGAAAGAAATAAATATATCATCATCAGTATAAAACATGGCCACTTAAAAGCATTTATATTTTCGTGTGATTGTGTTTCTGTTGTAGGGGAGGGCACTGTGGAGGCTGCAGGCGTTCAAACAGCACGGAGAAGCCTCATGCATTTCAGGTGATTCTGACAGACCACCCTCCATTAGAGCTCAGCGCAGAAAACGAACTGGAAATGGCCGACTGGATGCAGCTTCTCTGCCAGTCTGTCTCTAAAGGGGTGAGCCAACATCACACACACCAACCTTTTTTTCTAGATGCATTTTCCCTGAAGTTCTTAATTTATGCATTCTGGAGACGAGATCTCTTTGCATTTTTTTGGGAAGTGTGACTAAATGCACAGTTTCAGACTTCTTTCCATTCATGCATTTGCATTTGAAATGCTTTCAGATTCGCCTCATGACAATGTGGTGTTGTTCCTCATCAGTTCTAGACATGCATTTGCATTTTAGTTGATGTTTTCTTAGTCTAGCCTGCCAGAATTAACCAGAATTCCCCAGATGTTGACCAATACATTTTGTATATTTTTGTTTCTCAGATTATTCCACAAGGAGTAGCTCCTGCACCCTGTATTCCATGTTGCCTTGTGCTCACAGACAGGAAGTTGCTCACGTGTCACCAGGATTGCCAGACCAGTTTTTTCCGTTCTCTAGGAGGAGCTGATCTGAACGATGTCACAGCTGTTTGCCTGGAGGACGATAAAGAATACTGTGTCATTGTAAGACTTCATGTAAATTGAAGTGCATAAGATGTCTCTGTGAACAGATGTTTGCTGTTTGTAGTTTTACATCTACAAATAGGGTGTTCCTTAGATCTTTTTTTGTACTGTTTGAAGAAATGTGTGCTTGTCATTATGAATCACATTAGCTTATGAATGTGAAATCTTTTGTGATTCACAGACTTTTTTTTAACTTGTGCTTTCCTCACCCTTTGTGTCTTTTTGCAGGAATTTGCAGAAGACCGTGCTCACTTTCTCCCTCCCTGGGTTTTGTATTTTAGCGGATGTGAGGAGCGAGATCGGCTACTAGCAGAATTGGGCCAAGCTTGGACTGCTGTTTATCAGGTGAAGAAATCACAAACTTTTTTTGTTTTTTCGAAATATAGCTGCAAGCAGCGATGACGGGCCCAAGCCTCAGCACCTCCGCCACCCCGGAGGCTTTTGGGGAGAATGTGCACGACAGGCAATGTGCATTTAAAGGGTTAGTTCACCCAAAAATGAAAATTCTGTCATCATTTTCTCACCCTCAGACTGTTCCAAACCTGTATACAGTTTTTTATTATGTTGAAAACAAAGGAAGATATTTTAGAAAATGTGGGAAACTGAACAGTGACTTCCATAGTATTTTTTATTTCAGTCAATGGTGCCCCAAAGCAGCCTGGTTACAAACTTTCTTCAAAATATCTTCCTTTGTTCAACAGAACAAAGAAATTTTTACAGGTTTGGAACAACTTGAGGGTGAGTAAATGATGACATAATTTTTTTTAATTTTTGGGTGAAATATCCCTTTAAACTGGGTGAATGTAATAGGATTATGGCAAAATATGAGGCTCTTCCTGTTTCTTTTATTGTCATTACTTTAAACCCTCACCATGGCGACACCATTTGAGATATCCGATATCCGTTCACAATTTAGCATCTTCAGTGTCTGGTATGAATCATATAAACTAGCTAAGAGTAATAGTTTAAAATTCAGTGCCTGATTTTTCAAAAAAATCCATATTCAAAACAAAATGGCTGTCTAGCTGACTCTGTTGGTCCCCAACCCCCTAATCTTTGTCAAAAGGTGGCGTTACTGAGCCCCCTCCTCCATGCCCGTTTGTAAGGCTTTGCCCATGTCTACTGGCCAACAACTTTGATTTGGTTGTCGAGTTTCATGCAATTTGAAGCATGCTAAAAGCCTCAAAAACACCCAAGAATATTATTAAAGGTTGACGTGTTGCCATTGCAACAGTATTTAAGATATCAAGAATTATTTCACAGGTGTACAACTGCCCTGTTTTGACATTATACTGATGAAGTTTGAAGCAAATTGGGGGAAAAATAAGAGAGTGATTTCAAAGCATTTTTGAAATTGACACACTTCCTGCTGCCAGTTGGTGGTGCTATGATTTTGACTCGCAATAGTCACATCTGTATGATCAGCCTCCTACAACAAAAACACAGCTGAAGTTTCATCAAAATCAGTGTATGCAGAAATTATAACACGCTTCCTGTTTCTCACCATAAATTTGTTGCCTCGCTACGGCCAAACCGTTTGAGATATCAAAAATTTGTCCGCAATTTAGCATTCTTAGAGTCTTGGCTTCATGCTGACCGAGTTTGGTGGTGATTGGGTGAATCGTCTAGGAGGAGTATATCAAATTCCAGAGTATGCGTTTTTCAAACAGCCCATTATAGCTGACTTCCTGTTGTGCTAGCGTATGACGTTGTAGAGCACGAAAGTTGTTCGGCTTGATGAGATTTATAAGTGTATGAAGTATGGTTACTGTAGGTGAAAATCAGCATATTAGTATGATTTCTAAAGGTGTCATGTGACACTGAAGTAATGATGCTGAAATTTCAGCTTGCCATCACAGGAATAAATTAAATTTTTAAAGTATACACATTTTATTTAATTATTCATTTATTTCATTGATTAACAGCCTGAATTTCTACACGTTTGTCCAGGTGCCTCTACCTCGTAAGCCGGTGTTAGACCCGTCGGTGCAGAAGAGGTGCGGGGAGGCGCTGGAGCTGATGAAGAGCGCCTGGCAGAGGAGTGACAGCCTACACAGAGGTCGATCAGAAAGAGAACCGTGGTGCTGACGACCTTTACATCACTACAGTGAGCCCAGGATTGGATAGGACAACACTGGGAAGTCAGCTCACCAGCAAACCTACTGTTTACGTACAGTAGGTACAAGCAGACTCGGTGAGCTCGCCAGACCAGAGACAATACTGAACAACGTTGGCTCGTATAATATTAAACTACCGGTAATAAGGCCTGATGACCTTGTTTACACTTGCCTTGCACAAATATTTAAGGAGTTAAGATTAAGGCTTTGGCTTTTACAAATGGAAGTCTGCAACAGGAAATCAAAAAGACACTCTGAGATCTATCAGTTCTCTACCATTACATTGTGTTTGGACTATAAAGAGTGTAAATACATAGTCCAAAGTTTTTTTTTTTTGTTTGTTTTTTTTAAATACGCCTTTCTTCCTTGTATAAAGTCTATGGACAGATACTGTTCATGCCTGAACTATATAAAGAGGTACAAACCGCTTTGTGAGCTCTTGCGAAAGAGAATTTTAGTTATGTTTACACCATTGATATTATTTGGCTGCTTTAAGATAACCATTTGAAAGTATAACGGTTTGCATGGCGACTTGGCACTGACACTCAAAACAAAGAAAGAAATAGGGGGAATTGGTCTGGATTTAATTTTTAGATATCTAATATCAATCTGCTAACACTGGTGAGGTACCAGCATGTCACCGTTGTTATAATGGAATGAAGTAATTTGTTAGAATCAGGTGGTACTGAGATACTGTATTAGGGATCATACAATTCTAGTATGTCATTTAAGTTAATAATGCATCTAAAGTGGCAATGTTTAGAAGTGAAGGAGTCAATTACAGCAGAATTGCACAAGGTTCAGAATTACACGTTTGTTGGTGTTTGTTTGTACTTTTGTTGAAAGAAGTGTTTTTTTTCTTTTTTCTTTTATCATGCCGTTAAAAGGATCATACGATCATACATAAGCATTCACAGCACAACTTTATCAGGTTTGAGAAAAATGCATTATTTTTTTTATTTTTGTTCACAATTGAATACAATCAATTAGGCATTTGTTTAAAGTCACACTCTTCAAAAGATGTTGTCAGTGTTTTTTTACACCGATCGATCATCCATTGCTGTGTTTTAGCTTAAATGTTAAAGCCATTCCCAGTTCCTTTCTCACTGGTACATTAGATATAATATACCATGTTCAGTGACACACTGTAAAGTTGTTTTAAGAATGTAGAGTGATTTTAAAGAAAGCTAACTTGAGTATGTGGATCTTTGCCAGACTGTGATGAATGGAAACAGAAGCAGAATCTCAGGTATGTTCAAGTTTGTTCCAGTCAACAGTGATTTTAAATAATACATTGCTGGACAATGATGGAATACAGTTGTTCATTAACAATTGAATTGTGTTTTTATTTTATTTTTTAAGGTTTTTTTTTAAGTTTTTTTTTTTTTTTTAAACTTTCAGTTCTTTTTTTATGTTTTAATTTTTTTTTAATGGGAGTGACCAACAGTAGTCAGTTGTTGTTCTAACACTCTGTCTCAGATACACTAAATGCTGCATGTACATTTTGGAAGATGTCATTAATATGATAAATATAAATAAAAATGACTTTTTTAAATGGGGAAAAAGTATGAATAATATATTTGCATTTGTAATGACGTTGACATTGAAAAGGGTAATATCTTTTGGTCAGTAACTGAATATTGTATAGAAAAAGACAAGACCCTCAGAGAAATTAGATTTTTTAGATTTTTTTAAATAAGACAAAAGTGGTAATTAAATAAAGTAAAACTGGCATCATGGCGCCATCTAATGGCCAAACATACTGAACTAATCCTATTTTCAGTAACATTATCGCAAATTATTTACAAGCATTTGATTTACACCAAAATCAAACAAATGGTGTCAGGACAATAGAACTAAAATCCTTTTTTAGCTTCTTGTATTTGTTTTCTACATCAAAAACACTTTATCCAATGTACAAAGTCCTTTAGGCAATGGCAATTAAACACAACCATTAGGTAACGGTATGAAGGTTACCAAATTCGGTTACACTTTATTCTAAGGTGATGTAGTTACATTGTACTTACTCAAATAAGTACTGAGTAATATTAACTACATGTACTTACTATAGGGTTAGGGTCTGATTTAGGGTTAGTTACTTGTAATTATGCATAATTTACTGTTATTACTATAGTAAGTACATGTAGTAACATGTAACTACATCAACAAAATGAAGTGTTACCTCAAATTCTTCTTTCAATTTCATTGATTCCTCTTTCTAAAGAACCCCTAAAATCTCTAGTGCTACTTTCCTTGTATGCTGAAATATTCAAATAGACATGCAGATCCATTGATGGCGAGAAAGCATCTAAAAAGAGTTGTCTTGATTCTGTTTCAATTTATGTTCTGACTTTCCTCTTGTTTTGTGGTGAATTTCTGCAGTCAGGTGGTTTTGCTTCTTTTCCAGTTACCCTTGCCTCCCTACTCTTGCAGTTCACATCAATGAACAGAAGGTACTCAAACCCTCCTCCCTCACCCTTTATCTGCCCAACCCCTTCTTTTTATTTCTCTCCTCCCTCTGTCTGCACTGCCGCAGTAACATCAAAATATTAATGCACCACAGAGATTGGG
This sequence comes from Chanodichthys erythropterus, assembly GCF_024489055.1. Taxonomy (NCBI): domain Eukaryota; kingdom Metazoa; phylum Chordata; class Actinopteri; order Cypriniformes; family Xenocyprididae; genus Chanodichthys; species Chanodichthys erythropterus. The sequence goes on from NC_090240.1 coordinate 24,006,495, forward strand.
GGGATGGGATGGGGGAATTTGAAGCAAAAAGGATCACATGCCACATCTGGAGATTTTCTTTTTGGGGGGTATAAACCATAGAGCCAATCACAAGTCATTTGTACTTTCTTTGTCTCGCAAACCTCTTGCACTTAACTAATGAGAAATATGAGCTATTTGTGCTCTCTTAGCCAATCATGCAGCACTTAGGACTGACCCAGAAGTCTGCAAATACCATCTAAACCGCTAATGGCAGAGTTTAATTGCTGTTAAGTGCAAATGATTAGGACAATACATAAATATACACAATGCAACTAAAGCCGGGAGCATCATTCTTCTGTGACTCAGCTCATTTGTTCAAGCCAATTCATAAATTTTAGGTGGCAATGTTTCAACATCCAATGCGACATTTTACCTCTTCGGTCTTTGCACTGAAGAGTTTTAGATTGTGATGGTCTGTCCTTCCAATAGATCATTTATGTTCCCTCTGAAACATTAAATTTAGTGCATCTATAGTCTGTCTGAAACTGGATTATGTGCAGTTCTGATGTATTAAAAACTTGCTTTTCACCAGAGTCTCAAGCATCTAGTGATTTAAGTGACAGTGTATAATGCATATATCTTTAAAAGGAAGCAGGATTTATGTATTGCTGTAAAATGTGTTCACATGTTTTTCTTTGCTGAAGATGAAAGAAAACAAGAGGCTCGTATTCCAGAGGAGCTACGGTAAGTGTCCCTCTGGAGTGGGATGCAGTGAATGAGAGAGATTGAACATAGATGCTGCAGACCCACTTCTGCCCTTGTTTTGTCTCATCCGTTTATAGAGGCACTTAATGCATTTCTCCTCTCCTGCAGCACTTCTTCGGGAGGAATGCACTTATAGTTTTATCTCGAATTTAATTTACGTGCATAATTTATTGGACACTGATGTTCTGCAGGAGTATCTGGACTGGAGCGTAGGACTGTGAATATACATCAGTTCTACTGAAGCTCTGAATGTGAGTTAAACGACATAGTCTGTGCTAGCTCCACCTCAGCATCTGGTTGTGACGGTCTGGGATTCTCATGCTGAAGAAGAGGAACACTGAGGTGCTGATGGACCGGGAGGTTCTGCTGGATCTGGACTACAGCGGCGAGACCCATGGTCCAGACAGTTATGGAAGCCTGCAAAATGGGGGCTTCATCCCTCCCCGATATGTGAGTGTACAGATCTGTGTTTTAACATGATGTTCTGATGCATACTGTATAAGATACATTTATTCATCAGAACAAGAGTTCTAGTTTCTGTGTGTAACAATATCATCAAACTCATTGCATAGCTGTTCTGTTCGTTGAATTCAAATTGCTGTCTAATTAGCATATGGCTTTGCTGATTAAGCAACCTGGTGGTTTTCCTGTGAGTTTTTTGTGACCTCAAGGATGCATTACAAATATCTTTTTGATAATGGGTTAAATCTTCCTTAACTGTTTTACCTGTCTTATTTTGATAAAACATACAATATAGTTTAGTTGTATAATTGTTGTCATATTTTCATTTATACAACAGTTAGTTCCTGTCCTTGTATTTGATTGTCCGAGCTGCAGTCCAACTGCATCGGGACCTTTCACTTTGTATCACTCCGCTTGTCTGCGTTTGAGTATCCGGACAGATTGTCAGTTCCAGCGACTTTCTATTGCTTACATCTTTACACCAGTAGGTGACGATAAGTGGCAGACTCTGAGTGAGTCATTTAAATCATTCACTCAACTGATTTGTTCAAAAACACTGATTCATTCAGTTAACAAAACACTACTACTACTGTGGCAATCAGCCACCTAATTTTTAACATACTCCTAGTTATTTAGCAGCTAATGAATATAGCAGCTAATTAATTGGAAATTTCAGTCACACATTCACAGTAAATAACTTGCTTCGGTGTTGCAAAATAAGGTATATACTCTTATCTTTATAAGGCCAAAGGGTTACACTTTATTTTACAGTGCTGTAATTCTATTGTAATTAATCAAATAAGTACTGAGTACTATTAATTAACAACATTTACTTACAGTTAGGGTTAGGGTTTGGTTTAGGGTTAGTTACTTGTAGTTATGCATAATTTACTGTTATTACTATAGTAAGTACATGTAGTTAAGAGTAACTACGGCACTGTAAAATAAAGTGTTACCGGCCAAAGTGATTAGAGGTATGTTATTCTGAATTCAGCCCATGTGTTGCTCAGAGATGCACAACGGTTGAATTATGCTTTGGCTCCATTCGGAACTATTTTCTTTGCGGAACAAAAACAGAACTTGACTTAAACAGCCCAACTCATCTGATTGCTGTTCTTCTCGCTCTACACAACAATTTATCATCGTCACTGATTTTTTTTTTTTTTAGGCAAAACAAGTTTCATACTCCAGGATGATTCGCAGACAGGTCTAGATGTTTAAAAGGTTAGTTCACCCAAAAATGAAAATTCTGTCATTTATTACTCACCCTCATGCCGTTCCACACACCCATAAGACCTTCGTTTATCTTCAGAACACAAATGAAGATATTTTAGTTGAAATCCGATGACTCAGTGAGGCATCCATAGGGAGCAATGACATTTCCTCTCTCAAGATCTATAAAGGTACTAAAACCTATTTAAATCAGTTTGTGTGAGTACAGTGGTTCAATATTAATATTATATTAATCGCGATCTGAATCATGATTCGACACACTGATTCATTTGTGCTCTGATGCTTCATGAAAGCAGTGTTTTGAAATCGGCCATCACTAAATAAGTTGTTATTTTGTTTTTTTGGCAGACCAAAAATATTCTCGTCGCTTTATAATATTAATATTGAGCCACTGTACTCACATGAACTGATTTAAATATGTTTTTAGTACCTTTATGGATCTTGAGAGAGGAAATGTCATTGCTACTTATGGAGGCATAAGCGTGAGTAATAAATGACAGAATTATTTTTGGGTGAACTAACCCTTTAATGCTGCCCATACACCACACTATTTTCTATATTTGCTGACAGTTAATGGAGTTTGCTGACAAAATACTTAAAGGCAAATCGGTGCTTGTGAGTGATGATTGCTGCGGTATGTGAGAATTTTCAATTACACGTTCTGAGAAATGCATCATAGATATTTAGCTACGAGATATTTAGCAAGTTATGCCACCCACAAGCTACACCACTTCAGCCCTGATTTTCCACTCATCGACAGTAAAAAGCCCCAAAATCCCTGTGACCAGCCCGCCACCAACTTGTTTTTCAAGAAAAGTGTACGTTTAAAAAAAAAAAATCACAAGAGGGTATTACAGATGTATTGTATATTGTAGAATAAATAATAAATAATAAAATATCTTGAGCTTGTGTTCACCACAGACCTTATTTAACCAAAAACCCATCTCGAAAAAACACATTTACTTCAGAATGGTGGAGCCGGAAGTGCTAAAATGCTAAATTCTGGGTTTTATTGGCCTACAAAAATTCGTCATCCCTGTAAGTTACCACTCTTATCAAAAATGCAATCTGAGAAAAGCACCCATGTGTCACCAATGTTGCCCAAAAGATATTTAGCAGGTTACCATGCGCTTCTTTTTTTAAAATTGGCATGAAGACCGAATTTCCATTAGTCTTTTCTTCCCTATTGTGACATATAGTGAGATGGCTTCACAAATAAGAATGAGGTGACTTGATTTTGTCCGTCGGGAATTGATTAGATAGTTTGATCATTATCGTTTGGGTTCAAATCAGGGTTAAAATTGTTTAGTGCAAAAGCAACAATGCTGAAATATTAAAATGATGATGATGGGATGATGATGATGATGATAATAAAATCAATAATACAGAAAAATGATGGAACAACAGCGCTTTTGCTCTTGCTTAAATGGCTATATTCATGTCATTTTGACAGTTGATTGCTGCAGCAAATGATGATGATGACCCCATATACGTTCATTGTGAGCGGACAGCAAGCCCACCTGTTCAGCCCCCAGGCAACTACTTCAGAGATGGCCAAACAAAAATAGGTAATGGTTTGATGAAAGCACTTTAAGTATACCAACTACTTTGACTAAACATGTAGCTAGTCATATTAACCCTGGTCACTCTTGCCTCAGACTTTGTGCTGGTGTGGGAGGTGAAGGTGCGCCGCAAGCGTCGAAGTCGAGGACAGCCACAAGAAGAGGCGGCGGAGGAGGGAGTAGAAGCAGCACAGGAGGAGAGCAGGTCAGAGAGGAGAAAAGCTCAACTGGCCCGATGGAGGGACAAATTCATCCAGAACCTTCAGAGTGCTGGACTATTGATGGAAAAGGTTCAGCTGTTAGGTCCATTTTCTCAGTACAGCGCCATTTATGCAACTTACTGTGAAGTTTCTAATGGTTTTCTCTTTATTATCAGGAGGAATCATCCAGTGTAAAGAAGACTATACACTATCTGAAGCTCCATGCTCCATGGGATGTGTTGGTGTATTATGCTGAGGAGTTATGTCTTAGAGCGCCTCTGCAGGTCAGATACATCTTTTCATGTTCATTTCTCTACTGAGCTCTCAATGCAAATACAGAAGGCTTAAAATAGCACTAGAGTTGGTAACACTGTATTTGTTCATTGACAGGCACAGCCGAACCCAGACTTCAACACTTCTGCTCGAGTTCTTCAGAAGCTCTGGGTGCCGAACATCATGAAAGACTCGGTCCCCAACCGTCCTGTAGACTACTATACGTGTGCCTTCCGCAAGTCCAAAATGGAAAAGTTACGCTCTTCTTCTATAGGCTATATGTACAAAATAGGGCTTTTTTTTTTACACTTGAAATATTTAACCCTGGGTCATTCTAAATTCCTGGTAAATAGAATCCTGGGTTCTTTATTCACCGTTGCTACCGTTTCAAACTGCACATTCCTAAACCCCGGGTTAAAGTCCTTATCTACATATTTGTGGTGTCAATGTCACTGATTGGACAAATGCAGCACATGACCTGTTTATATAAAGGCTGTAGCATCTAGTTGTAACATTCTAACACCGCATAGCAAAAGCTCCAGAGAAGGGTTTCATAACCCCGGGTAAAAAGCGCTGCTAACCCGGCATCTAAAGTACGACTGTGAAAAGCGGTGTTTAGAACGACGATAACCCAGGGTTAAGCGCAGTGTTAAAAGCCCTAATGTTTATCTAGTTGCAAAAATATAGACGTAATATAGCAAAATATAGACATTTACCTTGGCTTCCTGTTTTGTTAGGTTTCTGGGCTCTGATGACCGTGAAAACTACTTCACCAACACACAAAGACACCGCATTGTGAGTGTGCAAAAACAGAAAGTGGGTATCAGATGGTGTATTAAATTGTTATTAAATACACTTCCATTCAAAAATTTGGGGTCGGTAAGATTTAAAAAAAAAAAAAATTGAAATAAGTTTGCTTTGCTCACCAAGACTGTGTTTATTTGATCAAAAATATGTGAAATATATTCAAATATTATTTCAAAAACTATTATTATTATTATTATTTTTATAAAATAATTTTCTTTTTTTAATATATTTTTAAGATGTTACTTATTCCTGTGATGTCATAGCTGAATTTTTCAGCATCATTACTCCAGTTTTCAGTGTCACATGATCCTTCAGAAATCATTCTAATATGCTGATTTGATACTCAAGAAACATTTCTATGTTGAAAACTGCTTGTGCTGCTTAAATACTTTTGTAGAAACCGTGATACAACAGAACAGCATTTATTTAAAATTATTATTATTATTATTTTGTAATAATGTGCAGATCTTTACTGCCAAATCAATTTAAATCAATTAAAAGGTGCCCTAGAATTGAAAATTGAATTTACCTCTGCATAGTTAAATAATTAGAGTTCAGTACATGGAAATGATATACAGTGAGTCTCAAACACCATTGTTTCCTCCTTATGTAAAATTGATTTGTGCAAAAGACCTCTGAATCTCAACATAACACCGACTGTGATGCAACAGTCTGGATCATTAATATGTACGCCCCCAATATTTGCATATGCCAGCCCATGTTCAAGGCATTAGACAAGGCAGTATTAACGTCTGGAACAGCACACAGACTTTATGCAGGTAAGCAAGCAAGGACAATAGCGAAAAATGGCAGATGGACCAATAATAACTGTCTTTCTAAATGTTTCGTTAGCATTTTGCTAAGGTACTGTTAAATGTGTTAATTTTCTGTTAAAGTTAACATTGTTTCTTACTGTATTCACAGAGACTGGAGCCGTCATTATTTTCATTATTAAACACTTGCAGTCTGTATAATTCATAAACACAACTTTATTCTTTATAAATCTCTCCAACAGTGTAGCATTAGCCACGGAGCACAATCAAACTCATTCGGAATCAAATGTAAACATCCAAATAAATACTATACTTACATAATCAGGTATGCTGCATGACGAACACTTTGCATAAAGTTCACACAGCTAATATAACCCTCAAAATGGATCTTTACAATGTATTATAGAGTTGCGAGCTTGGGGGTGGGGAGCGTGAGCATTTAAAGGGGAAGCGCGCTGAATCGACGCATTTACAATTATGCCCCAAAATAGGCAGTTAAAAAATTTAATAATAAAAAATCTATGGGGTATTTTGAGCTGAAACTTTACAGACACATTCAGGGGACACCTTAGACTTATAGTACATCTTGTGAAAAAGCGTTCTAGGGCACCTTTAATGCATCCTTGACTATTAAAAGAATTGATTTCTTTCAATTCAATTATTACAATTCTTTCAATTATTACAAGTGTATGATAAATACTTACACCTGTGCTCATTGCAGGTATATGAAATCCTAGCAAGGACTGGATATGGCAGGAGGAAGCGTGCAGAAGTTGGAGTCGCTCGTCTGCTGAATGAAGGGGCTTTTACGGGTGCATTCCCTCTGCATGAGGTTAGGCACAGGATACCAAATACAGCAATGCACTTCAAACTTGTACGTTTTATTAAAAGCATAGCTTTAAATCAGCTTTTTCTCTGTGTCAAAGGGCCCCTTTGAGCTCCCAGTTTGTGACATCCAGGCTGATCAGCTGAACAAAAGGCAGGTGCTGTACCACTATTGGTCCAACTGGATAAAATGGTATAAGTACCAACCTCTGGATCACATCCGGGAATACTTCGGAGAGAAAATTGCGCTTTATTTTGCATGGTTGGGTGAGTATTCATATTTCCATATTTGATTTCCATTGTCTTGACATTGCAAGAGCGATAGTGTAATGCATATCAATCAATTAGCAATCATTAATCAGTGGCACTTGAATTATTATATTAAATTCATATATTAAAGCTGCTGTCCGCGATTTTTGGCCCTCTAGCAGTTAATAAACAGAACTGCACGCGTCTTGCGGAGGAACATTCTAGCCGGAGCTACTTTTCTCTGTGTATGTCTATGGCGAGTCACGCAGTTACTGTGATACTCTGTGGCGAGTCCTACCAGTCCGGTCTGAAATAGTCTGAATATAAACACTTATTATAAGTGTACCATAATGATTCAGGATAAGACAAAAACACTGTTTGGAAAATGGATTCATGTTGTATTCATGTTGTATGTTCTCATTATATAATTTTTGTAAATTTTTAACACAAAAAAAGTTGCGGACTGCCGTTTTAATATAAATTATAATTTAAAATACTATAATTTATTTAGTATTTTGACAATGACATTCCCAAAGCAACTTGTTAAAGATGTAATACAGGACATGCATTCACCGCATGTGCGTTCCCTGGGAATCAAACATGGCCTTGGCATTGCTAGTGTTACAGAGCCACTAAAACAAGTACTGTGAACATATTTACCAATTGTAATAACCAATAATGACCAAATTTACTTTTGTTTACAGGATTTTATACAGCCTGGCTCTTGCCTGCTGCATTGGTTGGGACATGCGTCTTTGTTTCGGGTATTTTGACAATGGGATCCAATACCCCAGCGTAAGTGTCTATCGATTAACAGTGTTTCTGCTGCTGTGCTGTACTTCTTGCAGCTCTACATGACTCACACATTTAGTGCTCCTCTAAGCTATTTTGCTGCTATGAAAAATAATTTCATATCAATGGGCTTTATGACCTTTATTTGTTTCTATAGCAACTGTTGACCAAATCTTCTTGAAGGACTAATAGTGATGGGTTAGGAATATTTGCTGCGGTTTACACCACAGAATGAACAAGCAAAATAATGAGAATGAGAGAGCAAGAACCCATAAAGAAAGACACAATTAGAAGCACTGAATCTGTATGTATATGCTGTAAGCATTCGTTTGTACACTCTGCCACTCGAGGTCTATTGATCTTTACATAAAACTAAACTATTGCTTTTTGTAGGAATGGAGTAAGAGTGCGGTTGCTAGATTTTTAACATTTTCTTTTGTTTAGTACTTCAAAAACACAGGCTGTTTCATTTTTAGCTCTACCATTGTTGCCTGTTTCCATTTATAATCTACAGGAAGGAAATCTGTGAGAGTGGAGGACTCTATCTAATGTGTCCACTGTGTGAAACCTGTAAACCTTGGAATATTTCAGACATCTGTCCCATGGCCAAGGTAATCATCCCTGGCTCAAGTTGCTTCGGTTGAGTTGGGTACTATATGTGAAAAAAAAAAAACAATATTGTAGCATTTGATAATATGTTTGTATAGTTTATGAATATGTGTATGGATTATGTAAAATATGTAGGAATGTTTTAAGTCATTTCACTTTTGGAATTTAGTCTGGTTGCTAATAATGAACACTAAATATTAGAACTTCCTGCTTACTTTGGGCAACTCTTCTTCAGGTGGGGTATCTGTTTGATCATCCTGGCACCGTCTTCTTCAGTGTGTTCATGTCTTTATGGGCTGTCACATTCCTGGAGTACTGGAAACGCAAGAACGCCACTCTCGCTCACCACTGGGACTGCATGAATTTCCATGAAGAGGAGGTTTGATGAACATCATCACATAATCAGTATTTTTGTCCTTTTTCCATTAAAGTTGTCTAAACATTATATAATTCCTGAAGGGCAATGTGAAAATTATTTTGTTTTTGTATGTGGGAAAAATCAGAAGTGAAACATGTTTTTGTTTAGTTTTTGTTTTGTTTTGAGGGAAAAAATGTGGGAAAAATCAGAAGTTGTTTTGTTTTCTGTTTTGTTTTCTGTTTTGTTTTCTGTTTTGTTTTCTGTTTTGTTTTCTGTTTTGTGAAGTGAAGTGAAGTGAAGTGAAGTGAAGTGAAGTGAAGTGAAGTGAAGTGAAGTGAAGTGAAGTGAAGTGAAGTGAAGTGAAGTGAAGTGAAGGAATCAGAAGTGAAAAATGTTGTTTGTTTGTGGGGGAAAAATCTGAAAATAACTTATGATTTTTGTTTTGTATGTGGGAAAAGTCATAAGTGAAATGTGTTTTTTAGATTTTTGTTTTGTTTGTATTTGAGGAAATTGGGTCAGAAGTGAAAAATGTTTTGTTTTATTTGTGGGGGGATAAATCAGAAACTTACAGAAGAGGATTAGGGTCAAGCAATAATAAAAAATGAAACCATCTCGAGATTAAACTTGTTAAATTTTGAGAAAAAACTTGTTAAATTTCAAGAAAAAAGTTGAGATAAAATGTTAAGAATAAACTCGTTAAATTACGAGAAAAAAGTCGAGATAAAATGTTGAGAATAAAGTCATTAAATTACAAGAAAAAAGTTGTTATATTACGAGAATAAACTCGTTAAATTATGAGAAAAATGTCATTAAATTTTGAGAAAAAAAGTCTAGATAAAATGTTGAGAATAAAGTCATTAAATTACGAGAAAAAACTCGTTACATTTCGAGAAAAAAGTCGAGATAAAATGACAATAAACTCATAATTTAACGAGTTTATTCTCGACATTTTATCTCCACTTTTTTCTCGAAATTTAACAACTTTAATCTCGAGATGGTTTTATTTTTTTATTATTGCTTGGCCCTAATCCTCTTCCGTAGAAAATAACTTTTATGGGTTTTTTTTTTTTTTGTATTTGGGGAAAAATCAAGCAAATTTTTTTTTTTTTTGCCCTTTTTTCTTATGGGCAGAAAAAAAAGTAGGAAAAACTCATAAAGACACTTGCCCTTATTAAACGATCATGTTAGGTATTTTCTCATGCTCATTTGTTTTTAATTCACCTGCACTTTGCACTTTATTGCACCATGCAATTTATAAAATAAATTTTGTGCTTCCAGACCTCTTCAATCTTTATTGGATTCAGTGTGCGGTCAGCTATTTTTCTGTTTTGCTCAGATATTATTCCTTACCAGAAAATTTTGCTTGTTTTTAGAATGTTTAGTTATTTTTACTAGGAAAAAAAGGACAAAAATACAGATTAAGTGGGGTTTTATTTAAATGGTAGTATAAATCAGTAATAATAAGTTATTCTTTTGGAAATAAACAGGAACCACCACGTCCTGAGTTTGCTGCAATGGCCCCTGCGATGGAGGAAAACCCAGTGACAGGAGTGAAGGAGCCCTACTTCCCTGAGAAAGCCCGGATTTCTCGCATGCTGACTGGCTCTATGGTCATCATTATAATGGTGAGACCCACTGGAGAGCTTAAATGGAGCTGCAGGATTTTAATTGGCCAGTTAGAAGAGAGATAATGTGTCATAATTGCTCACCCAAATCTGTTCCTCTTCCTCTTAATTTGTTTTCCCAGCTGTGTGTAGTGATGATCTTCTTGGTCACAGTGATCATATACCGCAGTATAGTGAGCGTAATGATGTTTGAAACTGGGAGTTCTGTTCTGCGTACTCAGGTGGGCACCCCATCGATCTGCATTAAATTAAAATATGAGATGACATACCGTAATGCAGCATTTCATTAATCTCCTCCGCACCTGCAGCAGCTCTTGAACTCTGAATCCACTCCACATACACATTTTGTCTTCCAGGCTGGGAATATCGCCAATATCTCCAGCACTTTGGTGAACTTGGCTTTGATCTTGCTGATGGGGCAGGTCTACACAGCCCTGGCAGAACGGCTTACTAAATGGGGTAGGCTTTCTGCACACATCAGACCCCATAAAGGAACACGTGCACAGGGCTTTAACTCAAATCTCACAAGCTAGTGTTGCCATTTTCTGTGGCTCAGGGTAATGAACCTGCCCGTCCACGCTGACTTTGAGAATCAATAAGCCATTAGGACTCTAGTCCTTAGTCTTCCCCTCTGAGGCAATTACAATAAAGCTTTGAGACTTCACATGCCATATAAATAAATCTCATTTATCTTGTGTCCTCAAATATGGCTGTTCCTGAAACATTTTTCCCTATAGAAATGCACAGGACTCAGACACAATATGAAGATGCCTTTACATTCAAAGTCTTCATCTTCCAGTTTGTCAACTTTTACTCGTCGCCCTTCTATGTGGCCTTCTTCAAGGGCAGGTAACCTGTAAATAACCTAACAGAACAAAGCAGCCTTTTGTGCCATCATTTTCAAGATCAAATCATTCAGGGCACTCTCATTGCTCTTTTATTGCAGATTTGTAGGCTATCCTGGTCATTATGGCACACTGTTTGGGATGCGGAATGAGGATGTAAGTGCCTTGCCTTTAGTTTTATGGTTATATGCCATAATACGATAACCATAACCGTTAATAATGCTCAAATGTGCTGTTTAGCAGTCATTTTCCGAAAATATTTTGTATAAAGATGGTAAATCTGAGTCGTGTATTCCAGACAGCCTTGTAATAAAGGACAAGTGTAAATGTCAAAAACATCCACAATAGGTTACACTTTATTTGTAGTTTTTCAAAATTAAAGAAGCAATGTTTTCATCTAATGTCCGTACATTAAAGGGTTAACTTAGTTCACCCAAAAATGTAAATTCTGTCATTTATTACTTACCCTCCTGCCGTTCGACACCCGTAAGACCTTCGTTAATCTTCGGAACACAAATTAAGATATTTCTGTTGAAATCCGATTGCTCAGAAAGGCCTCCATAGCCAGTAATGTCATTTCCTCTCTCAAGACCCATAAAAGATACTAAAGACGTCGTTACAAAGTCCATCTCTCTACAGTGGTTCTACAATCATTTTATGAAGCGACGAGAATAGTTTTTGTGCGCAAAAAAAAACTAAATAACGACTTAAGCGATGGCCGATTTCAAAACACTGCTTCCTGAAGTTTCGAAGCGTAATGAATCGAGTGTATCGATTCATGATTCGATTCGCGTGTCAAACCGCCAAACTGCTTAAATCACGTGACTTTGTCGATCTGAATCATGAATCGATACACAAATTTATAACGCTTCAAAGCTTCAGGAAACAGTTTTTTGAAATCGGCCCATAAGTCGTTAGTTTTTTTTTTTTTTTTTGCGAACAAAAACTATTCTCGTCGCTTCATAAAACGATTGTAGAACCACTGTAGTGAGATGGACTTTGTAACGACGTCTTTAGTACCTTTTATGGGTCTTGAGAGAGGAAATGGCATTTCTGGCTATGGGGGCCTTTCTGAGCCATCGGATTTCAACAGAAATATCCTAATTTGTGTTCCGAAGATGAACAAAGGACTTACGGGTGTCGAACGACATGATGGTAAGTAATTAATGACAGAATTTAAATTTTTGGGTGAACTAACCCTTTAATGTTCAGAAGTTTGGGGTCAGTATTTTAAAAGTAATTAACGTTACTTTATTCAGAAAGAACGCTTCAAATTGATCAAAAGTGACAATAATTTCAAAAATTTATTTTTGAATTTAATTCATCAAAAAATCCTGAACTTTTTTTATTGGTTTTCACAGAAATATTACGCAACACAGCTGTTAATAATCATAGACATTGATAATAATTAGAAATGTTTCTTGAGCAATAAATCAGCATATTAGATAGATTTCTAAAGGATCATGTGACACTGAAGAATGCTGAAAATTCAGCTTTACATCACAGGAATAAATAACATCTTTTGAATTGTAATAATATTTCACATTATTCACTGTATTTTTGATCAATTAAATGCAACCTCTCTGAGCATCTTTCAAAACTATTAAAAAATGTGTATCTGTGTTTGCAGTGTGGACCAGGGGGCTGTCTGATCGAACTGGCTGAGCAGCTCTGCATCATCATGGTGGGAAAACAACTTATCAACAACGCTCAGGAGTTTATCATCCCGTACGTTTCTCCCTCAGTGCCTGACTTATCAGGCATATTTATTTTAGCTACACTATAAAAGCTTTTTATATTGTAGAACAAATCGCATAGTATTTTAATTAAAAGACTGCTGAAGTCTCAATCCTACAAAATGTGCTGCGGAGTTGGCACAGCAATCTTCTGTGGAGGTGTATATGTGGGCCATGCTTTGCCTACATTGCAGAAAAAATACTGAATAATTAAACATTCTAAATATTGTCCTAATGAACATCTTAAAATGCAGAAGTCAGAAGTCCCTACTATCATAGAAAGAGTGTGTGTAGGTTCATGCAGGGGTAAAAGAGTAAAAATGTGTTAATGTGAGCAAAAATAGCTGTTGGATATTGATTGATGTGTATAGATACCACTGTAGGGTGCAGTGTGCAGACAGATGACTGTATCACTGCCAGTACTGCAGCATGTCTCTCCTCTAAGGCAGCAGTTCCAACGGTTTAGCAGGATAAATGCCACACAGGAGAAGCTTTTAGCACTCCCTTATCAATAATGTATCACCAGAGTCAGGCTTGGGCAAAACTGGATCGTTCAAAATGAGCACAGTTCTATTTTAGACCTAGAAATACACCCAGAAGAGCCACCATCATCATCATTAGAACACTGTGTTTTTCGGTTTGGTTGTGTCATTCTCTCTTTGTCTCTCTCTGCTTTTCAGTAAAATAAAGGCTTGGAGACAGAAACGGGCCTTATCATCTGTGAAGAAGGCCCAGAAAGCAGAGGAGCCTAAGAGATGGGAGCAGGACTATGAGTTGATTCCATGTGAGGGTCTTTTTGACGAGTATCTGGAGATTGGTAAGATGATAATCTTTCATCTTTAATGAGCTTTTTCTAAATTTCTGTCAGAAAATGTACAGCTACTGATGCCAGAACAGCATGCACCTATCTTGAGCTGTCAGTCCTGGCTCACTTGGTGCACTAGACAAGATGAGGCATGACAAAAAAAAAAAAAAAATTCTATTTCAAATAAATGCTGTTCTTTTGAACTTTTTATTCATCAAAGAATCCTGGAAAATAAAAAGCATCATGGTGAACATATTAAAGTGACTGTTCACCCAAAATTGAAAATTCTGTCATCATTTACTCACTCTCATGTTGTTCCAAACCTATAAATGTCTTTCTTCTGCTGAACACAAAATATGTTTTGAAGAATGTCAGAAACCAAACAGTTGATGGACCCCACTGACTTCCATTGTATATTGCAATGGGGTCCAATGGGGTTTGGTTAACCATATTGTTCAAAATATCATCTTGTGTGTTCAACAGAAGAAACAAATTCATGCAGGTTTGGAACAACTTAAGGGTTTAAGCAGCACAACTGTTTTCAACATCAATAATAATAAGAAATATTTCTTGAACAGCAAATCATCATATTAGAATGATTTCTGAAGGATCATGTGACACTGAAGACTGTAGTAATGATGCTAAAAATGCAGCTTGACATCACAGGAATAAATTACATTTTAAAATATATTAATATAGAAAACAAATATTTTCAACTGTAATAATATTTGACCTTATTACGGTTTTTACTGTATTTTTGATCAAATAAATGCAGCCTCTCTAAACATTAGAGAGTTCTTTCAAAACTATTTAAAATATCTTGTCGACCCTGGTTATGTAAGAGTGAATTTCTTTCACACTAATTTAGACAAGTCCATTTTTACCTACAGTAATCATGCAACTTAATTAAACATTCAATGGAAATGACATTTCTGTACAGATACTCTTACTTTACTTAATGAATGACCTTACAGTATTTAATCTTGTTTGCTGCCAGTCCTTCAGTTTGGCTTCATTACCATTTTTGTGGCGGCCTTTCCTCTGGCTCCTCTCTTTGCCTTGCTGAATAACTGGGTGGAAGTGAGGCTGGACGCTCATAAGTTTGTGTGTGAATACCGGAGACCCGTGGCAGAGCGAGCCCAGAACATCGGTGTGTGGTTCATCATACTGGAGGCGCTGTCCCACGTGTCTGTCATAGTCAATGTGAGCGCCTACACAAAACCTCTATTATGTGACTAATTATTTGGATACTTAAGGTGCGGTCACATTAACGAAATCAAAGTCAATGTTATTGTCCATTGTCAACATTGCAGCTATGTATGAAAACTTTGCTCAAACAGAAGTCACGTTCAAACCAAGCAGCTTTCTGTTGGTCTGCAAACTCCTGATTATGCAGATTCCTATTGAAATGACTGGATTTCACCCACAAAATTTTCCAGAGCAAATGAGAATGAAGATGTGACTAAACCTTTAGTGTGATACATATTGTTTATACATACAGTGGGCACAGAAAGTATTCAGACCCCCTTAAATTTTTCACTCTTTGTTATATTGCAGCCATTTGCTAAAATAATTTAAGTTCATTTTTTTTCCTCATTAATGTACACACAGCACTAGGGCTGGGCAATATATCGAATGCTTTTGTCACTTGCATTTCGTCAGTAAAGCCGGTTCCCTGTCAGTAAAGCCATGTAATATCACGTTCAATATCGATATGAATTGCCGTCGATATTGAACGCGATATTGCATGGCTTGTCAGTGAACTACGGCTCTGTCTATTAAATGGCGCTCCATTTGAAAGCAGGTGATGGCGATTTAGCCATTTGACGAAATGTGCGTGACAAAAGCATTCGATATATATCGCCCAGCCCTACACAGCACCCCATATTGACAGAAAAACACAGAATTGTTGACATTTTTGCAGATTTATTAAAAAAGAAAAACTGAAATATCACATGGTCCTAAGTATACAGACCCTTTGCTGTGACACTCATATATGTAACTCAGGTGCTGTCCATTTCTTCTGATCATCCTTGAGATTGTTCTACACCTTCATTTGAGTCCAGCTGTGTTTGATTATACTGATTGGACTTGATTAGGAAAGCCACACACCTGTCTATATAAGACCTTACAGCTCACAGTGCATGTCAGAGCAAATGAGAATCATGAGGTCAAAGGAACTGCCTGAAGAGCTCAGAGACAGAATTGTGGCAAGGCACAGATCTGGCCAAGGTTACAAAAACTGCACTTAAGGTTCCTAAGAGCACAGTGACCTCCATAATCCTTAAATGGAAGACGTTTGGGACGACCAGAACCCTTCCTAGAGCTGGCCGTCCGGCCAAACTGAGCTGTCGGGGGAGAAGAGCCTTGGTGAGAGAGGTAAAAAAGAACCCAAAGATCACTGTGGCTGAGCTCCAGAGATGCAGTCGGGAGATGGGAGAAAGTTATAGAAAGTCAACCATCACTGCAGCCCTCCACCATGGAGTTTGCTAAAAACACCTGAAGGACTCCAAGATGTTGAGAAATAAGATTCTCTGGTCTGATGAGACCAAGATAGAACTTTTTGGCCTTAATTCTAAGCGGTATGTGTGGAGAAAACCATGCACTGCTCATCACCTGTCCAATACAGTCCCAACAGTGAAGCATGGTGGTGGCAGCATCATGCTGTGGGGGTGTTTTTCAGCTGCAGGGACAAGACGACTGGTTGCATTTGAGGGAAAGATGAATGCGGCCAAGTACAGGGATATTCTGGATGAAAACCTTCTCCAGAGTGCTCAGGACCTCAGACTGGGCCGAAGGTTTACCTTCCAACAAGACAATGACCCTAAGCACACAGCTAAAATAATGAAGGAGTGGCTTCACAACAACTCCGTGACTGTTCTTGAATGGCCCAGCCAGAGCCCTGACCCAATTGAGCATCTCTGGAGAGACCTAAAAATGGCTGTCCACCAACGTTTACCATCCAACCTGACAGAACTGGAAATATGAGGTGCTGTGTGTACATAAATGTGGAAAAAAAAAACTTAAATGATTTTAGCAAATGGCTGCAATATAACAGAGTGAAAAATTTAAGGGAGTCTGGATACTTTCCGTACCCACTTTGTGTGTGTGTGTGTATATATAATATATATATATAATTTATTTATTTTAATTTTTTTGTGAAAAGCATAAATGACATGTCTTGTTACTTCACATTATTCAATGTTGTGTTTTTAACATCTTGTAAGGTTTCACAATATCTTTTTTTATTTTTTTACAGGCTTTCCTCATTGCATTTACCTCAGATTTCTTGCCACGTCTGCTGTACCAGTACAAGTTTAACAATGACCTGCATGGTTATGTCAATTTTACATTGGCTTACTCTCCACCCAGTTACAACTACTCCAGTCATACCATGTGCAGGTAACATTGTTGATGCTGTTATACAGTCCAAGAAATCTTAAATCAGACTCATCTTATATCAGTTATATATTGTAAATAAGTAAAAATATATTTTCCCCTTTTTAGGATGGGTAATTTGTTGTATTTTTTACATGTTAGCCATGTTCTGATGTTTCTCAGCAGTGTCCTGGCTTTAGTTCCATGTTACGCAGTAGAGGGGAAAATTGTTCATCAAGGCAGTGAACTGTAAAATTGTAGCTGTCAGCACTGTTCGATTTTCTTCTCCTGTGGTCTTTTTTTTTTTTTTTTTCTCTTGTGGTTACCGGTATTTGTTATTTTTTTTTGTCATGACTTTTCATGTTGTTAGATATAAAGCATTTCGGGATGAAAATGGAAAATACAAGCTGGTGTACTGGGAGCTTCTGGCTGTAAGACTGGGCTTTATCATCGCCTTTGAGGTGATCATTGATCTTCCTCCTGCAAACCACATCACAGTCAGATTCTTTCTTGAAATTAAGCTTCCCAGTATAAGTCAACGTTAAATCAAAATTAAGTAGGTAACACCAACTTTTCATTATCCAGTCAATTGCCAGCCTACATTACTTTTTGTTGAATATACTGTTTTTTTCTACCTTCAGTAGAATTTTAAAGAGCATCACAAACACCCATGCATAAGCAAAATGAATAATTATCATTTCTATTTTGTGGTCATCTTAATAATAAGTGTGTGTACACATCTTCAGCATGCAGTGTTCTTCGTCCTGCGTGCCATTGACTGGATGGTTCCAGACATCCCTGAGTCCTTGGAGCTGAAGATCAAGCGGGAGCGTTACCTGGCTAAGCAGGCTCTAGCTGATAACCAGGAGGCCTTGCTGGTGAGTGGCAGCATGCTTCCTAGGTGCGGTCAGTGCACATGGTGTTGTCCACACCCTCCAGTGCACACTCACTGTGAGCCACGCTTCTCATTAACACTCACACCAGAGAGCTCACAGACTAAGAATATAAAAAGCTTTTCTGAATCACAATATGCAGCAGTGTAAATTTACCCTCAAGGCTGAGGGGGAAAGCCCACAATCTTGTTATAGCTATTAAAAAAGGCTTTCTAGGTCTTTTTCATATTGTTCAACCTATAACAGAGCTACAATGGTTGCTAAAAAGCAGACAAGGCTTTGCACTATATATTGATTGGGGAGAAAGTTCACTTTAGTCATATAATTGTCTTGATCAATTTATGCCATTTCCCAAATTATTTTAGTATTACCGAATTGAAATGGCTTTTATTTTAATATTTTCAGTTTTAGTAGTTTCGTTATGTGCTTTTGATATTTTTATTAGTTTATGATTTTTATTAAATATTTCCATTTAGCTTTCTTTCAGTTTTAGTTTCAGTAATTTTAGTACTTAAAATAAAATAAAAGTTATCAACTGATATTTAAATTTTGTTTTATTTCAGCCTCATTTCAGTTAATGGAAATTGTTCTTGATAGTTTAAGTTAACAATAACAGCACTGATTTGACATCTATTTCCTCTTTAAAATATAAGCTTTATCCAATTCCTGGAGCTCTTTTGTTCTCCAGGATCACAAACATATACTTTTTAAAAAGTTAAAGTGACACAGTTCCTGCACTCTAGAAGAAGTAGAGCAAGGACCTCTGTATTACTTTTTTTGCTGCCCTGGTTTATGTTCTCCACATGTTCTGAAAAGTTGAGGGGGAAAGAGATCAAAACAGTTTTCAACCCACTTTTCTGGGAAATATGTGTTAGGATGATACTCTGCTGAGGTCAGAGTGTATATTTGGCTATGTGCACTGGTTTCTGAGCAATGACGCAACCAAATATTCAAGATTATGGGGGGCCAAATATAATAGTTTAAAACCCTACTAACTGTTCCATTGAAAAACTCCTATTGATCAACTACTATTCTGAATATTGGCAGAATTCCCCCTCTATGTCTTTGGCGGTTATGATCTTTACTGATTTTAGCTACAGTAAATTGTATTTTAAGAAGTATTTTACTTAAAGTTCACCCCAAAATGAAAATTCTGTCATTAATTACTTGCCCTCATGTCATTCTACCCGTAACACTTTTGTTCATCTTCGGAAAACACAAATTAAGACCAAACTTGAATGACGCACAAGAACAAATCTCTTTTCCAGAAGCTCAAACATGCTGTGTAACCAATGAGGTTATTTCTCCTGCCGCATTTTTGAGCTTCCGGAAGAGGTTTGTTTGTGCGTCATTCAAGTTTGGTTGAGCATCTGTTTGTTTGCTGATCAAGGTTTATATGTGAATAAAAGCCTAAACGATGGTGAGTAATTAATGACAGAATTTTCATTTTTGGTTGAACCCTTTAAATATTTTAGAAATAGACCTGGCTCTCTTAGTCTCTTTGAGTATCTCAGTGTGCTGTCAGTGATGTGATGTGAACGCCTCCGTGATCTGACCTAGCCATTGTATATGTTGTCTTTTTCCCAAAACAATGAAGACTATAGCAATCTCTGCATATTAAACTAACATTGGAGAAAGTACTGCAATGTATATAGAAAAGACAAACTTCACCTTTAACAGAAGTTTGTGACTGATTGAGGATGTCTCTAAACAATGTATTTCTGTCTTTTTCCTCTTTATTTCTATGCCTTGCTCCTTGTGTGCTGGTCCTTGAAGCAAGCGAAGCGCCTAGCTACATGAGACTGACCTGCAGTGCAGGGGCTTCTCCAGAAGGGGGCGTAGAACACGCTTTACACCCTCAGAACTGATCCAAGAGGGACTTAGTATTTGCTGTGTTGAAAACAATGCACTTGGACTGAAACTCGGCTTGAGTTTTGTAGTGATTGATTGTATGGATGTGTGTGTTTGTGAGCATGCATTTCAAAATGTAGAGGTCTATGCCAAAGTTGTTCACTATCACCTCTACTTTAACAAATGGCTGTTTACATATGACTTCCTCTGGCTCCAACTATACTAAGACATGTGATTACCTACACATCTCACGCACTCCCGATAAATGATATATTCCTATTTAGATTTAGTGGGAGGACAGGGAGGTTTGCTTTTCTACATTAATACTAAAGTATATATTTGTACTACTGACAAAATGAAAATTGTGAAAGATGGCAAATGCATTAGAAGCCTATTCTACTTTGTGTCAGTGTGAAATGCTTCTCTGTATAATACCTTAATGTATTTGCATTTGTCATGTCTGTCTCCGGGCTGTTTAAGGAATCATGTTTTAAAATAAAGCTTATTTCAATAACTCTTTAAAAAACATTGAAGTGTTTACATGCTGGAGGACAAGATTTTAAAAGGATAGTTCAGCCAAAAATCAATTCCAAACCACTACGATCTGTTTCTTCTGTTGAACACAAAAGGAGACATATTGACGAATGTTCACATTGTTCTCCTCTGTATATTGGAAGTTCATGGTGACAAAAGGACCAGGGGACTTTAAAGCTTCTCTTTTGTTGGTAACAGCCTTCTTATTACAAATTTGGGGAGATTGTTGATGAGTGTTGCGTTCTCAAATGCATGTTATAAGCATTTTAAACAGCACTTGCAGAGATGAGTTTGCATAGACCAACATTTTCTGCGAACCGAACTGCTGAAAACACTGGATTATGAGCTGTTTGCATGTAAACGAACACAGCTCTTTGCTATACTCTGAAACGCATAGTACAAACCCAATTCCAAAAGAGTTGGGACACTGTACAAATTGTGAATAAAAACAGAATGCAATGATGTGGAAGTTTCAAATTTCAATATTTTATTCAGAATACAACATAGATGACATATCAAAAGTTTAACTTTTGCAGGCTGGCGTTTTCAGTACCCGGATCCTTCTTTTACGCAGCCATGATGTTGTAATTGATGCAGTATGTGGTCTGGCATTGTCATGTTGGTCTTCCCTGGAAGAAACGACGTCTGGATGGGAGCATATGTTGTTCTAGAACTTGGATATACCTTTCAGCATTGATGGTGCCTTTCCAGATGTGTAAGCTGCCTATGCCACACACACTCATGCAATCCCATACCATCAGAGATGCAGGCTTCTGAACTGAGCGCTGATAACAACTTGGGTTGTCCTTGTCCTCTTTAGTCCGGATGACGTGGCATCCCAGTTTTCCAAAAAGAACTTCAAATTTTGATTTGTCTGACCACAGAACAGTTTTCCACTTTGCCACAGTCCATTTTAAATGAGCCTTGGCCCAGAGAAAATGCCTGTGCTTCTGGATCATGTTTAGATATGGCTTCTTTTTTGACCTATAGAGTTTTAGTCAGCAACGGCCAATGGCATGGTGGATTGTGTTCATCGACAATGTTTTCTGGAAGTATTCCTGAGCCCATGTTGTGATTTCCATTACAGTTGCATTCCTGTATGTGATGCATGGCCGTCTAAGGGCCCGAAGATGACGGGCATCCAGTATGTTTTTCTGGCCTTGACCCTTACACACAGAGATTGTTCCAGATTCTCTGAATCTTTGGATGATATTATGCACTGTAGATGATGATAAATTCAAACTCTTTGCAATTTTTCTCTGAGAAACTCCTTTCTGATATTGCTCCACTATTTTTTGCTGCAGCATTGGGGGAATTGGTGATCCTCTGCCCATATTGACTTCTGAGAGACACTGCCACTCTGAGAGGCTCTTTTTATACCCAATCATGTTGCCAATTGACCTAATAAGTTGCAAATGGGTCCTCCAACTGTTGCTTATAAGTACATTTAACTTTTCCGGCCTGTTATTGCTACCTGTCCCAACATTTGTGGAATGTGTAGCTCTCATTAAATCCAAAATTAGCTAATATTTGGCATGACATTTCAAAATGTCTCCCTTTCAACATTTGATTTGTTTCTATATTCTATTGTGAATAAAATATAAGTTTATGAGATTTGTAAATTATTGAATTCCTTTGTTATTCACAATTTGTACAGTGTCCAAACTTTTTTGGAATCGGGTTTGTACATACATTTAATTCACAGGCTTTGAGATTGTATTTTGATTATTTGTTCAGCCTGAAGCCATATGAAATTTCAATCTTATTAGTCACTGGAAATCTTGTTTGACAGCTGTGGTCACCATTCATTTTAAATGTATGGAAAACAGCAGTTTGAACATTCTTCTAAATATCTCCTTTTGTGTTCCACAGAAGAAGAACAAAGCCATACAGGTTGGGAACAACACAAGGTTGCGTAAATGATCACAAAATGTCATTTTCAGCCAAACTACCCCTTTAATTCCTAGTTACGCCTGTCCTGTCGAACAATGCTTAATTGTACGAAAATGGTTAGCTTGAACAAGAACGAAAATGATATGCTTGAACAAGTTAGAAAGGTGAATAAGACAACACTAATGCTAAGCCATTGAAGTTCTGTGTTCCAGAGCAGAGAGCCGATGCCAGCTGGCAAACGTATCAGATCCTTAATCTTTGGTTAACACGTCCATGTATGCAGCTTCTGCCCCACTTTTCAGCTCTACTTTCTGCAGATCTCTGGTTCTCGCATTCCATTTAATTTGATCAAACCATCGAGGCCAGCTTCGTGCGAACAACCTGCCCCTTTGCAACCTTTTACCAAACAAAAATGCATCTACACTATACTATCCCAACTTTTTTTTTTCTTTGGTGGGATGGATGGATCAAGCAACTCTGATATATTAAAGTGAGAAGCAGACAGGTGTTCTGATAATGATTTGTCTTTAACCCCACCCACTCAAAAAAAAAAAATGAAAAAGAATCTCCATGACCTCGGGCTATTAAGACTTTTTTCCCCCTCTCTCTCCTTCATTTTTTGATTGTTATGATTGCTGTGCGTTCCTACGCTGTTCAGCCTGCAGGCGGGGTTGGTTGGTACATGTCAAGGTGCTGAAGTATGCAACATGGACAGCAGCCCTTTCGCATATTAATAACTTTGTAATAACTCCATGTGCTTCATCACCTGCAAGAGCGACCCTGTTGCACACCGTCACACTTCAATGTGCTTTTTCAACTGAAAAGTCTAATTTCTCAGTGCAAACACATCAATAATTGGCTGCAGATTAACATGAATAGGTTTTGTTTACCAAAAAGTTCAATGCTTTTTTGCTGATCTTCTAGACTTGCACACGTGCTTGCTTGATAAACTGCTCTTTCAGTTCTTCATAAGCAAATAAATGAGGTGTGCAAAAGGGAGAGGAGTTAAAGAGGATTTAAAGAGCATATCTGAGTGAGTTTCGGCATGCCCTCTCAGCTACTTGCTATCTCCAAACTGATACTTACCTAATTATACACACACACATGCACACACTCGCATGCACAACGGGATATTCTTCCTACCCTCTGTCTCACGCCCCCACCAAACTAACCCTCCTAACCGACCGCCTGCTATCCACTTGCAAAGCACTGCTGTTGACACACAGGAATCCAGACGCGCACACACTCATGCTCTTTCTCCCTCCTTGGCAGGAAGGACTCTCCTCTGAACCAGACGACAGCTTGCGCCTCTCTCCTTTTCCTCTGCTGGCAGGTGTTAGAAATAAAACCATAAATAAGTACAAGAGGGAGCCAGAGGAGGACAGCACGAGAGAGGAGGACAAATGTCTTTCTGCATTTGTTGCTGGGGAGAAGGGGAAATATGAGGAAAAGGGAACGATATGAAGGAGAAATTTGTGTTTTTAAGTAGCTAGAACAGTTAGTAGGGTGTTA
Organism: Chanodichthys erythropterus; assembly: GCF_024489055.1. Lineage (NCBI taxonomy): Eukaryota > Metazoa > Chordata > Actinopteri > Cypriniformes > Xenocyprididae > Chanodichthys > Chanodichthys erythropterus. The sequence continues at coordinate 24,030,436 of NC_090240.1, forward strand.
TTTGTCTACTGTCAACTGTATTTTTGTATCTGAAGGGGATTGAAGAGAACACTTGGATCATCTGGACTCAAGCCGCAGCATGCTGACTGAGTTAGAGAGCAGCTGAGGGGAAACAAAGTAGCCGAGAGGAACACAAGGCAGTCATGGACACTATAGCACCTCAGCCACAATCCTGGATGACTTGGATTTGCACACCGGAGTTGGACCCCATCCAGCCCACAGTCCACTGATACAAATGAGGTACTGGCTTTCTGTAAATCAAAATCTGTTGCATTTTAGATGATATCGGCATATTGTTCTGTAGTTTGTGTTTATATGAGGAAGATTTATATATGCAGTGGACCAAGTATCTGAGACCATACTGAAAATCTGGGATTCAGAATCTAATATTTCTGATTTCCAAGTCACTAATCGGGTAAATTTGATCATGTGAACTTTGTATGTTAATATATTAATACTATTGTCACTAGTGGTCTCAGTCTTTTGATTCTCTTTTTTTGTATGTTAGCGGTTTAAAGAAGTGGCTGAGCCTACTGTCACTTTTCTACTTTGTCATCTATTGCTGCCAACAACAAAATTATGACTGTTTGACATGGAAAATATTTAAGGTCACCTAAACTTAGGTCCCTCTGGGTTTTGTGTTGTACTGCCAGGCAATTTTTTCCTTGCTTGAACAGATGCTCATGCATGTAGTATAATAATGTTTTGATTTGCACATCTGACACTCATCACCTGCATAGACAAATCTCATGATATGTCTGGGATATGGTCCAGTTTATAAAATCCTGGTAGAGCAGGCAGCAACACTGCCCTCCAGCTCTTCTATCAGACATAGTTGGATGCAAATATGCCCGTGCTAACGATCGCTTGCAAGCTACTTAATGTTGCATGCATAATAGTTCGATAGATTGAGCAGGATATGAGCCCTGAATATTCTACTGCTGCAGGGAACAGAGATGGAAGCGTGTGCATGCGTGAGCTTCTGTTGATGTGAGGGGCAGGTGAGTGCTTGTCTGGAACACGCTGTAAATGAAATGCACATGGATAGATGGCAGTACCGACCGTCGTGAACTCAATGTCAGGGTGTTTTACTGTGAGAAGCAATGTAGAAATGTTAGTTGCGGAGAACTGGGGCTTTTTTTGTTGGGCTTTGTTTTGGTTAGTTTGGTTTATTGGCAGTGGATTTTGATTTTGCTCAAATAAAAAATATACTCAAATATACAGTGAATTCTGTTATTGATTGACTTAGCAAAGAGTATTACTCAGATGCTCATAAAAGTTAAGTTCTTCATTTAAGTATTAACTTTGTTCGATTTCTTAGGAGATTATAAAATCTGACACAAATGAGGTCATTGTTGATGTACAGTAAAACAGTATAAAGCTAATAAGCTATAAAATAATCATGCATAGCAAAGTCCAGATAATTTGCTCTTGGAAGAGTTTGATAAGAACTGTTTGAGTTTATGAAATCTCTGACTTTTGCGCGCTTTCTTGGCAAATCTGAGCATTCATGAGATAAAAAAACTATTTTATTTTATACATTTTATATTTTGAATGTATTTTACATGTTTATTACATTTTATATATATATATAATTAGTTATGGTTTTAGTTTGTTTGTAGTTAATTCCTTTGAATATTAAAAATATATAGTGTTATTTTGGTATTATTCATACTATTATTATTTATACAATTTATGTAGTATCGTTTTTTAAATATTTCTATTTAGCTCTTTTTTTTAGTTTTTGCAATTTTAGTACTTCAACTTATTTTATTACTTATATTTATTTACATTTCAATTTTTTTTAAGTTTTCCAACTAATTTATATTTGTTTTATTTCAGCTTTATTTAAAATTTTTATTCATTTTAGTTGAAACTGATGGTATATATGGCAGTTCATCCAGTAAAATCAATAGATCAATATATCTACATCTGTTTTTAAACAGTAGATCTGTCTACATGCTTTATTATTTACACAGCTGTCATAAATTTGGACTATATTATCTTCCATCAAACTCATGATTCATATGTAGTGCTGTTGCGTCGTCTGTGTGTTTGTAAATGTGTATGTGATTTTTATTGTGTTTGTTTCATGCCTTGTGTGGAGCATGTGTTTTGGAGAGTGTTTTCTTTTCTTTCTGAGCGGGAGGGTGCGACGTCCTCTTTATGACCTAGCACCTGTCTGATGGAAGGCTTTATGTTCTCCTCTACACTGCTGTGCGGGAATAGGAATTATCCCGGCTGCCCAGACAAAATTATTGAACAGCAGAAACCTTGCAGTTTAAACTGGCTTCATAGTATCTGATTTTAGGTTATGTGCCTGGAAACTGAGATCCTTTTATGATGGGTCATGAGTGAATGCCAATATGAGGATGTGGGGTAAACAAAAAAGTATCATGTCACAATAAAATCTCCCTGCCTTATTCATCCTCATCCTGTATAGACTCAGAAACCATTGTCTGCATTTGCTGCATCATATCATTGGATGTGTAAGAGATATCCTTTTAGTATTGAGAGTGATTATCCCAAACAAATATGGGTCTTGTTTGAATGGAGGGATTTTCATGCACCCAGACCTTATGTAACAGATGAATTGTCTGTGAAACTCTTCCTGAATCTCCACTGACATCTATTGAGACACATGAAGACATTGACATTTTTTAGCTTTTAGGGTGTATGTTTGAGCATGGATGGATCCCACAGGGTGTATTTTGATGGTGCTTTGCTTTAGTCAACATGTTGGCAGATATTAACATCAGAGAGACAGTGGGGGCGGCCAGACCCTTGGAATGTCTATCGTAACCTGCAGCTTGCCTCTCCTCCAGCTCGGCTGTGCCAGTCTGTGTGTATTTGAATGACTCATTGGATTCTCATAGTTCTCAGCAGGTCTGGATTGCTCATATATGCTGGTAGAGATAAGAACAGATTGGAGGGAGCAATAGGTGGCACAGGATGTTTGATAACAATACAAATGAACTGGCATGTGTACCAGGAAAACACTGTTTTTTATGCTTTAGGGTCAATGACAAGACATGACATGACATTTTTTGTGTCAGATCTATTAATTGATTCAAAAATACATTACAATTGCTATTTATACATAGACTTGATATGTCTCTTATGTTATGAGAATGTTTATAATTTCTGAGTAAAAAAAAAAAAAAAAATGAGGGCATATAAAAAATATAAAATAAATAAACCAGGGTTATATAACTGTCCGGTACGGAAGAGGATTAGGGCCAAGCAATAATAAAAAAATAAAACCATCTCAAGATTAAAGTTGTTAAATTTCGAGAAAAGGGTCAAGATAAAATGTTGAGAATAAACTCATTAAATTAAGAGAAATAACTTGTTAAATTTCAAGAAAAAGTCGAGATAAAATGTTGAGAATAAACTCGTTAAATTATGGGGAAAAAAGTCATTAAATTACGAGAAAAAACTCGTTAAATTTCGAGAAAAAAGTTGAGATAAAATGTTGAGAATAAAGTCATTAAATTACGAGAACAAATTCGTTAAATTATGAGAAAAATGTCGTTAAATTTTGAGAAAAAAGTTGAGATAAAATGTTGAGAATAAACTCATTAAATTAACGAATTTATTCTCGTAATTTAACGAATTTGTTCTCGTAATTTAACGACTTTTTTCTCGTAATTTAATGACTTTATTCTCAATATTTTATCTCGACTTTTTTCTTGAAATTTAACTAGTTTTTTCTCATAATTTAATGTTTATTCTCAACATTTTATTTCGACTTTTTTCTCGAAATTTAACGAGTTTTTTCTCGAAATTTAACAACATTAATCTCGAGATGGTTTTATTTTTTTATTATTGCTTGGCCCTAATCCTCTTCCGTAGTCCGGGGATCATATTGAAGAAGAAGAAAAAGAAAAGCTTTATTAAAAGAATGAAATTCCTGAAATCTTACTAGGTAGTTATAATCTTACTAGGTGCTATAATCCTTTACAAATATTTCTTAGAATTTTTTTAGAAATTCTAAAATAATATTTAAAAAAATAAAAATGTATTTAAAAATAGTAAAATTTATTTAAAAGTGTATATATATATTTTTTTTTAATGTTTTTGAAATTTTGTTTGTTAAAATTATGTTTTTGTTATCATTATTAATAAAATAGGTGTTATTAATAAATTATTAATATATTATTATTTTTTTAAAAATTGCCCAAATTACAGTCATGTGGTGTGAATCAGCATGCATGCAAAAAACATAAAAGATATTTTATTCATGATATTTAAAAAAATTACCTGAATTTTTTTTTAAATATAGTTATTAATCTATACATTCACATGTAAGGAAAATGTTTATATGATAATATTAATTTTACAGGATGGTTATACCACATGACATGTTTAGAGACATTTTTCCTCTTTTACGTCATTGACCTAAATGTAATATATATTTATGCTCATCATTCAGTACATTTGGTTTCCATGGTATACAATAACCATGGTAAAACCACAGTACTTTTTTTTTTTTTATCAGAAATGGTTGTATCATTTGACTTCAGTGTAACGCATATCATTGCTGAGACTGATTAACAGTTAATTTTACCCCATAAAGCGAACTGTAACTCCTCTCTCTCCCTCCCTCCCATCGTTCTTCTGCATATGGAGCACCTGCCCCATCACCTGTCAGTTGGAGGCAACAGACTGATTCTGTATCTGCACCTACATGTACTAGAGCTGCAGTCTGAGGGAAAAGGACGCCATGCCACACCCAGTAATACTCCGTCCCCACTCTTCGCATGCAAAAGCATTCTCTCCTCACTTACCCTCATTTAGCTTGTCGAATTCAGGTCAACAGGGCCACTCAGGGTGGAATGGGTATCTAAAGCCCCTTCACTCAACTCTGTTAGTCTTACTGGCCTTAAAGGGCTTCTAAGGGCTGAAAAAAACCCCAGCAGAGCTCACCTGCAGAATGAACAGATGGTGACGGAAGAGGTTTGGGGAGCAATAAGAACAGACCTTGTTTGTGTGACTGCACGCTATTAGTGCCTCCCCCAATGGTCAGCACAGATAGGATGCAGCCACACAAATAAGGCCTGTTCTTGTTGCGTGAGCTCAGACAGACCAGACTCTTTGTTTGTTCTCGGGTACAGCTTACTGGGCAATTTAAGTGGAATGACAGAAGCGCAGTTATTTGGGGAATGTGGAAAGTGTCAGATCTTTATTGGGAGTGGGGGTCGGCCGTGATAATGAACTTGCTTTTCTTCGGCACACAAAAGGCTTAATGGTTAACCATTTTTATTGTGTCCTCATTTTGCCTTTACAAACAATCCTTGGATTTCAAGACTTATGCTATAAAAGAAACTGGTTAGTATGATTGTTGTAAAGTGTTGGAAGGCACTAGCACTTTTTATTTGTCTTTTAAAGGAACTTTTAGAAATTTTTATGTTTGAAAAACGCAAGAACATACGTCTATAACAAGCTACTAAATTCTTAATGACAGGAGGCTGATATCTTGATATCAAGATATCTACAGTAAATGTGCTTGCACCAGTGTGTCAGTGTTTTAGGAGGGTTTTTTTATGTGTGTGTGTGTGGTTGCACATGTTTGTGTTTGTCTATGAAAAGTGATCCTGAAAAGCCAAGCCCTACAGGTATGTGTAAAAGGCCTTTCTCTGGCTCCGCTCTATGCACACCTGTTTAGCTACGCAGCCTGAAGGCTTTTTCAGGCGCTCTGTTGGCTTGCACATAATGTGCATAAAATAATTTGTGTTTTTATTTGATTACATGGACTGACCTGAATACAGTCTCTCAGAGAAAATCTTGAGGAATATGAGCAATGCAGGTATTATGTGGTAATTTCACAGGAATTTTGAAGTACATTTAACAAACCAAATCTTTACTTTATTTATTTTTCTAAAATATCCATGTATGAAGTATGATTTTATTTTTATTTATTGATGTTAACAGTTTTAAAAAAACTTAATTAGACCATTTATACTGTAGCACTTTTGGATTAAAATGAATGTCTGCATGGTAAAATATCACAAACCACGAATGTCATCTGCTGCATGGTCAGACTCGAGATGTGAGCAGTATACGATCACATTTCAAAACAAGCTGCTTCGAGTGACTAGTCTTTACCTGTCCATATAATAAAGCAGAGGGAGGGGTCAGCATTCGCCTGGCTCAGTTCTCCTCCCGAGCAGCGAGTGAAAGAAAACAGGAAGTTGAGGGTGAATGAGTGTGACGTGAATGGAACGGTGAAAGTAGGTCATCGTTGCAACGTGACACAAATTTAACGGCACATTAAAGAACTGATTGAGCTGTATAAATCTGGCAAACATCAGCAGGACTATTGAGTGCAGTCAGGCAAATTTAGTAGTAAATCATGATACTGTGACTTGAAAAGATATGTCCGCAACCCATTTAACTTTCATAATTTGATGTATTTCCAAGTTTAAAATGTAGGGCGGGGCTTGATTTTATCCATTGGGAACTGATTGGGGCACACCAGAATCGAGAATATGAGTTGGCTAAAACAATGGCTATTTGGCTGTTGTTCCACATTATCCAGTAAGTGACGTCGATGGACAGTCAAAATAATTTCAGAAGAAGAGTAAGTTGTTTTGTTTTGATTAAAGATTGTGAAGACACACAATTTTTGTCTTTAGAATAACATGCACTTGGGAACTGATCACAAGGAGTATGCATTAATAAAGTAATTTGAGCCAATTTTGATTTTACTTGACATTAAGCACTTTTTACTTAAGATTTTTTTCTTTAGAAACAACTGAATATTGTTTAGTTGATGCTTTTGGGTTTTTTCTTGATCTATCCAAACCTAAGTGGACTTCTTCGGTTAGTGTGAAGCAATGTGGTTCCTGCTTAAATATCCATTATTCAGAGGACTATATTTAATTTAGTTAATGTATAAAACTTAAAATCAACTGCGCTCTCCACTGAACTGTAGCATGTTATAATAGTGCTTTGTTTCCTCAGCACTACTGCTTGTGTGCAGCACTATCACTCCTGTATTCCACAGGGTGTGTCCAATATGGGAGGTGTTAATGTTGAAAGAAGGTGAGTGCACAGATGTCCTAAAGATGTGGTAAATTCTTTTTTTAGATGGGACCATGGGGTTCAAGGTGGTCTGACGGAGCTCAGCTTGCTAGAGTAATACCTTAAACCAGGTATTGTTACACTTATGGACTTCTCTCTTGCTCTCTCTCTGTTGTGTTGGTGTTGAGAGGGTTGAGGGCAATGTCAATGCTTTGTGAATGTGAAAAGGGATTTTGGTGTCTGTCTTGATGGAGTAGGTGAGGAAGGCCTCAGGCACTTTGAGGGATCAGGCCCCACACCAAACACAAACAAAGAAGTGTTTTTCACCTCCAGATGTTCTCAATCGCCCCACCAGAATTGAAATGCTACTATATAAAATGTCTACAATTAATTTGCATCTTTTGTTCTAGAATAATACTTTCACACATTAGGTGTACATTATAATGTCATCCGTTAATTAAAGAAAAGTGAACACTTTAGACAGTGTTAGGGCCAGTGATGAGGAAAGTTACTTTTAAAAGTGATGCATTACAATATTGAGTTCCTCCCTAAAAAAAAAAAAAAAAAGTAAGTATACGTTACTTAGTTACTTTTTATGAAAAGTAATGTGTAATGTCACTTATGCGTTACTTTTCCTCACCTGGGCCGGTGTTGCTTGTTTGTTTTTTAATAACATCAAAAAAAGTTATGTTTTTGGCATTTGTTAAGGCCCTTTAACACCAAAAGTGAAACGAATAAGCCTTGAGCTGAAGGAAATTCATATTTACACCTGTACAGTAGAGGGTGCAGCTCAAACCTTTCAGCTGTGCTGCTATTTTGGATTAAAGAAGAATAGGATACAGGAGAAGGAAGTTCAACACTCTTATTTCTAAATCTAATATAAAGTAACTACTAATTGCTTATTAGTATGGTTGAATTGGATTATTGATGGTCAGCAGCAAAGACATTAGTTAGTAAAGTGAGATTAAATACATAAAGTATATTTGTGTAATTTAATATATTTAATTATTGCAGGTTTGTGTAAAATTCTGAGATTGCATTTTACTGTTTTATTCATTTTGGGGAATACTGAATCTGTTTTTGTATAAGTGAGATGAGTAAATGCATGTTCACATTTAGTCTAGAACTACAATAACTATCATGTTTAGTGCACAAAACGCCTCTGCACTTACCCTACTTCTCTCATTACTTTACTAGTTACTTGATAAAAGTAATCTGATTATGTTACTCAAGTTAGTTGTAATGCGTTACCTCCAACACTGCTTAGGGCAGCAAACAGAGTTGCTTAAAGATAGATCCACAGTTTGTGTGGTTTCAAGAGTAAGTAAACTTTTACAATAAAAGCATACCATACCAGTTAGTTTACTGATGTGAAGTGGCCTTAAACCCATTAAAGAAATAGTTCACTTAAAAGATGAAAATTCTGTCAATTTTTACTCACCCTCATGTACCAAATCTGTATGCTGTTATTTACCCATGGAACATAAAAGGAGACTTTCTGAATAATCTTTACACCGTTTTTGTCCATTCAACTAAAGTTTATTATCAAAACATTCAAGAATGACAATGAACAAAAAGGGTGAGTAAATAATGACCGAATATTTGTTTTTATTGAACTGTTCCTTTAATATTTTATTTGTTACCACCTGCATCTTGCCATCAAGTTGCAGCAGCTGAAAATGAGCTGAGGTGTTTGAGTGCGAAAAGCAGATGCCATGATCTCACAGGCCAATTAGACCAGCACTGTCAGCCTGCTTCAGAGCAATATAACATACAAACAGAAGCCTATCACACCACACTGTTAGACCCGTGCTCAAACAAGCAAAAACGTATTAATAGGGTTTTTTTTGTTTTGTTTTTTTTTTTGGTCTTGTTTGGTGTTTTCATTGTGACTTTTAAAATTTGTGTAAAATGTATGTATAGTCATTTCTAAAAAATTATATTTATTTTACAGTAGGATTTTGATTTAGTGACAGCTGTACGCTATGGAGAAAAAAATCGCTTTATTTCAAATATATAATCAAACTATTGGTCCTCATATCGATCTATTATTGCTGACATCACTGAATATATTTGTGGATTCATGTGGTTCTTAAGAATTATTTTATAATTAACAGTCTACATGGGCTTTTGCAGCATTGGTTTCTTTAATCATAGCTACAATGAAGAAGATGGCAGTTTTCTATTCATTTACTTTGTTGACGCCCTGACTTACAGGAAGCCTCCAAAATTACAGGGAGAATGTATACAACAAAGACCAAAACATAAGGAAATAACATGTTGAGAACATGGGAAATTACATGGTGTATTTTACTGAAAATTGTAAAATGGAAGACATCAAATTGAATGTATGGAATAGATGTATTGTAATGGGCTGTAATGAAGTGTATTATTGAATTTGTTTTATAGTAATAGCTATGCACGGCTTTCACAAAATTACTGCAGCTATTTGTACATTACATCAAATTTGTGCAGCACAGTAAAGTGTTAATTCTATTTTACAACAGTTCCCAAGTTTTGCTTCCATAATTTGATGTATTTCCAAATGACAAGATATTCAACAAGAAAAGATGTAGTGTAGACGTAAATGTGAGTACCCTAAATAATTAACTGAATTGCTATTTGGCAGTTGGCTTTCATTATCAAATAGCACAAACAGCTGTGACATGAACAGAAAAGTAATTTCAGAAAATGAGAAAGATATTATATGTTGATTATAGTTTATGAAGACAAACTGAGAATATCAACTGACCAATTGATTTTTATTTCTGTGTGTGCATGTAAGGAATCCAGATTCACATCTCCTGTGCAATTAACAGCATTCCCCATCTGGAGAAATAAAGGGACTTTTGTTTAGAGTATAGGGAACAGGTAACCATTTGTGCAGTGTGTTTTGGGGTTTAGTTGTGCAGTGTGTTTGTTGTACAGATGTTCATATAGTTTTTATCGGAACACAGGGTCAAATTGTGTTACCTGGACTTTTCATACATGTGAATGAGAGTTTGCTTGTGGATCACGTTATATTATGCAGTTGGATTTAGTCGTGTGTACATTCAGCTTTCAAAGAGAAACTGAGAAGGGGGAGACTACCTCTCAGAAAAGTGATGTATATGTGAGGATGCAAAGATTTTCAAAAGATAGTTTTGAAACTATTACAATAAACAATGATTTATTCAGTTTTACCTTTTATTTTCTGGTTCATGACACAGACATAGTAGAGTTTAAGACACCTAGGGGCAACCCACCTAGCATCATTGGGTGGATTTCATCTCCAAGTTTAGAAAACATCTCTCTTTATTTCATGGGTCAGTGATTAAGGCAGATGTGGGTCATCAGCACTGACAGTTTGCTGAGACTTCATTGCTTTAATAGCCCAGGAAATGTCATAGCTCAAGCTATCTCAGGCTTGCTTGTCCCTCAGGGCAAGACACTGAATACTAATAAGCATTGCTTCTCCCATGACCCAGATTTGTTTGGGTAAATAGAGAGCTGTTTGGAAGCATGGGAAATATGCACAGAAAAACTCTTCCAAGATGACCTTCTCAGTCAGGTTCCTCTTTGTGAAGCATTCCATCTTAGGTATAAGCTGCTAGCAAGACTAGACACTTGCCCATTATCATAGTTGGAGGGATCGGAGTGTCCTCATGTGACTGACTTGACATCTTCATGCAGAAGCTGCACTACAGAAGCAGTTTCGAGTAAGGGATCCAGCTGTAAATTATGTAGATAAGTATAGGGGATGAGGGCTGCATGCTGCGCTCTTTAATTACAACAGGAAGACGCAGTGGCAGCGACTGAGCCAAGTCTGCCACGGGGGGAAGAGCAGAGCCTGTTCAGCAAGACTTAACTTTACCCAGTGGATCACCAAATCCACTAAGAACAGCAAAGATGAGCCAAGATTTACAATGCATAAATCTGTGCTGGCACAACAAAAACATTGGCCAGAGGGATCTATTCCTTTGTGGTCAAATTTGGAAATGCAGCGTCTGTCAGGACTCTGGTTATGTGGGTACATGAGTTATAATACCTTACATTCTTTCTGTCTGTTTTTGTTTCCTAATTGCTTTGCAGTACCCATGTCCTTCCTGAGCCATGCTCCCTGGCTATGGATTCTCTCCTCTTCTTGACTTCCAGCCTCACCTCCAAGCGTTCCATTGCAGAGGCGAGAGCTCTGACATGTGGTTCCCAGGCTCAGTTGAGGCCCAGGCTCTGAGTGACTCTCGGGAAGGTAGGCCTCTCCTGCGACAGCATCAACACATTGCGGTGTGTCAGCAAGAGACATTGGCCTTCATTGACCTTCAACAGCCAAGCATTAATGGTTTCCAATCACGAACACCGGAAAGCTGTAGTTCCTCTCTTTGCTCCAAGCCTGTCAGATGCAATGGAAACAGTCCATCCGACTTTGCCAAGAATGGGAGTACAGACAAAACACTGGACAATTATTTGACCCAGGATAGCAGTAATGTGGAAGTGGTTCAGGATCAGACGTGGACACCCATTACTGGCTTACCTGAGACCGTTTATGAAAAACCTGAACCAAGAGTTAAGGGCCTCAGTTCTCGAGACTTGTTTCTGCCGCTGTCCCCTACATATGCACCTGGGGACAGGAACTCTTTGGAGTCTCAACAGCTGAGCTCCCCCTCTTCCCCCTTAGAGTTCCAGAGTCCAGACCCATTTCGCCCTCAAAGACGCACCTCTTTGGGATCCATAAAAGAGAAGTCCATAAGTAAGTGCCACTCTCACTTAACCAAGTCTTGACACATTGGTCCTACATTCCTGTTTTAAACAACAAATAGTTTGTCACAGTGCACAGTTTTTCACCACTCTTGAAACGGTATGTGAGCTTTCGAATAGATGATGATTCTTAGTATGCTTTTAAGGATTGCACTAAGTTTGTAGAATGTTTTAATACACTATGGCAGTGGTTCCCAAGCCTGTCCCTGGAGGCTCCTCAAAACAGTACACATTTTGGATGTTGGAGTCTCTATAAGTGAGCTGAATAAAGTGTGTTTGATTAGGGAAATGTCCAAAATCTGTACAATTGATTGGCCTCTAGGATTAAGGTTAGGAACTACTTTGCTAAAGTGATCTATTAAAACTACAGGTGAATGTAAGTGGATAGTACCTTTTCTCACTCAGTGTTCCTTGTTGCTAATAGGGCGTAAGATGAGGGTATACTCTCCAGACACTCTGAGTGATGAGTCTCTCAGCAGCCCAGGCGTGGAGTGTGATTACCTGCTCCCAACATCCTTTGAATCATTTATAGAAGGAGGGCTTGGCATGGTGGGCTCTACTATCCCCACATCCCAAAGTTCCAGCCCTCTCCCAGGGGTAGATGAGGACCTCTCTCTTCTTTCCATACCGTCCTCTCAAAAACCATTCTTAGATATCCCTCAGGAGGGTGCCAGATCAGAGGGGGGCATAAATGATGGGGGGAGCCAGAGGTTGGGCCTAGAAGACTGCAGACCCCTGGAAGGCCCTGCCCTCAACAGTGGGACCTCACTGCCTCTGTCCTGTTCTCGCTCAGCAGACAATGAGCGCCGGCGCTTCTCTGCCTCTGAGCTCATCTCCCGCCTGCAACTCTCCCAGAGGAAAAACTCTTTTACCCTTAAGCTGGGCAAGTCTCTCTCTGCTCGTGTGGCCTCCCGGGACCGCCACCTGTCTGGAAACCTTAGCTCAGACTGTAAGTGACTCATCAGGACTGATTAGATTAATGAAAGACTTTATTGTGAAAGTCTTGTGCTGTGATGTCATTATGACACTTCAGTGCTATATTTTCAGCTCTATCCCTTTTGTGTACATTCTCCCTCCCTTGTCTGTTTGTAGACAAACCCAACTCCAGACGTTGCTTCTCAGGGGGATCAAGTGACAGTGCACCACATAGTCCAGTGGGGTTTGCACCACCACTGCCCTCTGCTGACTGTAATCTGCCACTGCACAGGAGGAGTTCAAAGCAAAGGTGGCTCTAAAACTCAGCTAGTACCCACAGAGAACAACGTAGTGAGTAGAATATAACAAATCCTGTTTTAACATATTTTCTACTGTTTTCTCACAGTATGAGAAAGATTTCTATTGATGAGGATGGAGGCAGTCCTTCCAGTAGCTCTAAACGTCTGTCACGATTCTTGCCAAACTGTAAGCCCAAAAAAAAAAAAAAACATCTGGAATTTGAAATATATATTTTATTATTATTATATTTTTGTATTATTTACCATTTTTCTCTTCCTCTCTCAGTGATTTTGTATCAGGAATACAGTGATGTTGCTATCAACAGAGAGATTCAGAGGCAGCAGGGGGCAGAGCCAGGAACTGATGAAGAAAGAGGGGACTCTGTGTCCCCTGGCAACCTCTCCCCATCCAGCTCATTCCGCTCATCACGAGGCTCCGCCTTTTCCCTTTGGCAGGACATTCCTGATGTTCGATCCAGTGGACAACTCGACAACTTCAGCAATGAAGAACGTAAACTGCAGGAGGTGACTCCACATTCAGAAAGTCTGTTTTGATTTATTTTTTATCAACCAGCAAATTTTGCTGAGAAAGAAACAATTAATTTTATCTTGACTCGTTTTCTCATTTCAGGCCAAGTTTGAGTTGGTGACATCAGAGGCCTCTTACATACGCAGCTTGTCTATTGCAGTTGACCATTTTATGACGTCTCCTGAGCTGTGTGAGTGTCTTGGGATGCAGGAGAGGCAGTGGCTCTTCTCCAAACTGCCTGATGTGAAAGAAGTCAGTGAGAGGTGAATAAAGATGAAGAGTAAATAAAATTTTTGCTATTTTTGAAAGCGTGAGCCTTCTGCTGAGATGTTTTTTTCTCTCTCCTTTTCAATTCTCTTTGTGTCCATAGGTTTCTTCTAGACCTGGAGCATAGATTAGAAGGGGACATTTTGCGTTTTGACGTGTGTGACATTGTCCTTGACCACTGTCCTGCACTGCGGAGGGTTTATCTGCCTTATGTCACCAATCAAGCCTATCAGGAACAAACCTATCAGCGGCTACTGTAAACAGTTTCTTACTGCAAAACAGTTCTCTAACAAGCATAACAATGTTGCAAGTATTGCCCTGTTTAAGAGGTTCATGCTTTTGTTTTGTGGTGGTTTCTTAGGCAAGATAATCCCCGTTTCCCTGGAATCCTTGCCCGCCTGGAAGAGGACCCAATATGCCAGAGGCTGCCTCTTACATCATTCCTTATCCTTCCTTTTCAAAGGATCACACGACTCAAAATGCTAGTAGAGGTATTCCAACATGGACAGAATCCATAATATCCATCTTTTCAAATATTATAAGTTTAAAGCTATCATCAAGCTTTAGAATAAGGCTTGCTAAATTCTAATATTAAATGGTCTTGTGTTAATGAACTGTGTGTCCATTATAGAATATCCTAAAGAGAACAACGCCTGGATCACGAGATGAGGACACTGCCACCAAAGCACTTAATGAGCTCAAAAAGGTGAGTAAAAAAAGAGGGGAAAGTAAAATTGTCACAAACAATGTTTTAAAAATCATGAAATGAAAACTAAATGTGCTCTGCTGCTCTAGATAATAAAGGAATGTAACTCCAGTGTGCAGTCCATGAAGAGGATGGAAGAACTAATTCATCTAAACAAGAAAATAAACTTTGAGGGCAAGGTATAACGTCAGGCATTCACTGTAATGTCTAAAATGGTCTGTTAGAAATCATGTCTATATTTTTTACCTACAAAAAATATTTTGTAAAATTCTATTTATTTTATTTTAGATTTTCCCTCTCATCTCTCAGTCTCGTTGGCTGGTCAAACATGGTGAACTTCTAGAAGTGGACACACAGAACTTGAACATATCTGGGTCTAAGTTTAAACTTACCACTCGTCCTGTGTACCTTCACCTGTTTAATGACTGTCTTCTGCTGTCCCGGAGGAAGGAGTAAGTCTAATGGGATGGGAGACCAATGTTAATATTTGAATCAAGCAAAACCTTTTTGAAAACCCTGTGTAAATGATATAAAGCTGCTACAAAATTGGTCCCTTCTCTTTCCCGTCACAGCACATGGAAGTTCATGGTGTTTGTACATGCAAAGATTGAAGACCTCAAGGTGAAAGACCTAAGCCAGAAACTTCAGGGAATCTCAGGATTCATCTTCTACCTGCAGTTATGTGAGGGGCAACAGCTAAAACACCAGATTCTCCTCAAGTCACCCACAGAGTGAGAACATTCACATCATTCGCAAATATATTAACATCCAAAATCCTGTCACTGACAAATAGATCTGAATGTTCCTAAAATAAGCCTCACCAGGATATATATCCTCACAGGATGCATAAAACTGAGTTTAAAATGGAGTCAAGAACATTTTGTTTTATGTAGGAGCAGCAAACAGAGGTGGATCACAGCCATGTTTCCCTCTGACCCAAAGGCAGCCATTGAGCAGACCAATGAGAATGATGGTGTGTAATTTCTTTGTCTTACTCTTGTCATGCATTTCAGATTTAACTATATTTTAGATTTAACATTGTTATCTAAATGCCATGTAAAAAAAAATTGGCTAGTTACATTGGGTGGATCATGGCCAGGTTAAGCCGCAGTGTGTACCAGATAGTCCAGATACTTTACGATGATAATAAAGGGGGCTGTTTGGACATACAAAGTCATCAGTTATTTTACTGACATTACATTGAAAACAAAGTGGAATATACAGTTCTGCTCAAGAATATCCTGTTTACTTGTGAACTAAGTGCCTCAAATAAAACTCTAAAAGGAATAGTTCACCCAAAAATGGAAATTTTCTCATCATTTACTTGGCCTCATGTCTTTCCAAACCTGTATGACCATATTTCTTCGACAAGCTGCTTTATATGGAACATACAATGAAAAAAGACTGAACAAAACCCTTAGCATTTTGTGTAGAATCTGCCTTATAAAAATCATTACCAAAAATGAAAATTCTTTCAGATGAACAGAAATGAAGATTTTTAGAAAAATAATTGAAACATTTCCACAGAAGAAAGTTAGTTGTAACAGCATGAGGGTGAGTAAATGAGAGAATTTTCATTTTTGGATGGAATATCTCTTTAATGTTTCTCTGCATGTGTCTGTACAGATCTATCTCAAGTCCAGTGCATCAAGAGCTACCAGTCTCAGGAGCATGATGAGTTAACGCTGGAGAAGGCAGACATCCTTCAAGCTGTAACAATTACAAGTGATGGTATGGAAAATCCTTTCTCTTCTCCTGGCTATACTCCATTTTTTCCCTTTGAAAAAGAGAATTTGGAGGACTGCAGAAGAGATAAATGACTTTTGAATGTTTTCAATTCACAGGGTGGGTAGAGGGGATTCGGTTGTCAGATGGAGAGAGGGGCTGGTTCCCCAAAACGTACGTAGAGGAGATCACAAGCCGCAGTGCTCGTTTGCGAAACCTCCGTGAAAATATTCGCATCAAGTGTGTCTCACAAAAATTAGAGGGAGAGACTGTCTGAGACCTTGAAGTATGGGATATTGTTTTACTTAAAGCATGCATTTCAAACTTTTCAACCACTTGGTTAAAATCGCCCTTGCGCCCCGCTAGCTACAGCCCTGAGCATAAGGTGCTGCACTTTCTGACAGACCACAGATACACGCTGCTTAAAATACATCATGTAGGTGGACAAATTCTGGATATATCAGCTGTTAAAATGTTTAGCAAAATAACAAGATCCAGTTAGTTTTAGGTGGTATAGCAGCCATTTCACTCTCACTAGTGACTGAGATAAAGTGAGTTAAATAAAGTGAGATGTTTTGTTTTAAGCTGATTCACTGAACAGCCACACAGTAAAGCTAAACACCGTCTTTTACTAGTGGGACATTAGAACCAAATTTGGGACTTTTTGAATGAAGTTGCTGTTGCAACGTACATAAATATTAGTTTATGCCACTAGTCTTCTGTAGATGATAATTTACTTAATAGTATCGGCATAATAACAGGAAGTGTACTATCAAATTATGACCATTATTTATGTCAGTGATTCTGCTGTTTGTTTGTGTATTTGTTGTTTTGGTAACGCAGATTTTTCTGGGCAATTTCTTTGTGGAGTACTCATTTCCAGAGCATGTTAAATCACATTTGAAAAATAATCCTTTAAGGTGACTTTGTAAATAAAAATAAATGCATATATTACTGAAAGTGTCTCGTGTCTGTCTGAGACAAATACCAAAAACACACACAAAAAAAGTTGAGCATTCAGGTCGTGTGTAACGTTAACCTTACTGTAACCAGGATTCCCAGCCACGTATGTGCACAGCTACAACAAAGCACGACTCATAAACTTCACTTTCATTCCAGGCTCACCTCATATCCCAGGGGGCAATAAAGCAGCCGGGTAGCAGGTAAACAGAATAGTTTCTTTGTCACAGCTGTTCTGGGAACCTTGAATGCTTTCCAACTGCTGTAAATCAGAGGTGAAAGGCTGCAGAAAAGAAGCTGCAGTTAGGGACAGATAAGAGACGGACTGCAGAGGCTCAGGAATGCATTTCTAATTAAAGCCATTTATCTCAGTGAAACATTTCGTATCCATTTTATATAATGTGCTGTACTTTTATATAAAGTGCTGTACAAAATGCATCCATGCAGATTAGTTACTTCCATCTTACTAGCTATCTGTCTCGCCTCTTTAGCAAGTCTTTTCTGTCTTTGTTTACCCTGACCCGACTTAAAGCTGCAGTCCGTGATTTTTGGCCCACTAGCGGTTAATATACATAACTGCACGCGTCTTGCGGAAGAACATTGTAGCCGGAACTACTTTTATCCGTGTATGTCCCTGACGTGGCGAGTCACGGCAGTTACTATGATACTCTGCGGCGGGTCCTACCAGTCCACTCTGAAATAGTCCAAATATAAACACTTATTATAAGTGTACCATAATGATTCAGGGTAAGACAAAAACACGGTTTAGAAAATGGATTCATGTTGTACATTCTCATTATAATTTTTGTAAATTTTGAACACAAAAAAAGTTACGGACAGCAGCTTTAGGTTTGAGCACTCAATGATGGAGTCAAGACTGCACAATAGTTATACATTCTTTGTTCAGTTTTACAAGTATTATGGTAACTTTAATGTTATTTGTTATTGTTTACTGAATAACTGTACTAGTAATGAAAAACAAACTCTGCTTTTTTTAAAAATATATTTTTTTAAAGCTCAAAGGTGAATTGATGACAATAAGATCAATTTAAGGGACCAAGCATAAGGTACATATTTTTTGCTCAGACAACCAGCCAGAAGATTGAGTTGTGTATTGTATAAAATAAGTTGTCCTTTTGATTTCCTACCTCATGCTCACTGATTTCTCTTCCCTTTAGATTACCCACAATCTTGAATTTTGATTAAAAACATTTTTTTCACTGCTACCCAAATGAATTGTCCAATATTCAACAAAGTCTTCAGCGTCTCTAAAGTCTCAAATCCTTATATGTTTCTAGTTGATATACGCAAAAGTTATTGAATGGATTTTTGAGAATTAAGGGGCATTTTTGGAAATAACGCCACAATAAAGTGCCAGTGGCAAACAGGAAATAAGGCTGAATCTACCCCAATGTATCAGCGTATCAAAATGAAATTTCATAATTTGCATTGCTACCATGCCCTGGGGATATATGATTTAGAGCTGATCATCTATTCTGTTTTTAGAGTCCTTGCATGATAACTATATTTCCAAAGTCATGTGCACCATTTTTAATTTGAATTTGTCTTTTTGAAGTATGACAGCAGTATGCCAGAATGCTTGTTTGGCAAAACACCAAAGCTATATGTCTGGAGTTGGTACAAATTTTGGCTGGTAATTTAAAAGGATGAAAGTTCAAGTCTGGCCTGGGGTGATCCTGAAGTTGTATCTCAGCTGTTCTTGACTTAGTGTCTCGCTAGGTGCTGTGTAGGCTTGAAGACTTAAAGGTTTATCGTGGCAAAGTAATTGCTACATGCTGGTATATTTAATATTGTTTCATTAAATCGAGGGGGGAAAAAACTAGTTGCCATAAAAATATAGAATCCATAACAAGCAGATGATAAACAAACACTAATTTACATCATTGTACCCTGGGATGTGTCATGTGCTATCATGTCATTTTATTGCTTATGATTGAGTATATTTATCTATATTTTGTATCTTTTCCTCTCTTCTTGTCTGTTGGTAAAGAACTCAACATACTGCCCTCTGCTGACAATAATCTACACACAACACACACTTGGCTTGACAAATAATACAATAAGTGGATTGATAACCATATTTTTCAACTCTTTCATCTTACTATGACGGTCATATATAAACCATTTACCTTGATGAAGATGGAGAGATGTGGGTTTCATATGTATTGTAAACAAAGAATATGGTATTTGATACATATTTCCCTGGTCCTTTTTATTCTTCCGTTTCATAAACTGGTTTTAATCTACAAAACTTTGTCCTCGGTTTTTTGACATCATTCCTCATCTTTATTTACATATACAGCATGTTTTGTGAAATTTAAATAGATAACAAAAGGTTGTCAATATTTAGTCTCATTTTGTCTTGTTAACAGCTGTCAGGTCCCTCATTCACTAATCTTTCTATAGTCATTCACTAATCACTATATGCTTTATTCTACTAATATAGTTAACAGTGCCTACCTGGTAAGTTTAAAGTAGTAATGAAACGATCTATCTTGAAATCCGTTGTGGAAACTAGAAACCATCTTGTATAACCGTAAACAATTTAAACTTACACCTGTATGATCTATACCCACTGGTGTTAAGGACGTTCCTAGTACATTCGCAGACGTTCAGGGTGTGGAGTTCTTTTAAGGTTTGGGGGATGTTATTTGGTGGACCTTAAGGGAACATTCAGGACGTTCTCTGAACTTTATTTGGAAATGTTCTCAGAAAATCCTTGGACATCCTGGCGCTACTCTCCAGCACAATGGTAACCTCACAAAACTCAGATAACAGAAACAGAACATTAAACACTAACAGATCTCTCTAGATCTCAAGATTACTTATTACAAACCACTCTGACTTTATTTCTTTCATACAAATCCTCTTAATGAGGTGTTGATGTTTTATCAAAATTTATAAATGTCACCGTTATGGAGGTAAGCGCTTACTTTAGTTGGTCTCCTGACCCTTGGCTAGTGATGGGCAAATGAAACACTAAAGCTTTTTTCTCATTATTTTGGGAAAAGACTCAAAGCTTTGAGAGTGTTAAAAGCAGCGCCAACTGGTATTTAGTAAAAAGTAAAACACCCAAAATTCTGTGAAAAAAAGTTTCATTGGACAAAGCAGCCATCTCATCACTTTTCATGGTACGTGCTCAAATAAAAGCTCAGTAGTGTGCATGTGTGTGTTGAATTTATCTCCGTGATAAATTAATTTACCCATTAAACTGTGACATTTAATGCCAGTATAAATATCAATATGATGTAACAGAAGAATAAATGTACACGTATATGAATTGCATATGACAAATTTTTCTGAAATAATTTGTATTTTTCATATTAGGCTACTTGTATGACTGAGTATTTAAAAATGTAATTGAATAAGTCTAAGATCTGGGGGTTCAAACTTTCTGACACTCAAAGTGAATCGCACACATGATTGGACAGAAAGTGGGGCTTCATTTGTCATTGGTCACGTGATTTCTATGTTATGTCAAATGTCACATCACTAACCCTTGGCGTTTTGACTTTACTTTTTCCCCAATTGTTGTAACTGTGTTTCTAAAGCATATTTGTTTAAAAAAAATGTGAGAAAAAAATTATCAAATGGATTTTGTTATTCATTATTGATGATTTAATCTTCATACAGTGGCCTTGTTCACTGATCTCTGAATATCGCATTTCTTTCATGATGTTGTAGTCCTATGATAACGCATAAAAAGCTGTTATGCTTTAATATTTTGGAAGTTTTTAATCATTGTGCAGAAATTATTCAGATAGCATCAGATAGATTCACACAGACATCAAGATTCTGCGTATGAACCTCAACAATGGTGACAAAATGTTCAGATAAACAGATAACAGAACCAAAATAGAACGTCCCCCAAAACTCATATCGTGAATGTTATTAAATGACCAACAGAGGACCATGTGGGAACGTTCAATTAATGTCCCAAATATCCTCATTGTAATGTTCTTATGTGACCATAAAACTAATCAAATAGGAATGCCATATAAGGAACCTTGAACTGCAGCACTTTCATTACCAAAAGAGGATGTTTTAGGAACAAATTTTTGTCACTTTTAGAGAAGTTTTAGGCAAAGTTGAGCAAGGTTACGAGAATGTCGCCTTCTATGTGGGTGTTTTATAGAAAATAATATAGTTTGAAGTCACTTTTATGGAGGTGAGTGTTTGCTTTAGATGGGCTCTTGATTCTTGATGTTTTAACATTAGGTTTTCTTTGGCTGCTTTAGCTGTGTTTTTAAAACACTCTTGTTGTATAAAAAAGAATTCTGATTCTGATCAGATGAATTGAGTTATTTGATGATGATTCAATCATCATAGAGTGTCCCGATTCTCTCCAGAAACTAATCCCTGAGGGGTGGTTTTCTGTACAAGGCTTTAATCTAGAATAGTTAATCATGTATTAAAAAATGGCTTTCTGAAACAGATTAAGTACAGATTACTAAAACCTGGACTATGGAGTCCTGAATTAAAATAAACTAGATTAATTTAAAACAAACTGTGCTAATCTGAATTAGCATGAGAGAGGTTGCCTAGAAAACATGGAATGAACCAAGAAAAGATTAAAATTGCATGGAACTGAGAAGCAAATCTAAGGAAAACAATTGCAGCGGAAAAAGACTGCAATCCAAAAAAAAAAAAACACTTTACTAAACAAGATACAGTTCTTTTAAAGCAAGCAAAATAGATCAGCTGTGGGGAAAAAAGAAATGCCTGGAAATCTGTTTGTATCTAAACAAATGAATTCCAATAATCCTATGATTATTAATGCTTTTGTTTTGTGATTTAGCAACAAACTAAACATACCTATTTACATGTGATAATCAGTGTTGGCGGTCTAGAAACTATACTGGTTTGAGCCAACCCACTACCATAGTGGTTACTACATTATATTTATAATAAAAAAAAAACCTTAGCAGGTCCTCAACCCAAGCACAAGCTCTACCCTTCACCACAATGGTAATCCCCAAAAAACACTAACATAAAACCTTTTACATAATAGAACAATAATCAGTAAGAAGTCTCTCCATATTCTCTAAAAAATGCATAAAATAACACTTTTTCAACATTTACTCTCCCAATTCAGCCCGGTGCAAAGCATGATGGGAAGTGAAAGTCCTGACTGAAACATGTTAATACAAAATGAAAACATCAAGTGAGTTCTAGTAACCATTTCAAGTCACACACAGTGTATATCAATATCGATATAAATCCAAGTAATACATGTGTCTTCTTTGAAACACAACGTTAATCTGAAGTTAAACCTGCCCCCTGGTAGGTTTAATTTAAGCCTCAATTTAGTCCTGGAGTAGCTCTAGTCTTCCTCCTGGAAATCAGTTTATTAAACTCAAGCAGATTTCTGTTAATCTCATTTAAAGGGCCATTTTATTCTAGGACTAGGCTTAATCTCTATCCAGGAAACCGCTCCTGAGTGTATTAACTGTTAGTTTTTTCTAGTAGTTCCTCTTTTTTTTTTTGAATTCATTATGCAGACAGAGCTTTGAGCAGTGTCTTTTAGACTCACATAAACATCATGAATCAGTGTATGAATCTCAACAATGGTGACAATAAACAAAAAGCTTTTTTGTGACTTTAGTAGACTAGCTTGTTTTGTGACGATCAGAGTTAATCTGTTTATCTGAAAATTGTTGAGGTTCATACGCAGAATCTTGATGTCTACGTGACGCTGTCTGATTAATATCTGCACAATGATTAAAAACTTCCAAAATATCAAAGCAGGACAAGACTTTATGCATTATCATAGGACTAAAGCAAGCGCTTACCTCCATAACGGTGACATTTATAAATTTTGATAAAACATCAACACCTCATTAAGAGGATTTGTGTGAAAGAAATAAAGTCAGAGTGGTTTGTAATAAGATGCTGAGATCTACAGAGATCTGTTAATGTTTAATGTTCTGTTTCTGTTATCTGAGTTTTGTGAGGTCACCATTGTGCTGGAGAGTAGCGCCTGTGCTTCAGTCAGTGATGATCCACAAACACTGATGTTCTGCTGCATGTTGCTTTATTTAAAGGCTGCAGTAACTGTGTAGTTATTGATGTAGTGATACAGCAGTTAGCCTACATTAGCTCATGTGCTGTTGTCAGCTAATGACTTACTGCAAGAGATTTACATTTTAAAGAAATGTTTTCATAGTATTAATGTATGATACATGTAAAGAGCTTTTTTTTGTAAGACATTTGAGAAAAAAGTTTTTGTTTGAACAGCCACTTTTGTTAGTTTAGCTCTAATTTTCAATTCAATTTTTGACAAGGGCAGCAGGGACGTTCTGAGAACATTTCCAAATAAAGTATGGTTCCCTAAACGTTCAGAGAACGTCCTGAATGTTCCCTGAAGGTCCACCAAATAACGTCCCCCAAACCTTAAAAGAAAAACACATCGTGGCCGTCTGTGAACGTACTGGGAACATTACTAGGCAACGTCCTTAATACCAGTGGGGACGTTAAATTTCTAGCGGGGGTCCCCCTAAACTCATATCGGGAACGTTAAAAATGACCAACAGAGGACCGTGTGGGAACGTTCTGTTATGTCCTAAATATTCTCTTTGTAACGTTCTTTTTTGATCATAGAATAACCAAAATGGAACGCCCCCCTAAAGTCATATAAGGAACCTTGAACTGCAGCTCTTTCATTACCAAAAGAGAACGTTTTAGGAACGTCCCGAATGTTCTGTAAAGGTTCGGAATTTTCGTCACCTTTTGAACTTTTAGGGAACGTTGCGCAAGGGTTAGTGGGTTAGTCTCATTTTGTCTTGTTAACAGCTGTCAGGTCCCTCATTCACTAATCTTTCTATAGTCATTCACTAATCACCATATACTTTATTCTACTAATATTAACAGTGCCTACCTGGTAAGTTTAAAGTAGTAATGAAACGATCTATCTTGAAATCCGTCATGGAAACTGGAAACAATCTTGTGTAAACCCTAAACAATTTAAACTTACACCTGTATGATTTCGCAGTGACGTCATCTTCTGGCGAGAAGCGGGAAGTTTAAACTAACCAGTTAACGGTCATGTATGTTCAACGACTGCCTTCTTCCCTCCCGCAGCAAGAGATACGAGCACAAATAAAGAAAAGGGGTGACAGCGAGCATGAGAAACTGGTGAAGGAAATTATTAGTTACTCTCTGACTCCACCTGAGCTTGTCTGTTCTGTTTTATTGTCTGAAAAATAGGAAGTATTACAAATTACACGTGAATCACTTGAACCCTGTTTGGTATCTTTGAAAAAAGGAAGAGAAACTTCCAAATTGCTATTTTGCAGAGGATGTTTTCTGACTTCTTTAGCTCACAGATATAAGACCCTGGAATTAATTTCAAATTAAAACTATTTATTACATTTCACTTAAACATTTATATTAACTTTATACATTGTAGGCCTACTGTGCATGTGTTAGGCCTGTTTACACTCACTAACATATATTTACTGAAATGGAGCAGACTGTCTAAACCTGTTGAGTTTCCTAGCTATTGAAGATCTTTCCTCACAAGCAGTGAAGAGATTTGTTACTTATGAGTAAAATGCAACAGTAAAATGTTCATTTGTCATCAGCAGCTTTCATTGGGCACAACGAATGATGGGAGTATTTATTATTTTCACAGCATTTTAATTCCCATCCGTCACATCATCCTCAGCTTCTGCGCTTCTTCGGTATCAGAGGTGGAGGGGTGTGATGTGGCAATGAATCTGCCACTTTATCAGGCTGTGGGAGATGGAAAATAAAATATTCATATGTATTGTTTAGGCTGTATTTACATCTTACAAAGTGTGGTAATCTCTAAAGGAATTAGTTTTACTATAATGGTCATTAGCTTGTCTTAAATGCGAATGTCTGCAGTCTTGCCTGTTGTAACTGGAAGATCCAGTTTTGATAGTCCTCAGGGTAAATACAGGAGACAAGCAGAGGCTCCATCAGTTCACCTGGAAAATACATCACTCCAGATCAGCATGCACTATGAAGCTTCTAATAATTTTTTCCAAGTTATTTACATGTCGTAACTTGGTGTAATGACATTTTGAATCACCTCTAACAAAATTCAGGCGATAAGAGGAACATTGAGAAACCAGTCTGAGTGTGTTTATCATCACACAGCTATTTTCTGAAGGTGAGTCACAAGCACCTCTATGACTAACATAGATCACTTGATTTATGACTCTTAGAACAACAAAACATGCAATGCATTCAACTTTAGCTTTCTTAATGTTTATGAAAGACCAGTAGCCTATATGATAATAAATAATAAACCCCCCAGCAAACTGCAAAACTAATAAACAACCCATATGGTTTGATGTTATGTAAGAGTATTTCCTGGGTTCTCATGACAAGTCATAGTGAAATGACTGATATGACAGATAAACATAGCACTGACATGTGCTTGAAAAAAATGTAGACCATTACCACACACAAGTCTAACGTGTGATCTAAAAACCATACCACAATGTGAGTTTATAAATGTGGTGTCCAAAAAAAGCTGCTAATTTAAATTGCTCTCCCATAAAGCCATCAGTATTTAAACTGTATTTCATATCATATGGTATAATCATACCGTATATGAATTATTTATGTTACATACAACTTAGAGGTTATGTCCAAGTGTTGTATTGGAATACGAGAGTAATACATTTGTTCAAAAAGATACATACCTGTGAGTTCAAACTCCAGTCTGCCATGGAGTGCAGATTTTTCCATGGCTTTAATGCTCTTTAATGGCAGACGACCCTTCAGTATAAAACAATACAACTCAGTCTGATGTTGTATACAACATACATGTATAAATAGTCCTATATTTTAATCTGAATTAAATGTTTGTTAATTGTATTTAAATGTAGAATCACTTAAAGGACTGGTTCACTTTAAAATGAAAATTACTCCAAGATTTACTCACCCACAAGCCACCCTAGTTATATTATCCTGACACGTCCAACCTTAATAATGGCAGTGAACGGGAAACAACGAGTATGAAGCTCAAGAAAGTGCATCCATCCATCATAAACGTACTCCACACGGCTCCAGGGGGATAATAAATGCCTTCTGAAGCGAAGCGATGCATTTGTGTAAGAAAAATATCCATATTTAACAAGTTATAAAGTAAAATATCTAGCTTCCGCCAGATCGCCTTCCAAATGCAACGTACGAGAAGCCGTGTGAAGTATGTTTATAATGGATAGATGCACTTTCGTCTTGAGCTTCATACTCGTTGGTTCCGTTCACTGGCATTTATTAATATAACTCCGATTGTGTTCATCAGAAAGAAGATCGTCATATACGGCTTGAGGGTAAGTAAATCTCGGAGAAAATTTGGATTTTATAGTGAACTAATCCTTTAAATTAAATTGTCAAATGACAATAATGGTGGCCAGAAGGTCCTTCGTTTTCCTTTTTTTATTTTAAAGAGACGGTATATATAAACCCCACTGTTAGCACCACTTAGCTTAGTTACTTAAATAGGGT
Source organism: Chanodichthys erythropterus (assembly GCF_024489055.1). Lineage (NCBI taxonomy): Eukaryota > Metazoa > Chordata > Actinopteri > Cypriniformes > Xenocyprididae > Chanodichthys > Chanodichthys erythropterus. Next base: position 24,057,101 of record NC_090240.1, read on the forward strand.
TCACCAATTACACTCCTAAAAATATTGACATCAATGCAATGTTTCCATGAAGAACCTTTATTAGCATGGAACCTTTCCATAGCACAAAAGGTTCTTTATAGTGGAGAAAGATTCTTTAGATAGATTTTTTTTTAAAAAAGTTCTTCATACTAAAAAAAAGAAAAAAGTTATTTTAAGAACTGTTCACTGAAAGGTTGTTTGGGGAACTAAAAGTTGTTCTTCTATGGCTTCACCACAAAAATACCCGTTTAGAGCTTTTATTTAACCCTAAATCAGGCAACGTGACTCACGAGTCACATAGTTTTTATTGTCTTTTTTGGGGCATAAGAACATTTTTTTTATTAAATCCTTTTATCATTTATCAATGCCTGGTCTGTCTCAAGTATGCTGGTCACATGATTTGCTTCAAGTTTTCAGTGATCTATTAGTAAGCCTGATCTAAATCCAACATGGCTGCCAGTGGTGGAGAACATTCAGATTTTGAAGTAGATAATTATATATTAAACTTACTTTTCTTTTGGAAAAAAATTTATATTACTGCTAACATTAATTCTGAACATTGTCTTAGGCTGCTGAAGAAAAAAAAATTGTCATATGTTGTTTATGTTGTTATTTAGCACGTTTTGAAATGTATGTGACTCCTGAGTCACGTTGCCTGTTTAGGGTATAAAAAAGGGATTAACCCTAAGAGTGGAAAAGTCTCAGGTAACCATATTAAAAAAACTGTTGCTCCCTTTTTTGAGAATATACGTAACACTACACTAAATTTAAATGGTTGTAATTTAAGAATGTTTTAGACATAAGTTTGGTCTTGTTTTTTTTTTAAAAAGAAAAAGTAACTTCAAAAAATGATTATATTTACTGTAAATCAAATGTACTCTACAGTCCAGTCCAAAAGTTTGGAACCACTAAGATTTTTAATGTTTTTAAAAGAAGTTTCATCTGCTTACCAAGGCTACATTTATTTAATTAAAAATACAGTAAAAACAGTAATATTGTGAAATATTCTTACAATTTAAAATAACTGTTTTCTATTTGAATATATTTGACAAAGTAATTTATTCCTATGATCAAAGCTGAATTTTCAGCATCATTACTCCAGTCTTCAGTGTAACATGATCCTTCAGAAATCATTCTAATATGATGATCTGCTGCTCAATAAATATTTAATGTGTACAATTGTACAAAATATTTGCGTACAATATTTTTTTCAGGATTATTTGATGAATAGAAAGTTGAAAAGAACAGTGTTTATCTGAAATCTAATCTTTTGTAACATTATAAATGTCTTTACTGCCACTTTTGATTGATTTAATGCATCCTTGCTGAATAAAAGTATTAATTTCTTTAATTTCTTTTCAAAAAAATAAAAATTCTTACTGACCCCAAACTTTTGAACGGTAGTGTATAATGCTACAGAAGCTTTGTATTTCAGATAAATGCTGTTCTTTTGAACTTTCTATTCATCAAGGAATCCTGAAAAAAAAAAGTACACAACTGTTTTCAACATTGAAAATAATCATAAATGTTTCTTGAGCAGCAGATCAGCATATTAGAATTATTTCTGAAGGATCATGTGACACTGAAGACTGAAGTAACGATGCTGTAAATTCAGCTTTGATCACAGGAATAAATTACTTTGTCAAATATATTTAAATAGTACACAGTTATTTTAAATTGTAATAATATTTAACAATATTACTGTTTTTACTGTATTTTTAATTAAATAAATGTAGCCTTGGTGAGCAGACGAAACTTCTTTTAAAAACATTAAAAATCTTAATGGTTCCAAACTTTTGGACTGTACTGTAAATATTTTATATAAAATGTATATTTTACAAAATAATTTTTACTCTAAAATTACTATCAAATCAAAGTCATATGTCTAACCAATTTGTGTTCTAAATTTTAATTTAATATCACAAAATGTAACTTCCCATGAGATTTTTAGGCGTTGTACCAAAAATAGCCACTGGGTGTTTTTTTTAATGCATTCTCCTGTATCAAATTTATACATTTCAGTCTCAATATAAAAAAACAGTTGGCAGATGGGACCGTGAGACTCAGAACTTTCCAATGATATGTGTTTTGTCAAGATTAGAATTTTTTTTTTATAAAGTAGTTCAAATAAATTGTGTAATACAAAACCTGACACCACCCACTAGGTGAGGAGCTTGCTAAAAGAAATTAAAGTACCATTTTTATGGTAAAGCAAGGTCCGATTTCAAAATGGTTTTCACAGGATGAATCTTGAGTTCGTAAGCTTTTGAATGATATATAATTTGTCAACATTACATCAGGTAAAGTATAGGATATAATTGTTTTAAGCATGCAGTGGCAAGTAGGCCAGTAACAGTTAACAGATTAATGACTTGGTCCTTTTTTATACCCTAATCAGGCAACGTGACCTGGGAGTCACAACTTATAAAATCCAAAATATATCAAATATTTCAAAAATTCTTTTGGATATGTTTTACTTAAGCTCAGATGATATAAAAAAGATCATGAAAATATTTTTTGCTTATCATTTTCCACTCTTGCCTGTTTAAGGGTTAAAGAATGTACTAATTGAGGCTGCCAAATATATTTCTATGGCTCACAGACACATTGCTGATATAGCTTGTTGTTTAGTCAGCAAAATTAGCTTACCTCATATTTCACACGTACATGATGACAGTCAAGAGAAAGAATGAGGAGGTCGAATGGAAAGAGCACAAGCAAACGCTCCTGAGGTCCCTGCAAAAACCGATCCTGTTGTTTGAAGGAGGCCTGTTTAGTACCATCCTGAATTATGTGGATACCACTCTCAATTTATAGCCTGACCTGTGTGTATATGTAGCTGATGTGCACCAGTGAAAGGTATTTTGGATAGCCCATGTGCTGAATAGGTGTCCCCTCCCATTGCAAGATTGGAGAACGCAGTAAGTATCTTTTAAGCTCCTCCTTCTTCCAGTTTTCATCACATGGCACCTGGAATAGTGAAAATAAATCTGTCTGAGCAATGATATGAACAATCCTAATTCTGTTTTACTTATCTGGTACTTAAAGGGTTAGTCCAGCCAAAAATTCAATTTCTGTGTGACTTCGGCAGTTCGATACACGCTCCGAAAATCTCACAAAAGATTTGTAAAGCTTCGAAGCTTCATGAAGCGGTGTTTTGAAATCGCCCATCACTAGATATTGTTGAATAAAATCGTTATTTTGTTTTTTTGGTGCACCAAAAGTATTCTCGTCGCTTCATAACATTAAAGTTGAACCACTGTAGTCACATGAACTGTTTTAAAATAGCTTTCTGGGCATTAATTGGTTAATTATCTGTCAATGCAGGCCTCACTGAGCCATTGGATTTAATCAAAAATATCTTAATTTGTGTTCCTAAGATAAACGAAGGTCTTGCGGGTGTGGAACGACATGAGGGTGAGTAATTAATGACAGAATTTTCATTTTTGGGTAAACTAACCCTTTAACATTGGGCAAAAATAACCAATGTTCATTCAGGAACAAATATATTTGACTATGTTTTATGAGTCCTGTATATTTCAAGAATGCAGTACAACAAGGCTGAATAAGATGTACCAGGTATGAGAGAGCACTATGGGACGGGCTCAGCTGTTGCCTTAGGGATTTGTGTCTCCTTTCCTCAATGTTCTCTATCCAGGCTTTTGTTTCAGCTGCACTAGCACAAATGAAGATCTTTGAGTCCACCATAGGTCCTAGAGTATATCATAAATATAAGTGCACTATGATCAAATATTTTTGTGACTTCATAATTTTCATATTCAGGGTTAATTCACAGATTACATTTTTGTTGTTGTTGTTTTAAAGGGGCTCTCACCTCTAATCTCAAACATATGTGGAGAACTGGGGTCCTGCTGTGAGATCAGATGAACCTCAATGGCTGAGAGAGGAAGGATGCCCTGTGACAAAACACAGATGGCAGTTTAAAGTGAAGCTCACATCATTAAATATTTCCTTAAACTTAGAAAGTTTCTTACCTCATAAATAAAATCATGATTAGAGCTGTCCAAAGCAAGGATTAACAAATGGAAGGAAAATAAAACCAGATATCGTTCACTCATAGCCTGAAGACAGAAATCATAATGCATACAAATTACAGTTACTCATAAAATTGGACATAGGCAAAAATATCAGTTTGGCTCCACTTAAATATATATTTTAAAATTCTGGCACAAAATCAAATGGCATCTTTTTCATTCTAGTGTAGTTAGAGGCAGTTTAGAACATGAACTAAAGCATTTTGTTGAATTGTTACCTTTGTGTATCCACTGTGTAAATACACAGAAGATGAGTGGATAATGTCTCCGTACGTGTGTGGTGCTTTTCCTTCCCATTCTCTGATTGGCTGAGTGTACAGCCTGTGATGGAGCTCTTTTTTTGTCCAGCTCCAAAGCACCAGCTGAGAAAAAGAAAGAAAAAGAAAAAAAAAACACCCTATAATGTTACATAAAGAGAATGTAATATTGAGAAAAGCACAGATGATTGTTTTATTTATTTATTTAGAAGCTGATAAAGACATACTTGTGAATGGTTGTGTTTTGTTGTGTCCCTCATAGAGACAGGATCCGGGTCCTAGCGCAAGACACAGATGCGGAAATGGAGATGAAATTGATAAAACTCTTAGTCAGTGCAGACATTAGGTTAATCTAGTTCTATGTGAACACTATCTGCACATCAATGATGCCATTTAATTGTTTTGACCTTCTATGTAATTTAGAAAAAAAATCATAGATTTTGGTTACTTTATTTTACAGTGCTGTAGTTACAGTGTTTCTGAAATAAGTACTGAGTACTATTAATTAACTACATGTACTTACTATAGAGTTACAGTTAAAGAAAGAAAGAAAGAAAGAAAGAAAGAAAGAAAGAAAGAAAGAAAGAAAGAAAGAAAGAAAGAAAGAAAGAAAGAAAGAAAGAAAGAAAGAAAGAAAGAAAGAAAGAAAAGTAGGGCTCAGCACCCTGAAATTGACATTTGTGTAAGAAAACTTTTGCTAGAAAAATCAAAAGAAGTTTATCAAAAAATATTGTTCCTTTACATCTTTATCAAAGCTGTGATGACCAAATAAAACATCTTTGTATAACAAAGAAAAACTCTGAACAGACTTGTATGTGTGAAGAGATGACAAACAGATTAGTCTTCAGCGCCACAAAACACTTTTAGGTGACAAAGCTACGCCCTTTGCCACTTCCTCTTTATTGCTTACCTCCTTCTTCAGGTGCCTCACAGAAGGACAACGATGAGGACCTTCATCTGTGCCATTTCTTGTGGAAATTTGGTGCCTGCTTTCAGCGAGACTCCAGAGCCTGAAATAGCAGATGGCTAAACAGTCAGATCACTTTATCTTGCAGCATAACAGATGAGGATTTAAGAAACACAATGCAAATTGCTGTGCACTGTATGATAGAATTAGTGGGAGAGAATTTCACCTTACACTGCGAAAATAAGCTATTTTCTGTGATTGTGTGGGCACTTCTGATTCATTTGCTGCTATAGACATTATACAATATTATTCGGACTTCTGTTTTTGCAGGAGCTCTGTATATTTCTATGGCATCGCTGTCGAAGAGTAATTAGTTGAAGTAGATTTACATATTGTGGAGTTAAAGGTGCCCAATCAGAATTTGAATTTATCTCGGCATAGTTAAATAACAAGAGTTCAGTACATGGAAAAGACATACATTGAGTTTCAAACCACATTGTTTCCTCCTCCTTATGTAAATCTCATTTGTTTAAAAGACTTCCGGAAAACACTCAACATAATACCGACTGTTACGTAACAGTCGGGACCATTAATATGTATGACCCCAATATTTTCATAATGCCAGCCCATTCGACTTATTAGACAAGGAAAAGCAGTATTAACGGCTGGATCTGTGCACAGACAAGGTAAGCAAGCAAGAACAACATCGAAAAATGGCAGATGGAGCAATAATAACTGACATGATCCATGATGTCATGATATTTTTAGAGATATTTGTAAATTGTCTTTCTAAATGTTTTTAGAATCTAAATGTCTTTCTAGCATGTTGCTAATATACTGTTAAATGTGGTTAAAGTTACCATCGTTTCTTACTGTATTCACGGAGACGAGAGTCGTTGCTATTGTCATTTTTAAACACTTGCAGTCTGTATAATTCATAAACACAACTTCATTCTTTATAAATCTCTCCAAAAGTGTGTAATGTTAGCTTTAGCCACAGAGCATAGCCTCAAACTCACACAGAATCAAACGTAACCATCTAAATAAATACGTTACTCACATAATTCGAAGCATGCATACAGCGTGCATGACGAACATCTTGTAAAGATCCATTTGAGGGTTATATTAGCTGTGTGAACTTTGTAAATGCACTGTAATATAGTCGAGAGCTTGTGGGGCAGAGGGAACGCATCTCTTAAAGGGGCCGTGCTGAAAAAATCAGTGCATAGTTTATGATGCCCCAAAATAGGCAGTTAAAATAATTAATTTAAAAAATCTATGGGGTATTTTGAGCTGAAACTTCACAGACACATTCAGGGGACATCTAGGACTTATATTACATCTTGTAAAAAAACAATCTAGGGCACCTTTAATGAAAGTTGGCATGAACATTGCAATGTTTGAAGGGGATGTCATTACAAATGTCAGTAGATAGGGAAGATTTTAAAATGAGCGGTTAATTTATCCATAAGATCTTACCTTCATGCTGTGGAAATATATTGGAAGAAAGAACACAGGTGCGGGGCTACATATAACAAAATACTGTAAATGGTCGAATAATTTGCGCTACAAACCAGTGTGTTTTTGATTTCGATAATAAGTTTAAATAATAAAATAATTAACAGTTTGCAATATCAAGCAGTATAACAGACAGTTTTTGTACAGCTAAAATGGAAGCGGATGAGACCGGAAGCATTGACAGTCAAGTTACAATGGCCGCACCCTCTCTTACGTTACGAATAAGGTGAATACAAATGATGTCTTTGCCTGTTTTGCATGCGAATGTTAAAGGTGCTAAAGAGGATCTTTTCGTCGACTGAGAAACCAAAGATTGTTAGTGAGTTTTTGAAATGAGCGCATGCGTAAGAACAACCCCCCTCCTTCACAGCTCATTTCGAGGGAACGCCTCCCAAAACTCATGCACGAGTATTGGAACACGAGTGTTTACCACCGGCATTTGTGTCGTGTTAGTGGATTCATTATGTCGGACTCACCGCAGGTAACTCATAATCTGCAGTTGTTACTCCTGTCTCCTGACAAAAACATCGCATGTGGCGCCTGTGGAGTGTGGAAAGTTACTGGAGCGCGCAGCCGCGCACGTCTCTCACAAGGAACGTCACGGCAGTGATTGACAAGCCAGAGGGCCAAACGTTGATGATCGTGTAAACGATTGGCTGATGTTTTTAAGGCCCTACCTCGTGCACAGATGATGTATTAATATTATTCCTTTCAGTGCACCTAATAAATAGTCTTTTATCAGTTAGTAAAGACAGTTTCAAGTAATATTGCAAAAATGTATAAAACAAAACATCCTCTTTAGCACCTTTAATACACTTTAAATGGCACCTATTATGCAAAATCTACTTTTACATGGTGTTTGGACATAGATGTGTTTTGGCAGTGTGTGAACACAACCACCCTACACTGATAAAAATCCACCCACTCCCTTTTTTAATTCCCATTATTAAAAATGAAATAATTCCCATTTAATTCCCAAAGCAGTCTCATTAAACATGTTTTGATTCTGTGAGCAGTGTGAGATCACATTGCTCAAGCCCCGTCCACGGCCGCTGACTGACAGTCCTGCGTTACCATAGTTTCCTGGTGTTCTTTTTTTGGATGTAAAAAAAAAAATCGCCATTTCAGTCGATATCTGTTAGTTCCACAACAAATGCGGCTAAAGCTATTGTTTTCTTAAAGACCAGATGTCTGTCATCTATTTTAAACCTTGTTTATATACTTTATAACCACATGTTTGTAAAGAGCAGTGTAAAAGGTGATTGTCTTGAAAAACTGTACGTTTTCTGCAAAGACCAGATATTAAAAATGCTATGTTTATTTGCAAAGGCTAGCACATTTATCCACTAACCATTCAGAAACGTCCAGTTGCATTCTAAAAGTTGTAACTTCTGCCTGAGTCTCTCCATCAGTGTCCGGTTTAAACAATGTGGCTAAACACCATTACTAACAATCGTCATTTTGGCTGCATGAGATTCTCCAGCTTTGTTGTTGTTTTTGAGCAACCAAAGCGCAAGCTGTTAAAGCTCCACCCTCTTCTGGAAAGTGGGTGGGGAGCAGCAGCTCATTTGCATTTAAAGGGACACACAAAAATGGCGTGTTTTTGCTCACACCCAAATAGGAGCAAATTTGACAAGCTTTAATAAATGATCTGTGGGTATTTCGAGCTAAAACTTTACAGACACTCTGGGTACACCATAAACTTATATTACATCTTATGAAAAGGGGCATAATAGGTGCCCTTTAAGTTTAAGCTTAAAATATTAGTGTTCTACTTTGTAAAAAAAAAGTAGGGTGAAAACAGGTAACATAGAACAATGATTTATAATTTTGCACTTTCTCTGTTGTTATTTATTTATTGTCTCGTGGTAACATAAAAATAGAAAACATAAGATATATCAGTAATTTTTAAGCTTCTGATCAGGTAAAGAAAAAAAGGTCCTTAAGGTGACAACTGAACATAACTGTATTTTAGAATATGTATAGTTTTCAATTACTACAAATAACTATGAAGTTCTTCCTAATAAGGTCTGGGAAACAACTGGATACCACAAATGACATATTCTACACATAGTCAGCCTGAGGCCACTGTGATTATTACAAATTCTTTAACAGCACACTTTAACAAACTCGTTTATTCCCTGAATGTTGCTTATTTTTCCCCCAGACCCTCTGTTCCCGCTGCTTTTACCCATTGCGCTTATTGGGGAAGTGCCCAGACATAAGCAGCTTACTGTGTGGGTGGCGAATGACAAGCAGACATCCACCATCTGACCCTCAACAGGCTTGACTCTTTAAACTACACTCAGAACATATAGAAACTTCAACAGGTATATCGCAAGACCATTACCACAAAATTAGTGATTTAACGTTGTAATTACTCCAAACAAGCCATGTTTTCACCACTGACGCATATCTGCATATTATCAACCTGTGTATATTTTTGCAGATTGGCCGTTGTCTGATCCCCGTTTTTCTGCTAGTTTGGTCACATAAAGCTTATGAGCTCTGATTAACTCCCAATATAATCCCTACAGTCTCCTAATGAGAGGATTGAGGCTTCCAGCCTGGAGTAAGACACCAGACTGCTCAAACACACTTAGCTCCTTTAATTAGCTATACTAGCTGCATTAGTTCTGCCTCATTTGGTGTATGAGAGGCTCTAATGAGATCTAGCTGCAAGACTGCTGCCCATCCACAGTAAACACCTTCATTGCGAGGGGAATAAAACAACTAAAACTTACATAAAAGCTCAAGATGTTTCACAGAGTTTCATCAGATCCATTTCAGACAGACAGAATCAAGCAGAACAAGGTTTGATGCTGAAAAAGGTGTCTCTAGAATTTACTTACTAGCTGAAACTGTCACATGGTTTCTTACCACCATTCTTAAAATATGTAAAACAAATCTAACAACTTCTAACATTCTCAACTCCAATGGACAGCCACTTCCATTTTAACATCCGCATGATTATGAGCAACTAACCCTTTGTGGTTTTAAAAATGTTATCAAACATTACCTAACTTTCTGAAATGAGGAAGTTTTGCTAGCAAGTATATTCTGTGCACTCAAGAGCCTGTGCTTCAACTGAAATGCATAAGGAAAAAACAACAACCATGCGGCAGTCAGTCTCTTACCCTGTGTTGTTGATTTCCAGGAGCTCGATTTCATCTGGGCCCACTTCATCAGTTCCCGTATGCCTTTGGGTCACACTGCAGCATCCCATAGCTTGTCTGCACCTTACCTCTCCTTTCCACACACACAACCCCAATGGCTTCTCCTCTAAACTACACACGGAGGGCCATCTGTTCACCCCCACACGCCCCACACCCCAACAGACTATAAGCAGGGTTCAAGAATGAGGTGCATACAAGTCTGAATGAAGTGTCTTGCGGTAAAAAAAACATTGAACGAAGCCAACGTTGGGCGAATGAAGAGGAGCAAGAGAGGTGTATGAAACTATCAAGCACAGCAGTTACACACAAATGCTGCACTATTTCTTCCTGTTGCAATCAGCAGTGACGCAGCAGCGGCCAACACAACTTCCTCACTTCACTCAGTTTCATCTGTGAGTGAGCTTGAACGGTTTGTTTTTGACTTTGATTTTACACATGTGGGATGCAAGCAGCATCAATAAAGCAAATCCCATTTAAGATTATGATTACACTTCATGAAGTCAACACAGAAAAGTAGGCAAAAAGTAGCCATGACAACAAAACCGCAGCTGAATCTCAAACATGTGTTTATTGGTGGTAAGGAGCGTGTTAGTGTGCAGAGGTCTAATCTGGTGTTTGTTTTGTCGCATTTGCCACAGATGGAGGAAGAAGGAGTGTCCTGTGGCTGCATCTCCAACAACACACATAAAATAGGTTATCTGAACTTCAGTCAAAAAGAACATTCAAAATCACTCCAAAACTTTACTGAAGAACATCTGGCAATTTATTGAAAGCGTTATTCATGCTGTGTCAGTATCTGAAGTGATGCTGTCTTACTATGTGACATTCTGAGATAAGACATGACCTCCCTGCAAAAAACAAAACACTTTTTTTTTTTTTTAGCAGCTTAGCATTTCTCTCCAAAGCTTAAAGATGTGTTAGTCTACTGGTGTTGTTTTTAATTTATAGTGTGCAAAGCTTTAAATCGTAACTCCTTAAAGGTGCCCAAGAATGCTTTTTCACAAGATGTAATATAAGTCTAAGGTGTCTCCTGAATGTGTCTGTGAAGTTTCAGCTCAAAATACCCCATAGATTTTTTTAAATAAATTTTTTTAACTGCCCATTTTGGGGCATCATTAACTATACACTGATTTTTTCAGCGCGCCGCCCCTTTAAATTGCGTGCTCCCTGCCACACAAGCTCTCGACTATATTACAGCGCATTTACAAAGTTCACACAGCTAATATAACCCTCAAATGGATCTTTACAAGATGTTCGTCATGCACGCTGTATGCATGCTTCGAATTATGTGAGTAAAGTATCTATTTTGATGTTTACGTTTGATTCTGTATGAGTTTGAGGCTATGCTCTGTGGCTAACGGCTAATGCTACACTGTTGGAGAAATTTATAAAGAATGAAGTTGTGTTTATGAATTATACAGACTGCAAGTGTTTAAAAATGAAAATAGTGACGGCTCTTGTCTCCGTGAATACAGAAACGATGGTAACTTTAACAACAGTACATTAGCAACATGCTAATGAAACATTTAGAAAGACAATTTACAAATATCACTAAAAATATCATGCTATCATGAATCATGTCAGTTATTATTGCTCCATCTGCCATTTTTCACTGTTGTTGTTCTTGCTTGCTTACCTTGTCTGTGCACAGATCCAGACGTGAATACTGCCTTTCCTTGTCTAATGCTTGAACATGGGCTGGCATATATGCAAATATTGGGGTCATACATATTAATGATCCCGAGTGTTATGTAACAGTCGGTGTTATGTTGAGATCCGCATGTTTTCCGGAAGTCTTTTAAACAAATGAGATTTATATAAGAAGGAGGAAACAATGGAGTTTGAAACTCAATGTATGTCTTTTCCTTGTACTGAACTCTTGTTATTTAACTATGCCGAGATAAATTAAATTTTTGATTCTAGGGCACCTTTAACTCTTTTTTATATTGCCCTTTTTCCCCATCACATATATTATTAAAGCTGCAGTCTGTAAGTTTTGCCTCGTCACCATCTCTGTTTGAAACTTGCAATTGCAGTTATTTGCGGAATTATAATTTTTACGTGGGTTGTGCATCTGCATGACTCCTCAGCGTGGATGAATCTAATGTTTGCTGTTAGTCACCACGTTGGTGTGGACACTGTACTTCGGAAACACAAATTCTACATCTTGGAAGAATTTTCACTGGAAAATATCATCTGAACAAGTAAGTAACATGTCTGGCAGTTTTGTTCTGACCAACTGAGAAAAAAAGCATTACAATCGCACTGCCAATGGTGATAAAATCTAACGATGGCTGAGCTTGGATCACGTCAAACCGTGCAAATTACTATTATTGTTATACTTTGTTCTCAAATTGTTACTGTTAACATCAGCATTGCGTGACTATGTGTATTTAGTGTGTATTAGCGTGAAGATTTATATAATAATAATCTCCAGTTGTCACGTGATGTAATGACGCAAAGACAAATGGCTGCATGCTCGAATTTCCTGCAGAAACCCACCAGTACTGATTTTATTATTAAACATTATTACAAGCTTATTATTGTGAACCTGGCAAGGTAAGGGGATAGTTTTGAACACTGGCTGGTTATGTACTTGCTCAAAAATTGATTTGGGATCATTTTTAACCAAAAAAGTTACATACTGCAGCTTTAAGCATCATTAGGTTTGAAAGCATACACCCTCAGTATTCATCCTGTGAAAACCAATTTGAAATCGGACATTGCTTTACCATGGGAACAGTACTTAAATTCCTTTTAGTGGGTGGTGTAATGTTTCATATTACAAAATTTACATTTTATTATCAAAACTTTTTCTAATCTTGACAAAACACATATAGCTGGAAATGTCTGTGACTCAAGGTTCCATATTTGGTGATTGTTTTGTGATAGAAGTGATATTGTGACAGAATATATATGATTAACTTGTAACAGGAAAACGCAAACTAATATAATGGAATATGGGTGATGCTCTTTGGCTGTTTTTGGTACAGGGACTAAACAAGATCTTGTGGGAAATTTTTCAAACAATTTTTTTGATCTTGTGGGAAATTTTGATCTTGTGGGAATTTTTTTTTTTAGATCAAAAATAGCAAAATATATATTTTGTATAAAATAAAAACCATGTTTAGTTTCATTTCAGCAATAAGACTCAGCCTTATGTCTATATTGGCATATATATATATATATATATATATATATATATATATATATATATATATATATATATATATATATATAAAGTAATGATATTTTACAATATTAGTGTTTTTACTGTTTTTTATTATAAATAAAAAAATATATGCAGCCTTGGTGAGCATAGGAGACTTCTACCAAAAATATTTACATTTTTTTCCAACCCAAACTTTTGAAAGGCAAGGTATATATAATAAATAAAGCAGTTACACAGACTTTAGTCAGTATTCACTATGCATTTTCATTGTATGGAAAAGAGTAGCTTTGACATTTTAATAAGTTGACTCAATTTGCTTTCCACAGAGTTTTGAGTGGCATGAGGGAGGATAGATGATGTATGATAAATAAATAGGTGACATTTAAAAAATAAAATTAAAAACAAAATCAGCAGGAGCATCAGTTTAAATGAGAATGATGCTTCTGGTGATGAGGAACAACATTAGTCATTAGCAGAAGCAAATGCTAATTATTCTGAGAAGAAGCCCTTATAATATCTGTTTTGATTTAAAAGTGCAGTCACCCATCATCTTCCTTTTCTTTGGTCTCTTTTCTGTCGCCACAGTGTGGGGGGAGTTCGGCGCAGCCAAATGAATCTAGGACATCTTTAGGTTGCCGCTCATTTGCATCGTTTTGTCTGTCTGGCGGCCTTGAGCTCCAAGTCTTTGTGTGGGGTTTAAGCCTTTGCTCAGGGCTGGTGTAGACAATGACCTGATAGCACTTCTCACCGGTTGTGGAGGCACGTTGAGGTTGGATACCACTGCAGGTTGCTGCCAGGTGCACTTGCTGAGCTGCAGCTCCACACGTGCACGGACAGGTCTGGGCTGATATGGTCGAGGCTGATTTGTTTCTTGAGCTTTGTATGTCAGAGGCTTCTGGGATAAAGCTGCTACTGCTGAATGTTTCATTGGTAACTCCACAGGCTGCTGTGAAGGTGGGCTGGTATTGGACAAAACAGAGGAAGAGTGGATGACGGTGGAAGGGAAAGGAAATTTGGCAAGTGTTTCCGAACACTTGCTGCCCCTATTAGTTGATTTCCCTGTTTGTGTTTCGATGGAAACAGTTTTGTCTGTGTTATTGTGGGTGGAGCTGCTCTTTGGGTGGAGGGTCGAGAAGGGCCCGGTGGTTTTGTGCCTCTGTTTGGTTATGGCCGCAATCTCACCACCATACAACAACAGAAACTCTCTTTGATTGTTTAGTGGCAACAGTTTCAGTCCACAACAAGACTTATTGAAGATTTCCAAAGAAAGGTCTGAAATGAAAGGATGTCACACCTTTTTTTTTTATCATGTATCATCACAAGCAATACATTTTCACAGCTTTCACACGTATGCATTACTTTAACAAACTCATTTAGAATGAAATGAAATTTGACACTGTTGATGTATTGCATTTTAAAAGACATTTTTTTGTACATAATTAATAAATGTGGTTTAAACTGTCTGAATATTATGTATGTGTTAGATTTCATGCATTTAGAGTTGTTATTTAGTGAAACAAATAGCTCACCAAGTGTCTCAGTGACTGTCCGTGGAATTACATCTTTCAGTACTTCACAGTTAGTATGCAGGGCAGGGTTACAGTTCATCTCGAGCAACCAGACCTGCCCAAAACAAGCACATCACAATCAAGTGAGATCTCAGGTTACAAAGATAAAAAAAACTCTTTTCTTAAAGTGAACATAATTCTGCAATGAAAACATTTTATAGTTAAAGGTCCTCTAAGTGATGTCACGCGTTTTTAGGCCAAAACATTTTGTCACATACAACAAACATCTCCTCACTATCCGCTAGCTGACTGTCCCCTGAACAAACTGTAAAAAAACTCGGTCTCTGTAGTCGCCACGAGCTCCAAAAACGGCAATAAAAACAAACTGGTGCAGCCTGGACCACGAATCATAATAAACATACTCCAGCCAATAACCGACAAGAATGATTTTAAATGCGCGTTCATGACTGTTTCAGGAAGCACGGAGGGAAGGGGAGGAGGAGGAGGAGGAGGGGGGGGGGGAGGGTCTAGCTAGCCTCTGTTATGTTTGAACGTCAACAGGAAGTTACTCTGCTCAGGATCACTTAGAGCACCTTTAAGCGATCAACTTACACTTTTTTTAATCAGAGAAGCATCAAGTCAGTTAAACTCCGGGGATATTGATGTGGTCGGTTAAGTAGCAGAGGAAGCTGTTCATCAGTTTCAGCTGCTTTGGTGTTAATGAAATTAACAACAGGGGCACTAGATGGTCAACAATGAGACAACCCCCAAAACAGGAGTGGTTTTACAGGTGGAGGATACTGAGATTTTTTCCCATATTCATCTTTTCTGACTTTTTCACTAGTTTTGCATTTGGCTAGGATCAGTGTCACTACTGGTAGCATGAGGCGATACCTAGACCCTACAGAGGTTACACAGGCAGTCCAACTTGCCGGAAGTTTTGCTGTGTCTCCCAGCACAGTCTCAAGAGCATGGAGGAGATTCCAGGAGACAGGCAGTTACTCTAGGAGAGCTGGACAGGGCTGTAGAAGGTCAGCAGGCAAGACCCATCAACAGGACTGGTATCTGCTCCTTTGTGCAAGGAGGAAGAGGATGAGCACTCCCAGAGTCCTACAAAATGACCTCCAGCAGGCCACTGGTGTCAATGTCTCTGACCAAACAATCAGAAACAGACTTCATGAGGATGGCCTGAGGGCCTGACATCCTCCAGCGGGCCCTGTGCTCACTGCCCGGCACCGTGGAGCTTGATTGGCATTTGCCATTGAACACCAGAATTGGCGCCTTGTGCTTTTCGCAAATGAGAGCAGGTTCACCCTGAGCACATGTGAAAGACGTGAAATGGTCTGGAGAAGCCATGGAGAACGTTATGCTGCCTGTAACATCGTTCAGCATGACCGGTTTGGTGGTGGGTCAGTGATGGTCTGGGGAGGCATATCCATGGAGGGACGCACAGACCTCTACAGGCTAGACAATGACACACTGACTGTCATTAGGTATCAGGATGAAATCCTTGGACCCACCTACGCTTGGGTGCAGTGGGTCCTGGGTTCCTCCTGGTGCATGACAATGCCAAGCCTCATGTGTTTCATTTCCATCAAACAATGTGGAATCGTTTCATTCCTATCACATTACCCAGTCCATATCAGTATAGATATCCAATCTAGCATGTTATTTTTCACCATTGAGATCTGATGTGTTTTCAAAATGTTCCTTTAATTTTTTTGAGCAGTGTATATATATTTAGTCTCTTCTGCTCACCATGGCGGCATTTATTTGATCCAAAGTACAGCAAAAACAGTAATATTGTGTAATAGCTTTACATAAAAAAAAAAAAAAATATATATATATATATATATATATATATATATATATTCATCAAAGAATCCTAAAAATTTTTTACACAACTCTTTTCAACATTAATAATAAGTAGTGTAAGAAAGAAAGAAAACCAGCAACACTTGTGGCACGAAGGGGTCAAGGATAAAAATAAAAACAAAAACAAAAAACTGTAGGGCTAGAGCTAGGTAACAACTTTATTTTGCCAATGCGTTTCGGCACACAGGCATTCATCAGGGCTAAAAAAAGCCCTTTATTTTTTTTTTTAGGCCTGTGTGCCGAAACTATATATTTAACACTCCATGCACCTTGTTGGTTGTGAAGTTGCACCAGACTAATCACATTATTCTCAACATTAATAATAAGAAATTTTCATTAAAAATAAGAAAGTCTCAGCATATTAGAACATGTTAGAATGATTTCTGAAGGATCATGTGACACTGAAGACTGAAGTAAAGGCTGCTGAAAATTCAGCTTTGATCACATGAATAAATTACATTTTAAAATATATTCAAATAGAAAACATTTATTTTAAATTGTAAAAATATATTCCTGTTTTTTTCTGTATTTGATGGATCAAATAAATCCAGCCATGGTGAGCAGAAGATATATATATATATGTGTGTGTGTGTGTGTGTGTGTGTGTGTGTAATGCCAATAGGTAATTCTGAAAATGATATAAATAACTATGCATGGATATAATGCAATAAAATAAAGAGAAATCACATCTATTGAAAAAAAGAAAATGGTTTACATCTATAGTCACCCTTTTCTCTTATGAGTACCAACAAAACCTACAACACATAACAGTTTACGTTCTGAGACAAACTTTCACCAATAGATGGCAGTCTTACCCTACTCAAATTGCTCTATTTATTTTACAATAAATATGTCATATCTATTTCACCTAAACCACAAATATGTGCAACCCCATAGGTTTTTTACAAGTTCAATTATCCCACATCCAAAGAGCATAGAGAAAAATACTTTATAACCTAGTAGCACTTTGCATCTTGCGTTCCACAAATATGTACAGTACATCAAACAATTTTTTTTTTTTTTTTGTGGTCAGTGCAGAGGAAACAGTGTAAACATATGACAAGATAACACACAGACACTGAGTGTGAAAAACATGTACACATCTCACTGAGGCACGACTTTTAAGATACTGTTATAGTTAAGTATGCAGTGTAATATCTTCCGATATAAATGTTGTTGGTTGTTATGTGTGAATCCATAATGATCTGGTAACCTGGAGACCAGTATGTGCCTGGCCTGGGGAACGCATGTTTACGCTGACAGTACACGGGTTGCCTGGCAACTGCTTGGCAGGGATTGAATTTAGGATGCTCCATAGGGGGACAACTGGCCTCTGAACATCAAGGTTCCAGAGAATCATACCAACATTAGAAAACTGTATCATAATTGTCTTGAAGAAACTAAAGAGGATTAGATTACAGAAGAGATAAATAAAGACTTTATGTTTGTAATGCGTCTTAGCACATTCGGTGGATAATTCTAAAACTAATCTCCTGTGTCTGACTCCGTTAAGCCTGTCAGGCTTCAAACACACACACACACACACACACACACACACACACACACACACACACACACACACACACACACACACACACACACACACACACACACACACACATTCCCATTCTTGAAGTCCCTATAAACACTTTTTTGTGTCTCACCTTGAAATCCTCATCAATCAAGAAGTCACAGCCAATTAGGTCAAAGTAACCAAGTTTGCAGTCCAGCTTGGCTTTGACAGCTTGAAAGCACTGCATGATGATATGTTGCATCCTTTTCTGCAGAATGACAAAACATTTAATTAGGACACAGTTTCGTTACTGAAATTTCAAATGAAATATTGTTCCTCTGTTTTAGAATTCATACTCGTCTATCAAAAATATGTTTGTTTCGAGGTCTAAGATAAAATACTGCCCTTAATTTAACACATCTTTATTTTCCTTTTCAGTTTAATCCTTCTCAATACATTTGATGAGCTTCCCTTTTAATATTTCACATACTTCCAAAACCATTGTTACCATGACAACGGGACATCTGCATCATTTCAAGTAGTTTGAATAAATTTACATGCAGTCATTACTTTAAAAGATACATGGAGACCTTCCTACTCAATCAGGTTAACAGATATTGTCAGTTCATCTTTTTGATTATCACTTATTATATAAATCTTTAAAAATATTTTGAGGATATTGTCTCTTTGATGTGTGGAAAATATCAAACTCACTGCGAAAGGACCCAGAGCCCAATCTTTGGGCAGACCCTTTGACAGCATGTATGTCTCATTAATGTATGTATTGAAGCGCTCCATGGACCAAACGGTTTCCTCTTTTAGCTGGCTGTAGAGAGGATTTTTCTTCTGCATGTACTGCAACAAAGGACAAATTGTAGTATCTTATAGCCTAAAAACAAGCATATAGATATTAACATTAATTAGGCTTTAAAATATACACATTTTCTTACTTGATTGGTCAAGTGGGCTGTGATATTGTCAGAGTTGGGGTCATAAAGGTTACATGTCAATCGGACATAACCATGGCGAAAAAACACCATGTATGGCGAGGTGCAAGCAATTAGAAAGTATGACCGCACATCAAATTTCCGCCCTTTTAGTAGCAAAGGGTTCTGGATGTACCTTAAAATAATCAGAAGAGCATAGAAACATTAATTTGTACTGATTAAGGTAATGTTTCAACGAATTACTCGACATGCTGTTGTAATCATAGATATGTATACGTATAGATGTCATTTTTCGACTGCTCCAGACAGCCATCTTGGAACAGTCAACATGTCATCTCTCACAGTAAATTATTGAGTTTATCAAGATGCCACAGAATTACACAGCCTCAGCTGAGATTTAGGCAATTTCGGAGAGGCTAGCAATAGCAAGCTAGCTTTGAAAGCATAAGATCCCACCCTTGTCTTCTCTCCAAAGCCACGCCTTCACCAAAAGACATGAACGCAGACAGCAGAGTCTGCAAAGCGTCACGAGAGAAGGCGTTAAATTACCTCATGTCTCAAAGCACTTTACATTTCAATAATAATGAACGTCGTAAACAACTTACAGAGCTCTAGTTGTACCACCTGACTGCTGCAGATTCATCTTGCCGTTGATAGTGTTGACATATAAACGCAAAAATGCGGAGTCACTGATTGCCGTCTCTAAATGACAGTAACAACATGGTGTGAACGCAGCATAAACTTGTTGTTTTGGTTCAGGAGAAACCGTAAAAGGCAGATGCTGTTTGTTTACCACGCTTGGTGACTGACATCTGACTAAGTCTGAATATCGCTTTTATCTTGTATTGTGTTAGTTTAGTAAAATCACCTGCTGAAGTCTATTACAGATATATACATTCATATGCGTGTAACTTCGGATGCTCAGTCAACTTGCTCTCGAATGTTCACGGACCGGCTTCAAAAGTTCCAAGATGGCGGACGGCTTACGTATAGTGGGCCATAGAAACAACCTCAATAATAAAAGAAAAGTTTTTGCAGTTTTGCTGAGCTAGCATGATAGAAACTAGCCGTGTTCACTGCCTCCCTGCAGAGTAGAAGATGCATGTTAGCTTACTCTGTGGCATAACTACTGTATTTTGTAATGTTCACTGATTTCTGAATGAAAAAATTAACATGTAGATGCCTGTGGCATTGACCATGAATTTTATCAGGATTATAGGACACTGAGGCCATGATTCACAGCATGATTACATATAATTAGAACATGTGATCTTTTAAAATTGTCAGCTTTACTTACCGTTGAACAATCAGAGCTTGTGGCGTATTGAAAGGGGACCTCCTGTTGGACTGCTTCTCTATTGTGTTCTGCAGTCGTTCTCTGAATGCTGTGATGTCTTCTGGCGTCCGCAGTAGAAAAATACCACGGCCCTGATTAAGGCCTGTCGGCTTGCAGATCCACATGCCGGATTTATCAGTGCATATTCCTAAAGGCCACATCAATTTTACATTGATTAGACTTTCACTGATGATTAAGTACTGTAGATACGGTTTCAACAGTATATCATTATCTACTGTTTCTGTCTGTATCTATATAAAATGTAGTCTTGCCTTTAAAGTAAGCCTCTCTCTCATCCTTCATATCCATACGGAAAGTGACAGGAAAAAAGTCCTCCAGCTTCATCCTCCTGAAACATTTTTTGAATGTGGATGTGGCAGTCAGATTTAAAAAAAAAAAGAAGAAAAAAAGAAAGAAGAATATATCAGTGATAGTACATAGTAAAGTAAATATGACTGATATTCTGATAATGATTTGATAATCAAAGATTTGTGTAACTCTGGTACTATCAAAAATAATTTCATTTTTAACCTGTTTCCACATCCATAGTTAACCTTGCTGCTGACCCTGTCATACTCCCGTAGGCTGTTCAGAAGGCCGATCTTAGTGGTCAGGACATTATTATTGGGTATCTGGTAAAGCAACTGGCCACCTGTAAGGAAATAAACAGAGAAAGTATAGAATGTTTTGTTCATGATTGCTTTGATCTTGACGTAATGAAATGTAGATCACCTGCTTTGAAGCTGTTGTAGGTAGCAGGTGATTTAGTTTCACACCACTTGAGCTTGTAGTCCGTCCTGGTCTTGTCATATATGCGCTGCCAGCCTCGACCCTCACAATATGAAACAACTCTGAATATCAGATTAAACCACGCTGTAAATAATTACTTTCATGATTTGTTATTTTTTCTTTTGTCGAATCAACTCAGATAATTAATGTAGTTTAGCTAACATAATATTTTGAGGTTCTCTTGATTAAACCAATCGCTTTCATTGTATTAACTGAAATTTTTTAATTTCAATTAACTCAAAATTTTTAGGCAACCAGGTAACTTACTTTTTTAAGTTAAACCAACAATTCTTTTTACAGTGCAAGATATCATGTTTGAAAGGGGTTTTCAAAAAAAAAAAAAAGATTCGAAGTTGCAAATCTGCGTGTTTCTTTATTTTACATCACTGGTATGTCTATATATTGATTATATGGTTGTAGGCCTCTCAAGGACCTACTCCAGGCTAAAGGCCAAAGAAAGACCAAGACAAACACCAAAACTGCAGTGTGTCCACACTTCATTTTAGTCAATTTGGACTGATTTCTGCAAATCATGTACTGTATAACACACTACAAATCATGCACTATACAATAACATGGAAAAAAATCTATCAAAAAATATCCCATCCAAACACCTTGGTCAAAACGCTTTTATTCACTCACATGGAGGCCCCATTGTTTCCCCCAAAGTAAAAGAAGGGTCCAGGGCCTCGTGGATCTTCAGGCCGCTTGTCAACAAATGAGACGCTCACTGAACAATTACATAAAGAAATACAATGTAAGTGAACTTCACTTTCTAAACAGATAAAAAAATAATACATGGACTATATTTGAAATTATATATTGAGATGTAAATGTTGGTTGAAAAATTGGTAATGACCCTTTTAAGAATCACGAGTGTCATAAGGTGTGTCGGCTGGAGGCGGATCAGAGTTGAACTGGTGGGAGACACTTGATCCGACAAAGTGTTTAATTAATCTCACCTCCTCTTCCTGACCCGCGAGTGCACGCCTGACTAGACTTAACCCTGTATCATGTTGTCTAGTTTGTTTGCTGGCACTGAGCCATTTTACAGAACGCTGATTAACATCAGTCATTCTACAATTACTGTGGCCTTTTTATATTTTTATATACATTTCAAAACAAAATATTGTTTATTCATGAATGGATCCATCAAAATACTTTTTTAATTTAAGGATTTATTTGTATAATAATAATAATAATGCCATATATATATATATATATATATATATATATATATATATATATATATATATATATATATATATATATATATATATATATATATATATATATATATATATATATATATATATATATATATATATTTGGCATTATTATTATTATACATTATAATTATATTATAAATATAAATATTATAATTAATATTCACCATTATTTGTATTATTATATACAGTATAATATATATATATATATATATATATATATATATATATATATATATATATATATATATATATATATATATATATATATATATATATATATATATATATATATATTATATATATATATACTGTAATAGTATAATATAAAATATATTATAATAAATATTAATTATAAGACCATATATACTGTGTTAGTTAATCTTTCACTCATTAAATAAGCAGGAGATATAAAGAAATTAACTGCTTAAAATGTGTTTGTTTAAAAGACTCATCAGTAATGGCATTTTTAATTGGATGTTTCAAAATGTATCAATACTACCTACAATACCACAGTATATTAAAATTAGTGACAGTTGTTTTTATGTAAATTATTAAACAGAAATATTAATTATTTTCCATTGATCTCAAGCACAAACATTTTTTTAAATAATTATTATTATTTTAAGATATATTATTAATAATAATTGTTTTATACTTATTATTAATATTATAATTATTGCAAATATTAATAACAAGACCATATATACTATTAAAAGTTACAGTTAAAAAGTGTTTTATAGGAGCACTCAGTATGTTTTCCTTATTAAACAAGTTACAGATAAAAAGAAAATGAATAATACTTATAATGTATTTATTTAAAAAATTACAGTCAGATCAGTAACCCTAAAAGCATTTTTCTTTCATGTGGAGTTTGTCACCTCATGGGGGCAGCCATGTTGAGATCAGTCAGATATTATACCCCTTATTAATAGACAACATTTGCTCACTGAATAAATGAATCACGGCTGACTGCTTTGACATCTACAGTTAGTAATGAAACAAACTACAGTACAGAATCTGTGAGTGTCTCCCCATCTAAAACAACACTAATACTCTTACACACCTGGCAGGGCTGCATCTGGATGTTTTGCTCTGTGTATCTTCTGAGTGGCCCGTCTTCTCCCCTTTATGTCCTTGTTCTTCTCCTTCTGCATTTCAGCTCCATTCACATGTTGTAGCACCACAACCTCAACCCCAGCATTCAGCGGGCTGCCCTTCTCATCCTCGTCTGATTGGTCCTGACCGCTCATCGTCTGCTGTGCGACTCCTCGGACATGCTGTGTGTCCTGTCTCTGTCTCTGTCCAGCACCTGGCTCTTCTCTGTGCTGACGGGGCTCAACCCAGCTCTCCGATGACATAACAGTCACTCCCCCCAACCAGCCAAGATCTATGGAGAAGAAAAAGGATTTTCCAGTAGAACTGCCCAGCGGTGCCCGACAGACCTCTGTAGAGCCAGTGATCCAGAAAACAGCAACATCAGATATGCATGGATACATTTCAGCTTGGTATTTATTAGTCACTTGAATTGCTTGAGAAAATAACCTTGAAACAGAAGTTTGATTTGAGCTTTAACACACTTAGCCTGTTTTAGCAAAACAATACATTCATTTTTATGGATTTTTTAACACATAAAGATGCTGAAATAATAAAGACATCTTTTAAGACACATTAAATACTATTTAACCAAGGGAAAGTGCTTACATTTTTTAGCTTAGCATTATAGCAATATAGCTTAGCAACTACTTTGAAATTAGTAAATTTTATTAAACTTACACTGATTTTGTTCAGGTTCTCTTTCTTTTAAAAAGTTGCTGTCTCCATTTGGAACATCTAAACTGGACGTGATTGTATAGCATGGCAGTCAAATATTGTTTTTTCAGTCCATGTACTTAAAAGACTTTTGGAGCATGCTAACTCAATGCTGACTAAACTAGCCAGGCCAATGTAAACAACTGCTTGTTACCTAGGTTACCTGGGTTTCTTAGCAACAGCTTCTACTAGAGGCTAGAATCTCAGAACAAAAGAATCACTCCAGGAAATGATTCTCAGTGTTTCCAACCTAACACCATTCATTATTAATTGTCTTACAGATTACTGCTTAGGCATTACAGTAATGTGAGAATGCATTTTCAACCACAATGAATGGTGTGCACTGATGCCGTTTGTTTTATCTCTTTAAGCTATTGTGTTCAATTAGGTGTAAAAAACATATTAGCCATTTGGAAATTAGAGCTAATAACGTTGGATAACACAAAGCAAATTAGATCTCATGTTATTCTATAACATGAAATATCCTCATTTCAAAATGATCTTAGACAATGGTTTTAATTGCTCAGCTTATATAGAGGCCTATCAATCTCTTTATGTTTTTCAGGATTGTGTTGTCATGAACATAACACAAAGGTAAAACATCAAACAAAGAACAAAACCTCAATAAATATCAAGCCCAAACACACCTGTCTCTATGCAGTTACCTTAATAAGAAAGATAGACGCTAAACAGACCTTCATAGGTCTTATTCACATTCTAATTGTGTGTGACCATATTGTGTTGCATGAGACAACAAGTATTTGATCTGCAGTACTATAATGCATCTCTTTAACTTTTTGTAGTTTAAAATAGTTTTTACATTGCAAATACATTGGTATAATACGTGAATTTTAGACTATGATGATCTGATTTGCAATGAGATGGACATTTTTCTTTGCGATTTTACATCATAAAGTTATTTAGTCCAAAATGTTATATGCCGGTTTCACAGACAAGGTTTAAAGGATTAGTTCACTTCAGAATTAAAATTTCCTGATAATTTACTCACCCCCACGTCATCCAAGATGTTCATGTCTTTCTTTCTTCAGTTGAAAAGAAATTAAGTTTTTGAGGAAAACATTCCAGGATTTTTCTCCATATAGCGGACTTCAACGGCTACCAATGGGTTGAAAGTCCGAACTGGAGTTTAAATGCAGCTCTACAGGATCCCAGCCGAGGAATAAGGGTCTTATCTAGCGAAACGATCGGCCATTTTCATAAAAAAAAAAAAAAAAAAAAAAAAAATGTATAAACTTTTTAACCACAAACGCTCATCTTGCATTAGTTTTGTGATGCGCCACACATTACGTAATCACATTGGAAGGGTCGCGTGTGTCGTAGGCAGAATTACCGAGCAAGTGATTACAAAGCAAACATGCAAAGACTAAATCAAACGGCCTTTACAAAAATGGTAAAACAATGACGTCGGACGATTTTGAAGTTGGAGGCGAAAACAGGCTTGTTTGAGATGCATCGGCGCTGTGCAGACCAATCAGCATATGACTTCAAAGTACGGCGAGAGCGATTCAAATGCACAAGGAGTCGAATGCTCTCGCGGTACTTTGATGTCATATGCCGATCGGGATGCACAGCACATCTCAAACAAGCCTATTGAGATGGAGTTCACCTTTCCAACATGATTACGTAATGCGTGGCGCATTGCAGAGCTAGTGTAAGATAAGCATTTGTGGTTAAAAAGTATATAATTTATTTTTTCTTAGAAAATGACAGATTGTTTCACTAGATAAGACCCTTATTCCTCAGCTGGGATCGTGTAGAGCCTTTTGAAGCTGCACTGAAATTGCAATTGAATTTGGACCTTCAACCCGTTGAAGTCGAAGAAAAATCCTGGAATGTTTTCCTCAAAAACCCTAATTTCTTTTCAACTGAAGAAAGAAAGACATAAACATCTTGGATGATATATGGGGATGAGTAAATTATCAGGAAATTTTAATTCTGAAGTGAACTATTACTTTTAAGCCTAGTCCCAGACTAAAATGCACTGTTTTAACGGAAAACAACTTATACTGACATATCTTAAAATATGTCAGTGCCGTTGTTTTGTCTCAAGATGCATGTTTATAAAAAACATTTAAATGTCCTAATTGAACTAAGTCCTAGTCCTAGTTTAATCTAAGCCCTGTCTGCTTCTAAAACTGTCAGTTTATTTCCAGGTTTAGATTTGAACCTCGGTTTATATATTTACATCATGCGGATGCAGATTTCATGTTTTAGATTCAGAGGTGCGAGTTCCCACATAGCCTAAATTTCAGGGTGTCTCCTAGAAAGTGTGAAAATTACTGCTCTTCATAACAACCGACTCTGAAAGACACACCCAGACACCAGTGGCAGTTAACTGTAATCCCACTCCTGATACTCATTTAGTGTTCCTCCTCTTAAACCAGCTTCCACACAATCCCAGTAGTTTCTGGTCTTGCTCACTGAGTAAGAATTCATGGAGACAAAGAACTGATCCTAAACCACCCATTTCAAGAATATATATACACGTGTGTGTGTGTGTAATATACATAATATCAATTATTTTATTTTAGTTTTCAGCAGAATAAGTGCTCATCCCAGCATTAAACTAGGGTAGTCTATATTATAAGGGTCAATTTATAAAAATATTAATTTTATAATTAAAATATTATACAAACAAAACAATTGTGTTAAGAAAAAACATCACACAAATTTGTGTTGGATTGTCTCTTTTACTTGAGGCTACAAGCTCTTAATGCTGTGGCTTCATGTCATGAGATGTGGCTTGTAGTCCTGTATGTTAGTACATTGCTGGTTTCAGCCACACCTTGCCAGTAGGCTGCAATCTGATAGACGCTGTGTACAGAGCGCTGTG
This sequence comes from Chanodichthys erythropterus, assembly GCF_024489055.1. NCBI lineage: Eukaryota > Metazoa > Chordata > Actinopteri > Cypriniformes > Xenocyprididae > Chanodichthys > Chanodichthys erythropterus. The sequence continues at coordinate 24,084,046 of NC_090240.1, forward strand.
TAGGTGGACAAAGAAAACAGGTTTGTTTTACAGCCATGTAACTCCCCTGGCTCACCATCTGCTTATGATTATGTGTGTGTGTGTGTGTGTGTGTGTGTGTGTATGTGAAAGAGAAAGAGAGATAGAGACTGTATCTGTACGTCAGTTTTTGGAGGATGGTCCTATTCCTCATCTTTTCCACAAACAGGAAGTACTGAAGAGTTTATGAGCATGTAGTAAAACAACATGCGCTTCTACAAGTATTTTCTTTTGTCTTCTCAAACTCACCATAACTGAGACACAATGGAGTGTGGGGGAGTGGATAGGAGAAACAATGCATTTTCATGCCTTTAACAGTTGGTGAAAGAATGAAGTCATCATGCTGTGCCAACAATTCCTTGTTTCTCAGTCATCAGAACTTGATGAACTGCTGTATTAGCAAATGAGGGGTGACGTTGTTATTTTGTACCAGGAGCAGCAGTTACGAAATAAGAAACGTAGGAAAAAGGCCCAAAGTTTAATCTTACAAAGCACAGAGCTAAGATTCAACAGTAAGCCAGATGTATAACAAACTATCGAATTAAAACAAAGACTGGTAATAAAACCAAGGCTTTAGTCGATCTTAAAGTTGACAGAATGATCTTAATAATTCAGAATGTGTGGTTAGGGTTGTGGTAAAAACCCTTTGCAAACTAATCGGGGAGTTCCCTATCAGTGTGACTACTACTTATCCACCTGAAGGTATGTCACAGCCGTTTAAACACGTGTTCATCTTGACAGCCCGTTCCACTTCATTAGCAATCCTAGGTTAACCTCACCCTCTGTTAGTTGGAATCTAGTTTGGCTACATCCGAGCATGCACAGACCAGTGCTGGAATTCTCCAGTGTTTCCGGCAATGTGGAATTCTCTTGTGATGTCACGCGATGACAGGCGCTCCTGCTGTCTTCACTTGATGCATTTGAAACGTTCAAAAACATTTTATTGGTTTTCAATTTAGCCATTTTTATATTAATGTTCAAACATTAATTGGTCACATTTCTTTACTTGATTTTCCAAGTACCAATTATTGGTTACTATACTATAGAACTAATGGCACTGCAGCTGTAACTTTCACTTGCGTGATAGGAAACTACTTTTAAAAAATGAATTCTAATTGAATGAGTCACCTGAGCACTTGGCATCGTCTAGGATCCTGTCTGGATGTATCTCATCCATTAACTATAAATTATACTTATGTATTGCACTCAACAGGATCACTCCCTGAACCCACTTGACTTCACAAAAATGCAATTACTCTGGAAATATATTAACAACTGTAAACAACTCTTTTCAACATTGATAATAATAAAAAATGTTTCTAAAACACCAAATCAGCTTATTATAATGATTTCTGAAGGGTCATGTGACACTTGAGTAATGGTTGCTGAAAATTCAACTTTGCCATCACAGGAATAAATTACATTAAATGGTATATTATAATAGAAAATATTTATTTTAAATTGTAATACTATTTCACAATATTTCACAACAGTACTATATTTTGATCAGATAAATGCAGCCTTGGCAAGCATAAGAGACTTCAAAAAACATTAAAAAAATGGCCGTATGTTTATAAAAGTACATTCAGAAAATGAACAAAAAGGTTATTTTTTTAGTTGCTCTATTAGCCTATACTAACCGATTACGAAAGAGATTTAAGGCCCATTCACACCAAAAACAATAACTGTAAAGATAATGATAACAATATTAGCGTCCACACCAACGCACGATATCGTTCTGTTTATTCTGAGCACGTGCTGCGGTTTTGTCGCTTGCCGCTTTAAATACTCAAACTCTTTAAAGCAGGATGGATTCTGATTGGCTGTCAATCAAGTGATTCCAATGATACTGTTTCTCTGTGACGTTATCGTTACAATTGTGGTGTGGACTCAGCTATTTTTAAAGAACAATTTAATTCTTTATTTGACCCTTCACCAGGGTTTGATTGACAGGCAATCTAACCAATCATAACACCGAATCCACCATTTTGTCCGACAAAGCACTCAGGGGAGTTTGTAGATTAACCTTGGTGGGCTTAAACTTGAAAAATAGTGTGTACTGACATCTTTCCGCAGTTGAAACAACATTCCTTATGATGTTCATTCATGTTTATTTGATGCTATAAAACTCATAAAATGAGTAGGAAGAGATGAGCGGTTCACGAACCACTTGAACAGAGGCACTATAGCGATCTGTCATGACATATTAAAGAGCCACAAAATGGTATTTATTGTTAACATTTCATTAAAATGACAAAATTTGAAATTTGAGACTTTGTTTCATATCAAAAGTAACCTGTCTGTTGACGTGTTGACAGTGTCATCTTTGCTCCGAGATGTATTTTTGTGGCATGAGAGAGGCATGGCTTGGCGGATGTAGCAACAGTAACTAAAGAGGGTGGGTCTTTGCGAACGGTCAATGATTTTTAGAACTATTTTTGTAGAACTTTTTTGTTATCATTATAGCTAGTGTCCTTAATGGGCCTTTAGACTAACCGATGACAAAAGAGATTCATTTACTATGTCATAAAAAAGTTGGGTGCCAAATGCCGCATTATAGCAGCAGACAAAACCCTCTGTGACAGACTAATATTTCAGAGATAACAGTAAATAAAGGGCCATTGTGTTGGTTTTGTATCTGAACTTTATTGAGCCATTTTGTCTTTTTACATTTGAACTTCAAGGAATCATTCATATGTCCATTCACAGTAGTTTGCGTTTGAGTACATAGTGCATAAAGGTAAAAAGCTCTTTTACATATCATTGTCCTGGTGTCCTTGCACCTCAGTACGACAGGGGCCTCACTGGCAGTGTGCTTTCCACAGCAACACAATGAGGTCCTGGCAGAACAGGGCAAATTGAGGTAGTTAAAAAGGAGCTCTGTTCACATGTAACTGGATCTTGCTTTGCTCTGAGGCCAGGCATTCCGGTCGACCAACTGAGGAGTCACATGAACACAATGACCAAGCCAGCAGCAGAGCCAGACCCAGATTTACTGACAGCCATTAACATACACCTTACCTGACCGCTGAAAACATGCCTGACTGACCTGATAGAATCGAAAGAAATGTCTCAGACACACTCAATTGAAGTCTGAACCGTTTTCATTATTTCTGTACCTTTCAACACGTTACAATTGATGCAGTTTTCCCTTTTGTTCCCATTTCACATATTTGCAAATCAGTTGGAAAGAAACTAGTCAACATACTGTTACAAAGTGAATACTGTGGGCTTTTTTCCATGTGGAATTTAGTTACCATGGTAACACTGGAGGATCGTTGTGTTGGGTAATCAGCAAGTGACAAAAATCATTTCGTAATTTCTGATCTAGCTTTTTTCTTAGCCCCGTGTTTTAATATGGATACTAGCCTGCATCTACAGTCTCAGTTTACAGTATGCATTAGAAAAATTATGATGTAATCGCGTGAAACATCTACATACACTGAGCAAAAACATAAAACATACATTCAAGTTTATGTCCAAGAAATCTTTCTTGCCATGGCCAAATGACTTTACTTGCAGGTTTATTGCAGAAACTTTGACTCATAACACATGGAAGAGAATTGCAAAACACCAGTCTTCCAGTGTAGGATTCACAGTTTCTTATAAAATTAAATACATATGAAAATATGGCCCATTAATAACATATGTGAAGACTGTTGGGAGTTATAGCTCGGGTTTGCATCATAACGACGAAACTCTTCATGCTTCTTGATAAAAGTTACCATGACAGGAGCTTAATTTGCATATGTAGATAGGAAAATGACAGATTTTCCACATCCTTATATCAAGCACACTGAAGTTATTCTTTCAATAGGACCATTGAGACGGGGAAAGATGACATTAGCATGTGATGGACGGCATTACCAGACAGTATTAGACACAAATTATTAGATCTAACCATGTCTGGTAAGACGTCTATCAACATGCCTGGCTCTGTGACACCTGATAAAGAGGAAATGATGTTAACTTACAAAGTAAAAATAGAATATAAAACAAACAGATAAAGTGCTCACTTTGGCTTATGCTATAAAATAATTTTGTTCAGAACAAACATTCAAACAGGTTTGAATTTACAGCCAACCTGCTTGGATTTCAAAAGGAACCTATTGTAGATGATGTAGTTATGTAAATATGGGCAATGAAAACACAAAAGAAGGGGGGATGGTGATTGACAAACGAGTTCATTTCATACATACATAAGTGAAGAATAAAAAAAGTACCCCGTACAAGCAAATATGGGTGTGGTTCAGTATTTGTGAGTCAATTCACCCACCTTAAACAAACATTCAAGTACTTCATCAACTATACGACCATTGCTTCTGCCCAACCATCATGTTTAAAAGCATAATGAACTTTTTGTTCTATGTTTACAAGTGGAAAAGGTCATTACAGTTCACGTGTACAGAAAATTTCCCTGTAATGTAAATTAAATTACTCAAAAATGGTATTAAACGCATGCTATCATAAAGATACTCTACCACTGAATGACATGTTTAACATGGACATTTGCCAAGATGACTTTCTGTGGGAAAATATATAGTCAGGTATAAAAGAAGGAGAGGGGGATTGGGAAGAGGAGGAGTTGAGGATGTCATTAAGTCTATTTTTATCGGGAGGGTTATGCTGAGCTCATGTGTCAGTTGCAGGATGTGCCACGCAGGTAAAACGAGCTGGACCAATCACGGCTCGCCTGCTATCACAAAAGCCACACTCAACATAAAGAGGGGGAGGGGACTACGAAACTTTCAGCAGGTCTGGTTTAACAGTCAACCGACTGGTATTCTTTAACTAAGGCTGGGTGCGGTTCAGACGTCTGAAACACAAAATGGGACAAGGACATGAATGAAACGAAGCCCCTCGAGTCAATTCTTAGATCATTTCTAAAGGCTTTTCATCCAAAGAGTTGTCTCTTTATGAAACATTTTGAACTTTCTAACTGCTGATACTTTACCTTTGAGCATTGCTTCTAAAGTTGTAATTGTAACAGTGGGAAAACAATTAGTATATTGAATAGTGCCTAAAAATGTGTATATTTCACTCATAAAAGGCATTTTCTAAGACAGTGTAGTTCATATTAAGACCACATCAGGAAGTGCAGAGAGGCCATTATGGTTTCTGTGGAAACATGGTCTATGCGCATTAAGCAAACTGTCAAACAAACACAAGCCCTCATGTGGCTTTCTCATCCCAACAGTGGAGATAAAGACAAAACAAGTGCTGTCAAACATAGTGATAAGAATTGCTACCATGACAATAATGCAGCCTTTCCCTGTTTAGCTTCATCATGTCACATACAAGCACATGTATATTAAATTGCATGTTCACTAGTATTATTATATTCTCACTTGAATGACTGGATATGAACTAACATGAGGACTTCCCCTTGAAGTAATAAGGTCACCCAACAAACATCGTTACCAGACAGTGTTAGAAAACAGATACACAGTCCAGCACTGTCCGGTAAGATGGCTGCTAAGTGCCAGCGATGAGGGTTAATATTTCCAGGATGCTGATAGAGAAAGTTCTGGATCTGAAGTTCGTGGACAGCCATCATCATCATTACCAGGCAGTATTAGAGAAAGTTATGAAATCCAATGCTGCCTCGTAAGATGGAGAAGACTACCCAAATCAATCCAAACAAGTGGAAAACATCTCAGTCTGGTGAAATGCCATCATCAAAAACACTCCAAAACATTGTATTATAAGCAACCAAGTCTGTGTGTGTTTAACATCGGATTGTAACGGCATAATTTGGGGAGTCAACCACAGAAACTACATTTAGTATCAACGTGGCTTGATAGCAGCTCTGACTCAGTCAACTGTCTCAGACAAAGGGATATGCCAGCAAAATAACCTGCTCAAAAACAGGTAGAGCTAGTATGGCGCATGGCTTTGTTCATCTGAAAACTGCAGCTGAAGTGCAGAGTGGGCCACTAAGACAGTTAATAATTGCCCAAACCTGTTCTGACTGGTCTGGTTTGACATCATGGCCAGGCTGGGAGGGCTGTTCGCTTTAACAATGTAATGTGCATTTCTGCTAAATGGCGCCCCCCAAACCCAACCCCCTTTGCGTTGAAAGCAACAAAGGCCTTACTGGGTGGTGTCGAAAGATTCGTTCATCCTCACAGTGCATGATACAAACCTAAAAACCTTGTTGTCTTGTTAAGCATGAGAGAAACAGAATTGCAGCGAGTGTGGGAAGGGTTGACTATAGCTAATGTGTAGTGATAACAGCAAGCTGGAATGTTGTTCCGGACTGACCTGCGACCAAATTCGGCATTGAGAAGGTCGACTAGACACTTCCTGTTTACTGAGTAACGTTTGTAGCGCATAAAGTGAGAAACTCCATCTTTAGCATACTGATAGTCACATGTTTTCTGTCACAAATGTTAGCATAACGGCTAAATATTGGAAAGAGGTGGAAAAATTAATTACTTATCTGATTTTAACGATAAAATAAAAGTATTCTAGACCTAAAAAGCACTTTTGTATGATTGTGAAGTAGTAGCTGTCAGGATTATTCTACTCAAATACTTCATTATAAACCGTTAAAGGAGAAAAACAAAACACAAAATCATGCTAATTATTCAAAACAATTTCCACAAAGCAAACAAGTGTTAGATAATTGTAACAAAGAAGTGAATTTGTAGATCTCGTGAGAAAATGAGAAATGAGCAGAGCATGAGGGGGAGCAGAATGGGAGGGAAAGATAGAAAGAGAGCTAGTGCAAACTTAAGGGTAGAGAGAGAGAGAGTGCCTGTAACCTTACCGTCGTGAAAGGGACCCTGGTAAAGTAACACAAAAAGCAAGTAAGGGGGAAAAGAAAGACAAAAAAAATCTCAAATTTCCAGCAGGTGCCTGAAAAGGTTTCAGCTTCCTCTTGCTCAGTCAGGACCCATGAAATGAAAAGCCCAAGCAGACCTGCTCTCCCAGACCGCAGCCTCTATTTGGTTAATCATCAGCATTATAAACCAGTGCAGCAGGCCTTCTGAGAAAGAAAGAAAGAGGAAGAGAAGAAGAGAGAGAGAGGGAAAAGAGGAAAAAGTCAGAAGCAGAAAACGTTTAAGCACATACTTGAGGGGTTCTCGTCTATCGTCAATTTCCTCCTGGTAGAATAGGTGTCCCCTGTTCTGTTTTTCTCTATCTTTCCCTCACGTTTCAGCTGCCGTGAGGTACAGGTTTAACCTTTCCTGGCTGTCTGCACTGGTCTCTGGGTTGAGAGTGAGGTGTGATCAGGTAACCCTGCCCTCCTGGTTGGAATGTGACTCCATGCTGAAATGGACAACCTGAGGGGTAAACTAGGCTTGGCCTTAATCAATAGTTTGTGAAGAACAAAGACTAGGAAACCCTAAACCTTACTTAAAGACGGGCCTCGCTCCGACGACTCTAATTGCACTTCAGGTTTAAATGGACGTGTTGTTTCCTACTATTTGCAAGTAAACAGAGAAATATGTAGTAGATATATTCCCTTTTCTGATTTATGAAAAGGGAAATTCTCCATGAGATTATGCAAAACTAGTATGTTTCCCTGCTCAAATTTTTTATTTTTTAATTTTGAATGGGAATAGGAAGTGGATGAGGGTCATTTGCATGTGGTATAGGTGATATTTTTCCTTGTCATCCAGAATTTCCAGAGAACCCTTTTTAATTTTTCAGCATAATTATGCTAACCATGTTCTATAAAAAGTTGTAAAAATGTCATCTGACATCTTCAAAAATGTCTAAAAAAAAAGATGCACACCTGCTAATAGATTGCATCCCATGAAAATACTGAATGTGCACTGTGGCAGATTGCTGCTCTTAAGTACACAAGTTCAATGTGCCGCACTTCCGTGACCTCTCACCCTCGCGCGGTAATTAATACGCCATTTTCTTCCCTCACACGGAGGAACAAACGCTATGGCAAGAACCGCTGCCCGCTTCCAGCACTAACGGCTCTGTGATAAAGGCTTCATCGGCCTCCAAACATAGAGATCTGTTACCTTTCCACATTGTCCCGGGGAGAGCTTAACTCTCATAATGCTCTGGCTGGGTTATAGAACTGTGACAAATGACTCATTCAGATGAGGGAATGAAACAGACTCATTTTCTTCCACCCACCAATCAAAACCCTCCACCTCACTGTGCATCCATTGTGCTGCCTAGCCGACATTTTCTTTCCACTGCAGACAAGCTCTTTTAAAATGCATTTATCAGCAAAAATTAAATGACTGAACAACATAAGCCTGCCTTTAGAAACGATATCAAGACTGTGTCATGTCAATACAGGACTTATTATTAATCTAAAGCAGCGATCGTGACTATCAAAAAAGAAGGATAAAAGAGCAGACGACAGCTTAGTGCGTATAAGCTAATAGGCACTTGTTTGCTTTTCGCATCAGAAGCTGACAAAACAGCAATCATTGTCTCGCTTCCTCTGAAATCATGCCAAAAAAAGACACGCAAAGACAAGCCTTATTACAAGCAATTGGAAGAGCAAATACAATTAATCTTTACACACTTATTTTGATGAAAATACAAACTAAATGCTGCTATTTTTATTCGTTTATCTCTATCAAAAGCTTTAAAAAATGTAAAAACACTTTTAATAATTAGAAACCCCTTTCTTTATCTACAACACTTTGCTTTAGGCCTTTTTTTGTCAGCGATTAGATATTACTGAGCGTACTTCCAAAGCTGTATTTTCAGCAAAAGTAGAGAGTGCCCCCTCTTTATCCCCTTTGACAAGTCTGGCGGTTTGCCTCTACCTGCCCAAACTGGTCTATCCAGTCAAGGAATGACGGTTTGTGTCTATTGTGTTCCCTTTTTCTTTCTGTTTAAATGGATTGGAATTTAATACAGGTTATGAGCTCCCCAACCAACTAAAAAACGTCCCCCTTCCTGTTCCGTGTCACTTACGAGTTCTTAAGTTTGTACTGTACAAATTGTAAATACCACTATGTGGCTACCATGACATGGTCTGTTAGCAAACAGGAACAAAACTAAGGGTGGGGACAACGATCGCAAACATAAACTCAAGCAATCCACGCAATACAAAAAGACAGATATAAATCATTTAAGTTTTAAAAAAAAGTTACCCGTTGCGTCCTCGCCATGATCCACTCGATACGAGAGACACCACACTTCGTCAGTTACGCCACTTCACAAGCATGTCCTTCTCTTCTCTCTTCAACTGAACGACGCCCTTTAAGATTTTTGCAACCCGAAAGCCAGGAAGAAGACCATCTTGAGGCGGGAAACCAGATTCCCAACACGACGCTGGGCGTAGAAACTAACAGAGAAGCAAGGCAGGTGAGTCTTTGTCTCAACGAAGACGCTCTTTGCCGGGAGCTCGAGGTGATGCTACCTGTTTAACCTCTTTGAGAAGAGAGACAGAATTTGTAAAGAGCTTGCTTTACATGTAACAGGCCCCCTCCACCCCCACAGGTGTAATTTTCATGCCGCAGCCAATCTCCTTAGCCTCTAGCGCTTGCAGGTGTGTCCCAAACTCCATGATAGGTCAGTCCCGCCCCGGAGGGCCCTCTCCAACCACCTGCCCCCGCCCAACCTGCTTTGTGTATGTTTATGATGTCATCTCTCTTTGCGTGATTGCACCTTCTTTTCCTATTTCAACAGAAATGGTCCATTCATGTTTATTCTGAAACAGACTTAGAATTTCTTACTCACCCACTGATACAAAAATGTAAGGTGACAGCCTCTACAACCAGAGAGGGTAAAACCAAGCAGCAACTAACCTTTGCCCTGTTCGTATTCCCACACCCATCTGAACTGTAACCTCAGTTATATAAAACAGACTAACAGGGAGTTAGATATGAGCCGAGGGGACACAGTAAACTCAGGCTTGTGACTGTGTGTCATCAGGCCTTGAGGCATCTGCTCTAATCTTCGTCTCCTGCAGGCTGGTGGGCCAGACGATACGCTGGGGCCCGATGTAATAGCGGGATTAATTTAAACAATGCAGACTGACTTGATACTAATCCTATGTCTGACAAATGTCAACGAAAGTCAGGAGAAGATGTCAAAATGGGCAAATATTGAACCTATTGTTGTGAGAATTCGTAGTATTTACCACTTTCTCAAGAAATGGTTTTTTATTTTATTTTATAATTTTTTTTGGAGGGGGTCAAACTACTTGTAAAATCAATTATTACTAAAAACTTAACGAACAAACACACCTACCTAATTAGTAATGTATTTAAAACATAAAATTTAAGTAACTGTATTTCATTATAGTTACATTTTAATAAGGTGGTAATCAAATTACAGTTACATCCGGAAAGTATTTTAGATTACCAAAGTCATTACTTTGAATTTTAATATCATTTATTTCATTTAAGCATTTATGTAAACTGTGACAGCAAGTAATGTAAACAGCAATTGGTAATTCTTGGCATCCTAAGCTGCATGTTATTTTTAGTACTGTCCTGAAAGCTATTTCACATAACAGAAGGTTACATATAATCCACAAGACAAAAGGACTGAATTTATAAAAATTGCCCCTTTCAAAAATCTACATACCCTTGAATCTTAACTGTCTGTCACTGACTGGATGATCCACAACTGTTTTCGTGTTGTACGACAGTTATTTACAATTGCGTTTTATAAAGTCATAATTGGGAGATATAAACACAATTGCAAGTTATAAAGTCAGATTTGCGTGATAAAAACGTTCAATTCTGACTTTTTTTCCCTCACAATTGCGAATTTATATCTCAAAATTCTGACTTCTTTTGTCGCAATTCTGACTTTTTTTTTATATCTTAGAATTCTGACTTTATAACTCACAATTGCAAATTTATATCACGCAATCCTGAGAAAAAGGTCAGAATTTTGAGATGAAAACTTGCAATTACCTTTTTTGTGTTAAAGGGTTTTTCACCCAACAAAAATTCTGTCATTTATTACTCACCCTCATGCCGTTCCACACCCGTAAGATCTTCGTTCATCTTCGGAACACAAATTAAGATATTTTTCTTAAAATACGATGACTCAGTGAGGCCTCCATAGAGAGCAATGACATTTCCTCTCTCAAGATCCATAAAGGTACTTAAAACACATTAGTTCATGTGAGTACAGTGGTTCAATATTAATATTATAAAGTGACGAGAATATTTTTGGTGCGCCAAAAAAAAAAAAAAATAAAAAAATAACGACTTATTTAGTGATGGCTGATTTCAAAACACTGCTTCAGGAAGCTTCGGCGCACAAATGAATCAGCGTGTCGAATCAGCTGTTCGGAGCACCAAAGTCACGTGATTCAGCAGTTTGGCGGTTTGACACGCGATCTGAATCATGATTCGATACACTGATTCATAACACTCAGAAACTTCCTGAAGCAGTGTTTTGAAATCAGCCATCACTAAATAAGTCTTTTTTTGGGGTTTTTTTTGGCACACCAAAAATATTCTTGTCGCTTTATAATATTAATATTGAAACACTGTACTCACATGAACCGATTTAAACATGTTTTTAGTACATTAATGGATCTTGAGAGAGGAAATGTCATTGCTGGCTATGGAGACCTCACTGAGTCATCGGATTTCAACAAAAATATCTTCATTTGTTTTCTGAAGATTAACGAAGGTCTTACAGGTGTGGAATGGCTTGAGGGTGAGTAATAAATGACAGAATTTTCATTTTTGGGTGAACTAACTCTTTGAATACTTATTAGTATTCCAAAGTAATCTAAAGTAATTAGATTAAATTACAAAACTTGGACAATCTAACGTAATATGTTACAAATGACCTTTTAATGCATGTATTTTGTAACCTGTAGTGAAATACATTAAAAAGTAACCTACCCAGCCCTGGTTATATATTTAAATAAATAAACAACAAAAATGGTTTGCATAGCTTTGGAGATAACTTTTTCTCTTGAATAAAAGCCAAAGCAATGCTTATATAATATAATATGATATAATATAATATAAAGACCTATACGATCAGTTACATTACTATGAGAACCGTTGTCTTTCAGGTAATCATATAAAGGATAATGAGAGCATTACCGCCATAGGAACTGTCAGGGGCACAAAGGAGCACATTTTAATGATGTTGTTAAGGGGGTTTAATGGGCAGGTGACTCCTCAGCCATCACTGATTGTGTGTGAGCATCACGTCTGAACAAAAGACTGAGGTTTTTCCCATGATAACCCGATACTTCAAGGTGTGGACTATGTTGACCTGTCTCACCTTTGACATGAAGGGTGCATTAATCTCTTCAGACCAATCTGAACTAAAAACATAAAACTTTTACTTTTAATAGCACATTTAGGTTAATTTTATAACATTTCTGCACTACGCGATTCTGATCACCTCTATACAGATCATTCTCAAGTGTTCATGCATCTTGACTGCTGCCGTTATTAAAGCAAAATACTGTTTTGAAAAATTTTCACTCAAATTCCTATGTTTATAATATGATAATGAAAAATTGAATTCAGTTTAAAAAATTAAAATAATGAAGCATTTTCAATAATGGTTAAAAAGAGAATAAACAAAACTAATTAAAATTAATTAAACAAAACTAATTAAAAAGAGAATAAACAAAACTAAACATGCAAAATATTAATTAATCATATTTTTTTTCATAACCTACTTGAGCTGTAACTACAAATCCAAGGTATTGTTGTTACCAGTAATTCATTTCAAAGAGAAAAAAAGAAAATGTAACTTCTAGTTAGTCATTGACTCCCATACAATGTTCCCTCTGATACAGTATTTCTTGATCAGCGGAGCAGAGAAGTGCTGCACTAAGGTAAATGGGGACAAAGGGCCATATCCATTAAGCGGCCGACTGCTTCGTACTTCTCTCCCCCGGCTGTCCAATGACAGAGGCCCCCTGGTTTGACTGGAAGGAAATTGGCCTGTCTAAAAGGTTTGCTTTGTTTAGCATTCTTTCATTTGCATTCCAAATGAGGTTTGAGAATGAACCGGCCAGGCACAACCAAAACTCATTTGGGTAGATAGATATCAGCCATGGCTGTCACGCAAGGCTAGCAGAGGGGACAGACATCGGCTCCTTTTCCAGAAGATCCATACCATTAACTGGAGGCACGGCCCTTCGACAAGAAGGCAGCAATCACGGCAATATGCTCATCTGTGTTCAATTTCGTACTCGGTTCTCGTCAATCACGCACGTCAGTCATTTTCCTTAGACATGGCAATGACAAATAGCAAAACCTATGTATTGGCAGAAGCATACACACTTATTTACTTACACATGTTCTGTGCCTGATAAACAGCAGATGAACATAAGCAATTTAAATGTATAGTGACATGCTGTTTTTCATACTGGTTTGCATTTAGGACCCAGAATGAACACTAGGTATGAGTCACTCCTAGTTGGAGACAAACAAATGACTTCACAAAGCCCATGTACTTGGTTTAGCTTTTCTCGTTCACTTATATAACCTGAATGTCTCACAACAATAAGTACAGCAATCAAAGAGTGCCAACACACATTTATGGGGCAGCATTCTTCGGTCTAGATGTGAATCCATATTTTTCTGTCACACTAATGGTACATTAACAACACATAGCTTCATGACTTCTACAAAAAGCCTGATCTCTTTCTCAGGAACAATCCAGGTTCAGTACAAGTCAGAGTTGTTATTGTAAACTTAAAAAAACAAAACAAAAATCTTTGTTAATTGAAATAAAAAATATTACATGGAAAAACTTTATTTAAAAAAAAAAAAAGAAAAAAGAAATGTTGCACTAGTAACTAAATTTAAGCTAAGGTACTAAAATTACTAAAACTGAAATAAAAACAAGCAAAATATATTTGAAAAAAAAATTGCATTAAATATTTTATTTTATTAAATATTTAACTAAAAGCTCATTTAAAATATGAATTAATACTATAATAGTACATAATACCAAAATAACACTAGTACAAGTTAAACTCAATTGATAACATATGTGGCATATTGTTAAAATAAATTATTTTGACTCGTCCCTCCTTGCAAAAAATGAAGGTTATGGTGAGGCACTTACAATGGACGTGAATAAGGCCAGTTTTTGGAGGATTTAAAAGCAGAAAAGTAAAGTTAATCATTTATAAAACACATTAATTTGAGTTGGATTTGTGTAAATGTCATGGCAAGTTGTAAAATTCAATATAATCTAATATTCATAAACAGAAAAAGTAGGTAAATTACTTTTTCCAGACTTGGAAAGGGTTAGTTCAGCCAAAAATGAAAATTCTGTAGTTAATTACTCTTACGTTGTTCCATTTTCAAGGTCTAGAATGGTAAAGACATCATTAAAGTACTCCTTATGAAAGTACTCCTTTATGAAGTGACGCGAGTGCTTTGTTTGTGCAAAAAAACATAACTTAACACTTCATTTACAAAACAATATTTTCCAAAGCATGTTCACACAACAATATCAGCTCTTGCGTGAACACAAAATGCATGCGTCACGGTGCTCTCATGCTCTCAAACGCGCATTGCAGATCAAATTTTTCTTAAATAAAGTGGTAAATTATGTTTTTCTGCACAAACAAAGCAGTTCAATAATGTTAATGTCTTGTGACTACACTTTCAAAGTCGTGAGTATTTTAATGTTTACATATTGGACCCCTATTTAAAGTAAGTAACCCATATTTTTGAAAAATTAAAAAATGATCAGCAAAATATCACAGGTTACATAACCTTTTGAAATTTCCTCAGCAACATATAAATTCCCTTGTGCAAAGGAACCTAAAGTTAACATATGCGTTGGGGGGTACATTAAGCCATGGTGCTCTTGCCGTGATGCGAGTTGTCTGGCTCAAATTTGTCTATCTGTCTAACAAAAAAAAAAAAAGCACAGTGCTGTACCGAGATTGCGTTCTTTACCGGATCCACGTCCATCAACACCTGTTGTATGTTTTTATCTCTCATTGTCTCTCACTTTATTTGCTTTGCTTTTGTATTTTGGTCAGGCCGACTCCTGTGTAATTACAGAGTTGTGTGTTGTGTTAGCATGAAAGCTCAGTCCAGATGGGTCAATGCAAAGACTCTTGTTCACTAAATCTACGTTTTCTTGCATTTGATACACAAGTAAACCTGCAACGACAACACGCCATAATGTCTCAAAACAAATTAATGTTTATTTTCTCAAGCATTTTCCGATATCTACAATTTGAGTGTAAACTTCCCTTCCTGCATCTTGAAAAGCTTCTTTACCTGTGGAAATTCACCAGGGGATTGAGGTTTGAGGGGGAGTCATAAACGAATACACAACCACAGCCTTGCTCTGACTTGCCACGCATTACCTTCATTGGGTAATTGGCCTCCAGGGATTGTGGGTGTAGTGCATGTGTGTCACTGAGTTTGTCTGTGTGTCCCCAAGGAGAAGTTGCCATAGGTGAAGGGAAAAGAGTCAGACCTACCAATTAATGACCCAGCTTTTCCCCACAACACACTAGCTAACACATCAAACTGGCCAGTGCTTGACCACTCAAAAAAAAAAAAAAAAAAAGCCTTTTTCAGGAAAAAAGCATGAGATTTTTATCATTAAAGTCAGCATTCGTTTTTGCAACCAGTACAACTCTATCACACACAGCATTTTTGTTAGTTTAGTTTGAGCATGTATGGGTTATGATGCACTGACACTCTGCTGTCAAAGAGTTTGAGTCAAGCACAGGTTTCTGAAGGAGCTGATGCAAATATACCCGCCTATTTGTTGTAAGTGTGTAACTGATTGACGCCTGTGATCGACGTTAGGAAAGAAATGCTGTCGAATTGGACAGATTAGAATATATATTAAACAAATTCGAATATATATTATATTGAAGCCCCTAATATATATCTCTTATATATAGCTCCTAATATATTAAAGCTCCTAATATAAATCTCGACAGCTCCATATGCAAGAATCACTCCTTAATTCCCGTTCTTAATGATATGGTTTTGTCACCTTGGAAACAGAAGGGAATAGGCTGTGTCGGCTCACTTTATATGAATGGGCATTTTTTTGTCCTTTAAAAGGTGCCCAAGAATGCTTTTTCACAAGATGTAATATAAATCTAAGGTGTCTCCTGAAATGTCTGTGAAGTTTCAGCTCAAAATACCCCATAGATTTTTTAAATTAATTTTTTTAACTGCCTATTTTGGGGCATCATTAACTATGCACTGATTTACACTCGGCGCCACCTCCTTAAATCGCGAACTCCCTGCCACATGAGCTCTCGACTATATTACAGCGCATTTACAAAGTTTACACAGCTAATATAACCCTCAAATGGATCTTTACAAGATGTTCGTCATGCACGCATGCTTCGAATTATGTGAGTAAAGTATTTATTTGGATGTTTAAGTTTTATTCTGAGTGAATTTGAGGCTGTCCTCCGTGGCTAATGGCTAATGCTACCATGTTGGAGAGATTTATAAAGAATGAAGTTATGTTTATGAATTATACAGACTGCAAGTGTTTAATAATGAAAATAACGACGGCTCTTGTCTCCGTGAATACAGTAATAACCGATGGTAACTTTAACCACATTTAACAGTACATTAGCAACATTAGCAACTAACGAAACTTTTAGAAAGACAATTTACAAATATCAGTAAAAATATCATGATATCATGGATCATGTCAGTTATTATCGCTCCATCTGCCATTTTTCGCTGTTGTTCTTGCTTGCTTACCTAGTCTGATGATTCGGCTGTGTGCAGCTCCAGACGTTAATACTGGCTGCCCTTGTCTAAAGGAGGAAACAATGGAGTTTGAGACTCACTGTATGTCTTTTCCATGTACTGAACTCTTGTTATTCAACTATGCCAAGATAAATTCAATTTTTGAATCTAGGGCACCTTTAAAGAGCTCCAGTCAAAGTTCGGGCTACCAAATTCTCAATTTTTTTTTTGGATATCTGAAAATCAGAGATTATGTCAGAAAGTATTTTCTTGATTTTGAACAACTAAAGAAGCATGGAAAATTTGAGAAAATAAACAGATTTAAAGTCAGAAACTCTAAAATAGCGTAATATTTCTATAATGTATTAATCAATCTGGTGGATGGTGACAACTACAATTAGGAAAGCATGGGAGGAGGATTTAGATTTCACTATTAAGGATGCGCCTACAGAACATTCATGATTGTTCAAATAACACTAGACACAATTTAATCCAATTCAAATCTCTACATACAGTATACATGTGCAAAACTAAAGATGTCACCGGTATGCAATAAATGGGCTAGTGAGCATTATTCATATTAATAAGTTTATGATTTATTACCAATGACAAGCTAGATACATTTTGGAAAATACAGAAGCCTGTATTAGATCACTTATAGGAATGTGATAACTTTATACTGGTTTTTATACTGCATTATATCTTAAATTTAATTACCTAACTATTATTATCTTGTTACTGTAGTATCTTTTTTTCTTTCTATATACTTTTTTCCCAACACCCTTCTGATGTTACCACTTTGATCTGTTTGGAACCCCTTTATTTTATGTATCGGGGATATTTATCTGTAACTAGTTCCCTTATTTTTATACATTCTGTATACCGTTCTATTGTTTCTGAACTTTGTTCTGAAAAAACAAATGTCATATTAAAAAAATAATAAAATTGGACAGATGTTGAAACGAAAGCATTTCACTCTGTCCAAATGGATGTTCGTCAAAATTTGTCCACAAGTTTAGGTGGACAGATTACTGAACAGTTCAAGTAGAATCTCTTCCAGTACAATGTAATTTGCAGTGAATCACAGATTTAAGAAGATTTATTTCTATTCTTTTTCAAATAAATGCTGTTCTTTTGAGCTTTAAGAGGAAGAAGAAGTAGTTTCTTGAGCACCAGCATATTAGAATGATTTCTGAAAGATCATGTGACACTGAAGACTGAAGTAATGATGCTGAAAATTCAGCTTTACCATCACAGGAATAAATAAACTTTTAAAAATGGAAAACAGTTATTTTAAATTGTAGTTGTATTTCACAATATTGCCATTTTTGAGCATATGAGACTTCTTTCAAAAAAATTAAAGAAATCTTACCAACCCCCAATTTTTAAACGGCAGTGTATTTATTTTAAAAAGCCAGAATAATGCAGAATTTGTCTTTAGATTCAAACATACAAGACCAAAACAAACAGTTTGGATTATAATAAGATCTATCTTAATCATTTGTCTTCCAGTAAACTGCAATTGAAAACAAACACACAGTGGTTCCCAAATCATATATGCTTTCATATCAGATATTTCAGCCGTAACCTGATAAAAACAATTCCATTTAGATTCAAAGCAACCCTATTCCATATATATTGACTCCGTGCACACATCCAACAAAAAGCCTCTCTTTCCCGGTATGACCCTCAACAGACCGTCAAACACACCTGTGCTGGCCTGTTTTATGTCAACTAACATAATGAGGGAAAAACAAGAGCGAAGGAGTTTGTTTGGAAAAAACGAGGCTGGCTGTTGTCCCGCAGGTCTCTTCTTCCATTGTTTCGGCTAAAAGCCTCGTCTGCTCGCTCAGCTTTTATAGGCACACACTCAATTGTCAGTCTATGTATGCTTTTCAGGAGACGATGCTACGAGCAGCCATTACAACAACTTCTACTATTACACACCTGCCGGCACAATCATTTTAAGAGAGTGTTTGCTTATTACATTACGCAGACAACATCAGAGCACATTTTGCTCTATGATCCTGCATGTGTGTCTCGGTTTATAATGATGAGGGATCAATCGAACTTTCGTGCAAGTTAATGTCAATGTCACAAATGTCCATGATCCTTTGTGCTTCACTTCAGCTTGAAAAGAGCTTGTGAAATTTGTGTGGGCACAGATGGAAGAGCACCAGAAGGGCTGATAATGATGCAAGATCTGTTTGTGAGACTGTCTGCCCACAGGGAGCTCTGATCATGGGGAGACAGACTCATCCACAGGCCCCTCTGGACCTGTTACCATGGAGGATGCTGGATGTAAAGGGGCATGGTTATGTGTTATCAATCCTAGCCAGATCAAAAGAGGCTCACAGAGATATTGAAGTTGCTGAACATAATGGAAAGTTCAATGAAAATGTGACTTAGGAGGATATAGAATACAAGAAATTAATTGTGGAAACGTAAGAGAACATTATTAATCCCTAAGTCAGATGTCGGAGACAATTTCCAAGTGATGAATATCTTCAACAAGTCTCTGTTCTTGAAATCCCTTTTTTAGAAGAGGAAGAAAAAAAGAATGATAGTACAGGTGTATACGAAATGCCTTTATCGTTTTTCTGACTGGCACTTTTTGAACAGAAACTGTCTGACATCACAAATCTCTTTAATTAGAGCCGGTTCAAAAATCCCAAGAGGAGATGCTGCTTTCCTCTGGGTGATATCAATATCCACCGCAGTGAGAAACAAGTGAGAAACGCATGGATTCTCATTATAGACAGATGGTGAATCAAAATTTCCCACAAGTTTCTGGTGTCATTCAAATCTGCTGTCTGTTATTATTATGAATCTCAGCATGAATCCATCAATGATTCATTGATTAATCAAATAAACCAACATCGCAGGGTATAGTGTCTTTGTGTTACTCTTGCGTGTATGTGATGAATGAAACATACAAAATTACTTCAAGGCAAACTTGATTTACATATGGATTAAGCAAACTGCACAGCTAAAGCATGCCTCGGGTTTTTAAAAAGAATACCGGATAATGAGTCATTTTCATGAAATTTACACAGCTCAACCGGCCCTTTATCGCCTGTGATTAAGAAAGTTCAAAAGAGCAGGAAACCGACGGGCCCAATTAAAAGTGATTTACAGATGTGATCTAAGAAAGAAACTTTGACAACTTAGAGGAAACGGGTGAGCAACCAATTAGTACGAATATCTCTGAACTTGAGCAGTCCACACAGATGAAAGATGGATATCAGTGCAGTACATGTTTTACTAATTAACTGAAACTGGTCAGGAGGTGGAATTAGCGTAATGAGTTATGAATTATTTGTGCAGAATGATACAAGGAATATATGCGGCTATGCAGCCCCATACGCAACAAACTGCGATGCACTGTGTATTCTATCAGAACCAGCATTAACTTCAGCAATTTGAGCTACAGTAGCTCGTCTGTTGGATTGAACCACACGGGCCAGCCTTTGCTCCCCATGTGCATCAATGAGCCTTACCTGCCCATGACCCTGTCGCTGGTTTACCACTGTTCCTTCCTTCCTCCGGTAGCGTGGCCACCATTAAGGGGTGAAAATGCCAACTGGAGCTTCACATCTAACGCACCCAAAATCGGCGAATTTCACAACCAAATCAGAAGCGCAATAGAACATTTTTCAAATGAAGTCATCAGTAAATTTTATGCCACCTATAGTAAATGTGTTATTGTCTTTTATATATGTTTTATTTTACCAGTTGTGGAATCCAACCATTCAACCATCTGAGGTAATGTAGTTAGCCTACTTTATTGAGTATTTTATGGAAGAGGATTAGGGCCAAACAATAATAAAAAAATAAAAGCATCTCGAGATTAAAGTTGTTAAATTTCGAGAAAAAAATTGTTAAATTTCAAGAAAAAAGTCGAGATAAAATGTTGAGAATAAAGTCATTAAATTATGAGAAAAATGTTGTTAAATTTCGAGAAAAAAGTCAAGATAAAATGTTGAGAATAAAGTCATTAAATTATGATAAAAAAGTCGTTAAATTACGAGAACAAATCCGTTAAATTATGAGAAAAATTTTGATAAATTTCGAGAAAAAAGTTGAGATAAAATGTTGAGAATAAACTCATTAAATTATGAGAAAAAAGTCGATAAATTACGATAATTCAAATTTCAATTCAAACAATTCATAATTTAACGAATTTTTTCTCATAATCTAACAAGTTTTTTCTCAGAATTTAATGACCTTATTCTCAACGTTTTATCTTGACTTTTTTCTCGTAATTTAACGAGTTTATTCTAAACATTTTATTTAGACTTTTTTCACGAAATTTAACGAGTTTTTTCTCAAAATTTAACAACTTTAATCTCGAATCTCTTATTTTTTTATTATTGCTTGGCCCTAATCCTCTTCCATAGTATTTCCATTTTATGCAACTTTACACATTTACTAATAGTAAATTAATAATTAATACATTTAAGATCATCATATTTGCAGCGAACAATATAGATCAGACCTAATGGAATAATAGTAGTATTACTCCACTATCTGAATTGAAATATATATATATATTGTACGTTTTAATGGATCACGCTACAAACATAATGATCTTATAATACATGATGCATTGCTGTGTCCGTTATCACATAATTCCCACTTTTGCTTTAACGTACAACACTGCAAAAACAAGCTGTTATTTTCTGTTTTATATTTATTGTGCAACTTTCTCAATTTTTCTGATGCATGTCCTTAATTTAATTTCATATGTTGGTATTAATTCAGTGTTTATAATGCTAATACTTAAACTTCAAAGAATTTTAACCCAAACTGACTGGGTTTCTAGAGAGCAAGCTTTTGTGAAAAAAGTGGAAGACTTAAACACAAAATCTGTAAAATAAACCATTAAAAGGATTTGATGATCACTAGTGATAGTATTTGTATTTTATTCTGTGTTTTCATCATTCAGGTCGGATTTCAGCTTTAATGTACTTTTTTTTTATTAGTTTATATTGCCATAGAAACAAGTGGACTGCCGACTCGCTTTCACCCCAAAATGGCGGAAACGCAGGGCTGCTGCTGGGCGCCGGTGTTGCAATGGAACATTCCATTAAGTTTCGCTTCTTGTTAGTGTATATTCTTTGCTAATATATCCCACCCACTAACAGGTGTCGTGATGAAGAGATAATCAGTGTTATTCACTTCACCTGTCAGTGGTCATAATGTTATGGCTGATCGGTATATATACACACACACACACACTGTGTATATATATGTAAATAAATATAAAGTTTATCATGTATATAAATGCATTAGCAATTGTGTATTCAGGGAGCAAAGATTTAGAGTGCTTCTCATGCTGTTCATGTATATTTTTGAAATGGCAGACTTTATCTTTTAGCCTACTTCACATCATGCAAATGTTTTTTTGTGAATGATGAGGAATCAAAGTCCAATGCTCTAAGCACCATCTGACATCATTCTCCAAAGACTGTCTCTACGGGAGAGCTACACTGCAGCACATTTGCTGATGTTAATAACACAGCACTATCAGAGGGCTGGGTAGTTTTATTGCTACACAAATACAGCCAGCAGGCCAGTCTGTCAATAAAGGGTCTGCTTCTGCAACAAAAAGCAAAAGAGAGAGAAATTCAAGCTTCTTTAAAATAGCCTAGTCAGTTTAGAAAACTAAAACCATATCTGATTTTTTTTTGTGTGAAAAAAACAAAACATAAATTAACAATTCAATCCCTAAGTCATGCGGCATGATCCTGACAAGCCACAATACAGTTAATGGTTAATTAATATTTCATCTGAATGCTTTGTGTGCAGTTTTATGGCTGCTGTGAAGCTGAATGTTATGGAACCAAACCACAAGGGTTGAAACTGTGTTATTAATGACAAGCAATATAGATCTGGTATGCTATCATGTGTAATCTTCCCTAACAACGTGACAAATTCATGTTCAACCTCCCAGCCATGACCAACTTTTCAAGGCGTGCCTACTGTTGACATAGCTTTTAGCTTTTAAGATTTTCATATGAACAAAAAGCTGTATGCGGATAAGGACTTTGCGCCGTTTATAGGAGGAGAAATAGCACAGCATGTAATCTAATGAGTTGAGAGAACCACCATGTGCCAAAATGCACGCAAACAATGCAAGGGGCAAACCCAAGCACTCTTATGACATCACAAATCTCATGGCTTCCCCCAATAATATCATCTGGACAAAGATCGTATCAAAGAAGTGCTGCTATCACATTTGATCAAGTTTCATTTGCTGAATGTAACAGTGATGGCATGGCTCTGGTATGCTGGGATTGCACAGACTGTGACATTACAAAAAAAGAATCATACCACGGCATCAGCAAATAAAGAGAGAGATGGCTAGATGTCTGTGCAATGAAATAAAATAAAAAACACACAAACAATTAGTGAGAGCATCCTAAATACAGAGAGATACAATGTAGACGAGATTGAAAGGCCAACAACATGACCTGTTCAGATGCAAAGCACAAGCTGGTGCAAGTTCTCAAGGTGTATATCATAACAGTATAAAAAAAATCTGTTTATGGCCATTCTATACAATCAAAGTCCCTTTAAGACAAGTCATTTCACTCGGCGGCCATCTTTGAAACGCCTCTCGGGCATCCTGGGCATCATGCAATCTCTTTGAATGGGGAAACATCAAATTCTCCAAAACTGTTTGCCAACCTTCCGATTAAATTTAATATTTGAAATCACTAATGAAATCTAACAACAACCGGCTCATAAATGTAGTTTCTAAACGCTCGAATCATGACAAAAAAAAAAAAAAAATTTCAGGCTGGATCAAGCTAATGCGCATGCGCAGACCTAAATCCGAGTCTGACTGTTTCTATAGAAACCGGTGATTCTAACGGCCGCTGAAGTGACGCGATGACTTTACCGGTCGGCGATTGGCTCTTATTTAGAAGGCAGGTCTTATTCCGCCATATTCCGCGTTACACTTTCTCCCATTCAAAATAAAACGAGTGACACGTCTTGTCTTTGATACAATGTAACCTAATAAAAAAAATATTTGAATTAATGTGTATTGTTCCACTGGCTTTTATTTATTCTATTTTATTAAAAAGTAATAAATGTTACAACGCTGCATCCAAATGTAAAACCTTTAAAATTACATTTAAATTTAAAACCATTTTTTCCCCCATAATATAGGTATCAACAACACATCAAAAATGTTTTTAAATTTTTCAAACATAAAAATAAATGTGCCATATAATACTAACCAGAGTGATACTATAATTTTATGCATTTAATTGTTTAAGATTCACACTTATTTACATACAGTTGCTCACATTCTGGCTAAACAAAAAGCAGCATAAAAAGAGAGATGACCATGGACAGCAGTACTGACAGCAAAGAGAGGAAGGATGAACAAATTAAGCACCTTGAGAACTTCCTCAATCTTAACCCCAGGTGACCTACCTCAAGAGCAGACCTCCAACACAAGGCCTTTCAAGAACGCATCATTAGCCGCGTGATGCCTGACCACAACGCACTGCAAAAATACATACATAATCCAGAAAGCAATATGGTGACTTCCTGAACCTTTTTACAACGCTTTCCCGAATCTGTACGAGACGGTGTACTGCATGTGCGTGGACTCTTGCATAGTGAAATGATGTTGGGCGTCTAGGATCGTTGGTTTGAAGAATGCACTAGTGTTATCACCGGAGGTTATGCAAGAATAGTTTGGTGGAAACCTTTGCCTGGTACAGTGCTGGGCCCCTGCTTCACGCAGCCAAGGAATCCTGCCCTAAAAAATTCCTAATTGCCCTTGCTGAGCAGGAATCTGTCAGGCTCACCCAGGATGTAACACTTAGGTTATCACACAAGCTTCTATTTTACTTACTAATTTTAGTTTTGAACTTATTCCCTCCCTGAGTCTGAGGTTATCGGCTGAAAGAAGAAGTATTAAAGGACATAAAAAGGATGCAGTGTCTTGTCTTTAAAAAAAATAATGGCGTTATTTTAGTTTAAGAGTTTGAAAGACATTTCAAATATTTGAAATATTTCAGGTCATATCTGCAGAAATGAAATGAAAATCTGTTACGCCTACAACTGAAACTTTTGGCAGAAACTTGAAATTTAGACCAGAGAAAGCAGTACAATAAAACAGAATAATAGAATGAAATACATGCAGCGACTCTGAACACCTCTGTGTTTTGGGGGGGGGGGGTTACACTCAATGGTGGTAAGGTGAGGAAGACGGGTATCAAATGCTCAGATGAAAGAGGCATAGCAGATTTAGAGCCTTTTTGTTTCCGTGTGTTCAAAGGAAGCAGCTGCTGACTGCACAGGGCTTAAGTCCTATTCATCTGTAGGGCGAGACAGACGCAGTATCCTGAGGCACAAAAACACACAAATACACACTTCAAAGTCTATAGAGACACAGACTGCTGCGGTGTGGTAGACTCTGCTCCATAACTCTGTCATTAGCGTCACACACACAAGGCTGAGAGAAGCCCTGAACTCACCCAAAGTCTGTATCAAATCAGCATTTATCAGGCCCAGTATCCTTATGAGTCTGAGGGAAAAAAATATTTATAATGCACTATATATACATCTCTCTCAATCAATCAGTTTCTCATTTCTGGCAACAGCAATAATGCCAATCAGTTAGGGATGTAAATCTATATAAAAATATTAAGAAATCAATGACAAAGTAAACACTGGGGTCATATGTCAACAGGTGACATCCAAGACTCACGCCCAGAGGCTGCCGCCCATCCCCCAACGACACGTAAATCAGGTGCATTTTTTCTGTCGCTTGTTAACATTCAAATACGCCCTCGGATGTGTGTGCGCGTCTTCCTCTACGAAGCTTCAGTTAACATTTGCATCATAAGCAAATCAGTATTGTTTAATCATTTAGTATGGCAGTCCTTATTTCACCAATTACCTGCAAAAAACCATTAATGTAGTCAAAATAAAACACATACTGTAGGATAAGTATTGGACAATGAGATTAAATGTCTATTTTTCTATCATCGGACTGGATAGACAAGTGTCTGACTTTTAATACTTCCCAAAAATGCACACCAATACACAAGGTTAGGCAGGAAATGAGGTCAGAAAGTGAAAGGTTTAGGCAAACTTCATGAGTAGTAAAGCTTGCAATGAACTTGCGCTTTTTATTTTCCTATTCAAAAACATTTGCATGGGTTGTTTGAGCACATGGTGTTGGTCTGAGCGCTCTGTGCCTGGCTGATGCTTTTCTAACTCCCTGTGTGTAACCAAACCAACATGCAAAGCTCGCTCCAACAGAACAGAGCACTAGCTCCGTGTAAAGGAGGATGCTTGAACTGATAACCAAGGTCATATATTTGTACCACCTGCTCATGACCGTTTGGCTTCCCCGACACTACAACCCTGATTGTGAGATGGTGTAGAGCAGTGCTTCCAAACACAGCAATATAATGATCTATCATACAAGAGAGAATAAAAGTTAAATAATATTAAAAGTAATATTACTATTATTAGAAAACACTGTATATAATATTAACATAAAATTGAATAAAATTATCATTTTAAATAATATAAATATATATAAATATAATATATAACTTTTGAACTGTTTTGAACAGTGTATGTATTTTTTGTATATTTATATATATTTATATGTATATGTGTGTATACATATATAGGTATAGCTTTACATGTATGTATATATATATATATGTGTGTGTGTGTGTGTAAAATATATATGTGTGTATATACACGTGTATATACAATCAAACCAAAATGTATGCAGACACCTTGAACATTTCATTCATTAATAGTTTATTCACTATAGTTTAAAAAAATGGTAATAAAATATCACACGATCTCAGAGTTAAACTGAGTCAGAAAAAAATTATCTTATCTTATGATAGATAACACTTAAGCAAAACATGCATCCCAATTTTTTATCAATTTTCCTGGTAGTCCACTGTATGAAGAATTTTTGGGTATAATATATCACAGTTTACTTTATTTTGCTATCCTCACTTACATAAATGAAATATAGTGTCTTGCAACCACTAGTAAAAAAACTAAAAAAAAAGTATATATAGTGTCTTAACATACATACATACATACATACATATATATATATATATATATATATATATACATATACATACATATACATACATACATACATATACACACATAATAATAATAATAATAAAAATAAATAATAATAATAATATATATATATATATATATATATAATTTTCACCATTCAAAACAGTTCAAAAGTTTTGGGTCAGTTAAATCACAATTTTTTTTAAAGAAATTAACACATTTATTCAGTAAGGGCGCATTAAATTGATTAAAAATGACAGTAAAGATGTTTATAATATTTTACACAATATTTTAATTTCAAATAAATGCAGTTCTTTTGAACTTTCTATTTATCTAAGAATCCTGAAAAAAAGCACAACTGTTTTCAGCATTTATAATAAGAAGAAATGTTTCTTTAATTTCTTGTTCAGTTGATTTCAACATTGATAATAATAATGAAATTGTTTAAAATGTTTCCTGAGCATAAAATCAGAATATTAGAATGATTTCTAAAAGATAATGTGACATTGAAGACTGGAGTAATGATGCTGAAAATGTAGCTTTGACATCACAGGAATAAATTACATTTTTAAATATATTTAAATATAAAACAATATATTTCACAACATTACTCTTTTAATTCAGAAAAGCATGCTCATTGTGAAAGAGGTGTATTCAAGACACTGCATGCATTAATTATATATTTTTGAATTAATTAATCAAAAGGACAAAAAATATTTTCATCATATCTTATCATGTAGTTGCATTTTATCAGTTGCATTTAGCATTATTTTCCCTGCTGAACAGACTTACGGCCCTCCAGTTGAGAACCACTAGTAGAGTTAAATGCTCAAACTTAAAATAAATACAGAAGGCTCAATCTCCTGGCACTGCCAATATGTACAAGGTCTGTGAGGCAAACAACAATAGAAATTAAAGCCAAAGCCAACCACAGATTGCTCTGAGCTTCCGCTCGATTCCCCGAATGGCTCCTAATCTACAGACTCATTTAGAACATGATTATTAGTGGACCGAGTTAACGAGGCCCATCTGCATCACTACAACTGGACAGATGGTCCATAGGAGGATATCTCAATTATAGTGTACACTACAGTAAAGAATACACCTACCCCAGATTTACCACAAATTCCATATAATGTTTAACAGGTGTTTGTGCAGTCAAGGGAACTTTCTGCCTTATGTGAACGCTATTAAGCTTCAGTCCCACGTTACTTCAGAGATGAAATGCATCCCCCACAAATTCAAATTTCTTTTACATCCAACACCATGACTTAAGTGCTACTCAGCACAGTACGTGGAAACAATAGAGTGACATATCAGGGGAGACCAGCAGAAGATAAAATAAGTACCTGTCCTAGGAGTCAATCCCATAAGGGCTTTCAGACAGTGAGAGTCATTGCATCAGTGTTTCTGCGCTATGGAAACCAGGCCTCTCTGGCTCGCTCCACTGAGCAACGCACACTCACAAACACAAGTGTTCGCACGAACCTCAAACTATACAACACCATTAAATCATGTTAAACTGGAATTATAAGAGGCTAGCTGACATGTCAAGCAAGTAGCCAGCAGTATAAAATGTTAAGCTTTAAAACTATTTTAAACAATTTTCTCATTTTTTACAATGACCATGCATGCAGTTTTTAACAATCTCATAGAGAAACTGCATTTTATATGATATATATATATATATATATATATATATATATATATATATATATATATATATATATATATATATATTAGTTTTTTATTTGACTTTTTTGTTTGTTCTTTAGCTTTTAAATGTTATGCACCTAATAGAATCAAAGTACTTCTGATTTAGGGGTGAATTCAGGGAGATTGTGACACTTTTTGCCATTGAAATGACTAGGAAAAAGCATCCCAATTAACCTGAATTCACCCTATTTTAATTCTCTGCTTTAGATTAAAACAACTGGAATGGTAGACTAGGTTATACTATAAACTTTAATACAGTATCTGTCACAATAAAGTGTTTTACATCATTCTAACTCACAAGCAACTCATCTGAAAACAATCCTGCAACTTTATGACCAGTCGAGCCACTTGGGAGACATTTATCTCTGGTCTCATTCATCATGTGCTGCTGCAAGGTTTGTAGGCCTATTTGTTTATTTATTTTACTCTAATGCTAAATAAAATTTGTCTATACATATCAACACTTTGAATGATGTGACTCACGAAACTGAGGGCTGGTACAGGCGTCAGATGACATCTTGGATTACTGTACCAGAGATTCGGTGGTTTTTTCAGATGGGAGTGAATCAGCGAAGACGACATGACAACGCCGTAGCCTGTTCGAGCTCCCCGTGCCATTGTCATTACTCAACAACAGCGCCTCCCTCTGGAACACATTGACATAACAGCCAATTGAGCAGTTAACTTGACTGTTAACATTTGTAACCCGTCACCCAATGAACCAATGTCCACAAAAAATCATTTTTTTAAATAAATATGTTAAAATTTAACATTGTACATTAGGTTGAAAAATATATTTTTTATACAAATTCAACATACAATAAGAAATAACAACACACAAACATTCCTATTCAACTATCAAGCCAAAGTATATTGGGAAATACTTTGTAATTAAAAAGATAAGAAGTAAGAGTAAAAAGAAGACAAGAACTAACCTAATAGAAGGAAAAACTAGGATGAAAACATACAAAGAAACAGTTTCAAACATATTCCAGATGTTTTGATCACTTTGTTATTAACAGACATTGAAATTGTTCCTAAATACAAATTCAATTCATGCTTGAAGACATTAAAGCATTTTGTGTTTATATGTATATTTAGGCTATGAATGTAAAATAAATTAAAATAAATAAAGCATAACCCCACATAGGGTTCATTGGGGCACTGTAAAACCCAATAAGTTCAGAATACTTAAAACATTTGAGGAAACTTATTACCTCAAAACATTTAAGTAAACTAACTCATTTTTTTTAAAGTTGGTAGAACTTAAAATTTTTGTGACAAGTGGGGCGGGGCTGAAAGCCATGGAAGTGGATCAAGGCCAGTGTGGTGCACAGGTGTCTCTCAATAACAATCCTGTCACCAGCATCCCTTTCCCAACTCATCATAATGTTAATTGCATACAGTTAATTTACATAAACATCACATTCAGATCTTGGTTAAATGTTACATAGCAAATAACACATGCTATTATAATTATCAGAGAGACTGTCATTACAAACTTGCATACCGGTATATGTAATCAAACAACATATGTGGTCATAATTGTTTATTGGTTGTTGTCTAACCACAAGCTCTATTCTTCACCTCAGTGGTAACACTCCAAAACTAACATAACACAACTTTAAACATTAACTTATCTTGTGCAAAAACACACAAAATAACACTTAATTTCAACAGTTATGTATATGGTCTGATGCAAAGCATGCTGGAAATTAGAAATCTGCTACAGCTCAACTCAATCATATTAAGTTCAGCTTACTACAATGAAACTGAGTTCATGCAACTTTTTTCTATTAAGTACAATGAACTTTCATTATTATTTGAGTGAAACAAACTAATTTAATTAAATTCATTTCACCGTTTGGTTTTACAGTGGGTGAAATAGCCTGCAGTTTTGGTCAATCTTTAATTCAATTTAATATAATATAGAGTCAACATGATAATAGACATTTCAACACATTTAGGAACTCGAAGTGTTTCCAGGTGAAATGGATCAGATGGTTTTAATGCAAAATAATGCAAATTTGTTGTCAGTTTTTGTGCAGCAGTTGAAATTCTACAATAGAGCACTGTTCTTGCATAGCCTTAAGGCTAATAAAGCATAGCCTTCTCTGGAAACGGATTAATAATAATAAACAAACAAACAAACAAACCAACAAACAGGTCCGTTTATGGTGGTCAAGCTTTTTTTTTTTTAACGTACATATATACTGTGTAAGATGGTCTACCAACCTTGATTAAGTTCTATCAGGTCACATCTTTAAGGCGTTTAAAACAAGACAAGATTTTGTAAAAAGTAAACTTTTAATAAAGTGATGAATAACGACGCTACCTGTGTTTGTAGACGTACCATCCACTGAGCGCGCGCCGCTCGATGACAGCCTGCGGTTGCTGTGGTTACCGCTCAGACCAAGGCCTAGTACTTCTCTGTTCGCGAGTATTTAGCGCTTTCTTACTATTCAGACGTTTGCAGTTACAGAAATGTTGATTGAAAAGGGCGTTGAAACATATATATTCTTATTTAAAAAAATAATGTATACTTTTAAAACCCTTTTAATCCGTAAAACGAATGTGTTCCATAATAAAAGAGTAAATCCTTACATAATGACCACTATTTATATGGCTCTGTATAAACGAAATATTATGTTCCAGTACAGTAGACTACTTTAATAAAGTTAGCAATATGCTACACTGCAAGTCCTTGATTGCAACGATGCTCTATAACCGACAGAGGGCGCCCCGACTGTGAGAGTTCATCTGCTGACTTGTGTGGATCATAGTCATATAAATGAATTTCTGAACGATTTGTTTATCTTCATATGTTTGGCCTCTTGCCACATACTGATTTGATTAAAATATATCATATTTACATGGCAGCAAGTGAGTGTATGATATCGATGCTAAACTAATTCACAGAGCACTAGATTGCTCTTTTCAGATAGGACTGAAGGACACCTGCACTCAAACCGGTTCATCCTGTTCTCATGAGCCTAGCTTGAATATATAGCACCAGCAGCCATCCAGAGCTCTTGTGAAAACTAAACATAAAAGAACAAACAAAAACATGTAAATAATACTCTAATAGGTGGAAGAGCCAATGCTCAAACGATAGATATTTCCATCAAACCGTGATGAGCTATAAAACATTTTGAGCCAAACTAATTTGGTCCATGAACAATCACTCGTTGGTCTCAAGTACTTTTCCAAAATCTTAATCCTTCCTGGCAATAAAAACCTTCCTGTCCTGCTGTAAAGAGCCAAAAGAAGACCTCACTCTTCACAAAACAGCAGTTACAGCTCTGTAAGCCTAAAAATATTTCTTAGGCAAAGCAGTTTCCAGCTAACAAAAATTATTTCTGAATGTTCCCTGAACATTAAAAAACATGTGGGAAAAAAAAAAAAAACATTACATTTTTTTTTCTTGATTATGTGAACGCTACAGAAATCATTAAGGGAATATGAGTGAATTATGAATTTTAACGTGCAATAAAGGTTGTGAAAGATGTGATGCACAGCCCATCTTCAAGGTCTTGATTATCATTAACCAAAATGTTTTATGCAAAGTGACTTTTTTGACTTAGGGTCAGAAATGAACCAGGGCTATGAGCAAAAATGACCTAAAAAGTGACTTCAGATATAAATGCATCAGATATTTCAAATGTGCAACTATCAAATTTAAAACAGTGATTCAATTAAAATGTACTGTGAAGATAGGCAGTATAAAGAGAGCTGAACATATGGGCCAGTCAGCTGTATTTTGTCCTCATATTGCACAGACATTTTGATATCCTATTCAATTTTATTTTCTAGGCAACAAAATCAAATACTCTAGGTATAATTGATCAGACAGAGATTTTATGATTTTTTTATTTCAATTGATTCTTGACTTCTTACTCAAGTTTTTCTCAGGGAAACAAATGTGATTACAGTAAGCAGTGAATCATCTCTTGCACGGTTTAAACCAGAGATATTTCAGGTTATACCACCCCTTTAAAAGCCATACTGGTGGCTGTGTTGTCTGTCCCTGCGAAGGCTACGAAACCAGTTTGCAAGGAATTTTATAAAAACTGTCAAAACTCAAAAAAATGAACTTTAACTGTTGTTAGTTTCACTCAAACCATCCTTGTTCATATTACTTAAAAAAATCATGTAACTACATGAACATAATTTATCTGTGTTTCTACTAAAAATGAGTATTCTCAGCATTAATAAGTATTTGTTTAGTTGACGTAACATTGCTGAGTGAAACGCACAAATTAATGTTGACATCTGTAAAGATCCATATTTCCCAGCATGCTTTGCAAGGGACTGCATTAAGAGAGAAAAATTAAGGGATTAAAGGAATTTCATGTGTTTTTCAGGAAAGGGAAAGATGTTGTTAGTTTATGTTAGTGTTTAATGTGCAGTTATGTTGGACATTTAGAGGAGTTTCTGTAATGTTTTTGAATTTTGTGGTTACCATTATGCAGAAGAGTGTCAAGATCATTTATTAAAGTAAATTAATTCAATAAATGTGTTCACCTTACGCAATAAACATAACATTATTAAGTAAACTTCACATATGTATTATGTAACAGTGACATTCAAATGATTTGTATTTACTCAAAGAAATTTTGTCAGCTTTACTTGAATTCCTTTTGTTCATACAACTAAATTGTTATGTGTACAGATTACTCAATATAGTTGCGCGGAACCACTTGACACTTCTTTTTAAGTAAATCCAACAATTAATTTTTTTGAGTGTGTATGTGGTAATGCTGGAGCTCATGTGTAACTGAACATGCAGGTTGCTAAAGATAATAATTATTAATCCAAATAAAGATAAAAGCAGGATTGATACAGTTATAGTTGCGTCAAAAATGGATACTGTTTACAACTTCCTCCTTTTAAAGGTGCCCTAGATTCAAAATTTGAATTTACCTCTGCATGTACATGGAAATGACATACAGTGAGTCTCAAACTCCATTGTTTTCTCCTTCTTATATAAATCTCATTTGTTTAAAAGACCTCCGAAGAACAGGTGAATCTCAACATAACACCGGCTGTTACGTAACAGTCGGGATCATTAATATGTACGCCCCCAATATTTGCATATGCCAGCCCATGTTCCCAACATTATGAAAGGCATTAGACAAGGGCAGCCAGTATAAACGTCTGGATCTGCACAGCTGAATCATCAGACTAGGTAAGCAAGTAAGGAAAATAGCGAAAAATGGCAGATGGAGCGATAATAACTGACATGATCCATGATATCATGATATTTTCAGTGATATTTGTAAATTGTCTTTCTAAATGTTTTGTTAGCATGTTGCTAATGTACTGTTAAATGTGGTTAAAGTTACCATCGTTTCTTACTGTATTCACGGAGACAAGACTGTCGTTATTTTCATTTTTTAAACACTTGCAGTCTGTATAATTCATAAACACAACTTCATTCTTTATAAATCTCTCCAACAGTGTAGCATTAGCCGTTAGCCACAGAGCACAATCAAACTCAAGCAGAATCAAATGTAAACATCCAATTAAATACTCTACTTACGCGATTAGACATGTTGCATGACGAACACTTTGTAAAGATCCATTTTAATGTTAATAAACTCGGGGTATAAAGCTGGTTCATGTAAATGCTGAAATCGCTCCAGGTGCACATGTGGATATAGACACAGTCAAAACTCAAAAACACAACTCTTTTGATTTTTGTGGACCAAAATAATTGTCATTTAGAAGTATACAAATTTTGAGCAACATATAGACTAGAATTAAAAAAAATTTTATGGCTTAATTGGTCATGAGACACACTAGACAGGGCAAAGTGCATATGACAAAATGTGACGTTTTCCATGACGTTTTCCATGTGACCTATTTTTTATGAGCGTTTTGATGGCTTCCAATGAAACATTTTATTTTTGTTTGTGCATTTTTGTTTTTCCTTTGAGGTGCATTTTACCCAAATCATCAATTTAATCAAACTATAACCCTGGAAAGGGCATAGCAGTCCTCAGCCGCACACATTTCTGGTTAGGAGACGTCACATGTGAGGCATGTTGGTTTATGCTGTTGATAAAAGCAGTCATACCTGTCCTCTGCTGTCAGGAAATAAAGGGAATCTTAACAGAAATCTTGATTGGCGTCCATAATTATGTGTAGCTTCCGTGGTGGACGACAGCCGTTAGCTGTATTGTAAGATAGAGGTATGTGTTTCAGTAAACACACATACACTCCCCCTCGACTCTGAAGCTGTCGAGCCACATGCTCTTGTTGGTTAGACTCATATTCACATGCATGACAAAGCAGCCACCTTTTCCAACAGTACTGTATTCTTTGAGATGGTTGACACAGGTGAACTTGTGGTCCGTATAACTTTGTCCCCATATTATCAGATTGGCCAACTCTGTGTTATAATGTGGATCTGTGGATCATGAGATATGCCATTACACAAACATGCACCTCTCATTCACTGAAAACCATTGGAGAACAGAGCTTAACCTTAGACTTCAGGGGAAATATTTAACAAAAGTATAATTAGTTTTGGTCATTAATTGTGAAATTAATTATGAGTGGAGGATTTCCCCAAACAGTTTTTCAACTCCTAAAAGAAAAAATGCACTAAACATTGAATCCTCTTGAAGTAACATTATTATTTATTTATAAATCATATTAGCAGTATAAAACAGCTGGAGGTGAGGAGCCTGCTAACTGCAGAATTTACAATTCAATTTTTTATGATTGTTATAAATACATTAATTCAATAAATATACACTCTAAAAATGCTGGGTTAAAAACAACCCAAGTTGGGTTGAAAATGGGCAAACCCAGCAATTGGGTTATTTTAACCCAGCAATTGGGTTATTTTAACCCAGCGAATGGGTTAACCCAGCAGTTAGGTTAAATGTTCGCCCAACCTGTTGGGTAGTTTTATTTAACTCAACTATTGTTTAAAAATTACTGTATAGCTTACTTAAAGGGTTACTTCACCCAAAAATGAAAATAATGTCATTTATTACTCACCCTCATGCGTTTTTAGTACATTAATGGATCTTGAGAGAGGAAATGTCATTGCTGGCTATGCAGATTTCAACATTTTCAACAATTTGTATTCCAAAGAGGAATGAAGCTCTTATGGCTGTGGAACGGCATGAGGGTGAGAAATAAATGACATTATTTTCATCTTTGGGTGAACTAACCCTTTAAAGCTGCAGTCCATAATTTTGCCTCTTTGTCACCATCTCTGTTTGAAACCTGCAATTGCAGTTGTTTGCGGAATTATCATCTTTATGTTCTTTGACTTGCGCTTCGGCACGGCTCCTCAATGCGGATGAATCTAATGTTTGCTGTCAATCACCACATTGGTGTGAATACTGTACTTCGGAATGTCATCTGAACAAGTAAGTAACATGTCTGCCACTTTTGTTTTGACCAATTGAGGGGGGAAAAAGCATTACAATAAATCGCGCTGCCAATGGTGATTAAATTTAATGATCGCTTAGCTCATATCAAGTCAAACTGTGCAAATTATTATTATTGTTATATTTTGTTCTCAAATTGTTAATGTTAACAACATCAACATTGCATTTAGATAGTCGTTAATTTGTCATACCGAGACCATACAATCCGCCATCAAAATGATAAGTTTAATTATTGCAGCTGCTGTAATAAAAAAGTTTAAAAAAAATTACAAATGAAATAATGATAGAAATAATGTCTCTTCTGTATTAGAAAAATAAATAAATACCTAAAAAATACCTCTGCTATATTAGCAATCCAAATTTAACAAATAGCTCTCACAAACTTACAAAAACTAACAAAAAATATATATCTTTAGTTTTGAACACTGGCTGGTTATGCTCAAAATTTGATTTTGGATCATTTTTAACCATAAAAAGTTACAGCTTTAAAATGAATCCAAAGTATGTTAGAAATGTTCAACTCAACTTGGGTTGTTTTTAATTCAGCATTTTTTAGAGGGTGTGTCTCAATCAGTTCCCTAGCTCCCGAGCTTGTGAATCAGTATATCGTGTACACGAATTCGGGCACTGGTAAGGACAGTAAAAGATGCTGGTTCACTACACATTGGGACACTTTATTTCCGGCGACGTGACAATGTCCTCATTGTACAACATCACTGCTGGTATTTATGAACAACAACAGAGCTGATATTTTCTGACATTACTTGTAATGTTATTTAAAGTACATTATGATTAATTATTTGCTTGTTACATAGCTACGTGCAACATTTCAGCCGTGAATATATTATAAATGTTAGCTAGACTATGTTCATTACCTGTCTAGCGATGTATGTTTATGCTGAAATATAATAAAATAACGGTTTGTATTTTTAAAAACATCTATCGCGTATTATGTGTGAGTTGGCTCACGTGATTCAAGTATGGTGCTTCAGAACTTCCGTTAAGGGAGCATAGTGAGCATCGATGCTCCTTGGTTTTCACAGTGCATTGTGGGACTTTTCAGGGAGCGAACGTTTCAGTGCTCTGAAAGGATTCTGCTATTGAGACAGCCCTTAAAATGGCCGACTCCCTGGTCAGTGACTACTGAACTAGGGAGCTGATTGAGACACAGGGAGAGTGTAGCTTTTAATTGCCATTTGTAGACTTCCTGCTCAGTAATGCAGGTAGGTCCAGGTAACTACATTTTATCACATTATTCAATATCATGATAGTAAAGAGAGGGCAAATCCCAGCTAACCAAAATACGTGACTGTTACGTAACTGCAACGTAATTTGGTGACCAAACTTTCGTTGTGGCGACGTAACTAGTTACGTCGTGGCAACCGGAAAAGTGAAAGTTGCCTATACGTCGCCACAACGTAACTTTGTGACGTTGCCAGTTAGTAACTGCGACGTCGTGGCAACGTTGTGTATCAATAGTTGTGTGTTGGTCATCAGTTGGTAATTCTTATATTTATTTATTTTTCTATGGGCGGACATGCAGTAGTTTAACCTAATTTATGTCCTCATTTGCCCAAACTAATGTAAAGGCTATTCCAACAGCTGTGAACGATGAATGCAGACTCGAAATTGATTCAATTCATTTATTTTGAAAAACACACAGAACATAAACAAAACTCCAAATAAAAATAATAAAATGCACTCAAACTATAAATAAAAACATATAGCCTACAGCGAAATATAAAATAAAAGCATTCAAGACGTTTTGCTCTCAGTATCATTAAAAACATATGCTATGCTAACGTAACATTTTGCTAACATATATTTCAGACGATCAAGGAAATCACAGAGGTAAAAATAGTAACAAAAGTACTTAAAGTAGACTGTGGGTAATGTTACTTAACCAATCTGACGCAGTTGGTGAAAGAAACATTTTTTTCTTAAGGGGACATTTCAGTCTTGTGTCTGACATTTAATTACACGTTTTATATTGCAAATTCTGGTAATAATAACATATAAAGAATGTGTAAATGATGGTAATGAAATTACGAGCACATGACGTTGCTGTTACGTTGCCAGTAAGTCATGGAATGACCATTATATTACGAATAGAGGACGTATCTGGAACGTCCTTGGTAATCTTGTAACGTTAGGAGAACGTACTGACGACGTTGTGAGATGGTAATGTGATGGTAATATTATTACGGGCATACAACGTTGTAGTTACGTTACTAGTAAGTCATGGAATTACCAATATATTACGAATAGAGGACGTATCTGGAACGTTCTTGGTAATCTTATAACGTTAGGAGAACGTACTGACGACGTTGTGAGATGGTAATCTGAAGGTAATGAAATTACTGGCATGCGACGTCGTAGTTACGTTGTCAGTTAGTAAGTCATGACATTACCAAAAAGTACAAATACATTACGTAACTGTTACGTCGTGTGTTAGCTGGGATACTGTCTGATTTTTTTTTTAAGAAATAGAATTAATATTTGAACAAACAAACCACATTGATCCACAATAACAGATGGGAATTTAAAACATCTTGTGTTTTCAGTTGAGTGGACTTTGAAATAAGAACATTTCACAACAAATAGGCCTAGTTCTGATTTTTTGTTTTGTTTTTCCTTATAAGGAGTTGATGTATTTTATCGCAGATTTAAAGTCAGTTATAGTCAGAACTGCCTTTATTTAGTCCCATCGGTGTTTCACAGGTAATTGGGCGAGCATTGTTGTGTGATCATGTGAGACCTTCAGAGAAGTATCGGCCATGCATTCTCCACATTCCTGCGGAATGAGATGCAGAGGAATGACAAGCATCTGAAAGTGGAGGACTTGATATTGACTATTGGGGATTAGGTTATATTAGATAAACAGATTACCATCAGTTTGGCTCACTCTAGGTACTTTGTTGTCATTGTCTGTTTACATGTCCAGGTTGAATCGCATTATAGAATGAATAGAATCAAGAGCACATCACTGTATTGATTATTCTTTCAGAGATGTTTGTGATTGTTTTATGAGGCAAAATGTATTGGATTATCTCATCCCATTTTTCTTTTCTAAGCAAAATTCTGTGGAATCTCAGACTAAACATGAACTTAACCAGTCCTTTTTGCCATATACTGATATTTGTGCTTGTGCTACTCTATAACCAGCATAAGACAGTCAGCATTTGCAGGTATTCTCGACAATTCCCAACATCTTATAATGCCATAAAACCATTCAAGCAAACAACTTTATTTTATGATGCATTATAAATTTTTCCATCTCTTCCCTATAACACTTAGAATGGCAAATTACTGTAAATGATACCTCTGTTTATCTAATGCTAACCAGTTAAGAACTCATGAGAAAGAATTTGAAAGACAAGACGACCCAAATAAAGAAGAATGTGTTCATATAATAATGATACTAAACCTCATACAATAAAATGAGACTCTATTATGCGAGATGTAGCTGACCATTCATGTGTTAGCTTTTGCTAAGGCTACAATGTTTGCTTTGGCACTGTTATTGTAGCTTTCTTGTCTGCACATTGACTAGACCAACATGTAAAACTAGCTAACTATATCTTCATACATTCTAGTGAGCAGCCCATGTTTTTGACAACTTTAGACAACTTTCTGAAGGCATGTTTTCTGATTGTAGTCAGAAGCTAAAATGCTAATTTAAGAGTGACTGCTTTAAATGTTCAGTGTTAAGTAAGTGATTGGGGAATGATTGGGGAGGACTGATCGACAGAGAAAGAAAAAAAAAGAGGATGGGCAGATGAAGAGAATGGAAATGTTATACTATGAATATGCTTTCCTTCATCCCATCCCTCCTCCTCCCCCGTCTCTGGCACTCCCTCAAGGCCATGTTATTGTTCCTGCCTATCAGTGTCATTACCATAGCTAGTGCTGAAAGAGAGTAGTTAAATTGAAGCAGGTGAGAGTGGACACGAGACACCGAGAAGGAGTGCGGCAGGTACCGGCAGCCCACCTGCGTTCTGCTCCACTTTTAACAGACTCCTAAGAGGAGGACATTGCATTATCAAGAGGATTGCTGACAGCTCCAGAGCTGATAATGCATTTGTGTCCTTAGGGAGGCAAAGTGATGAGAAGATAAAAGAGGAATCACTGGAACAGGGATAACACTAGAGCTCAAGTTATCAGAACAGGTAAGAACATGTGCAATGCTTGTCAGCCACATGTGGCGGTACTTCAGCTGATATAGAGAGGGGAAGCCATTTGGAAATGGAAGTGAACTGAAGAAAAACTGGATGGGTTACTCAATACCCAAAGGGATGTTAACTTTAACTGTCTATTGTGTGATTCTAATCTCTGGAGAGATTAGGCTAAATAAAGACTGGAGAATAATATAGAAATACAATATCTGAAAGAAAACTCCAGATCTGATTGAGAATAAAGTATGGCTAGTATTTCAATTTTTACGAGTTTTAGAAGAGGTTGGATTGAAAATAACATAGGGTGCATGACTAAAGTTCATTAACTGGTAGTCAAAGTGGTGAACTCAAACTGTTATCAGAGGTCTGATAAAACTTTTACAGTGTACAGTGCATGCATAACAATACAGTAAAAATATCTGATAGCCTAATTATAAAACATTACAATATATGCATGAGATTAAAAATTAAAAATAAGATGTTATAAAAATCGTTTTAAACACTAGAAGTGAATTTAGGCATCACAATTATTAAATTATTCGCATTTTGAAAGATTTGAAATTATTGTTTGAAGGCAAACGTACAAATACGGGAAATGTGCATGAACAAATAAATATACGATATAGACAAATACATATAGGGATGCATTATATATCGACCACCATATCGGTATCGGTCGGTATATGTTCATTTTTCATGTTATTGTTATCTGCTCAATAAAAAAAAATTGTCCGATATATTAAGGTGATAAATAATGGATTATTTCCTTCAGCTGAGACAATTCAGATGCACACTGTTCACCATGATGGTTTTGAATTGCTTAAAATATGATTGGATATGCAGCGCAAGTCAGTCATATAGGCTATATAAGATTATAATGAGAACATTATAATGTGCATAGGATATTGCTTTTAATGGTGAAACGTTTGTCTTTGTGATCAGGCTTTCAAAAATTATATAAAACAATTTAGATTTAGATTTATTGGCAAATATATCGGTTATCGGCTTTTAAATATAAAGAATTATCGGTTATCGTATCGGCCAAAATGTTCATATCGGTGCATCCCTTAAAAAAAATCTCTAATATTGTCTGATAACTGATATGGTATCAATATAATTTGAATATAAAAAAATGCATTTTGAGATTTGGAATTATCAGGGGGTTTTTTATCCTTCCAATTTTGCTGTAAAACATAAAGATGTCGACAAACTGACAGAATGTTAATGAAGCTGTTTATATGTAAATGAAATCAGGAAAATCTCTGTCAATAAGGGTTCACTTACAGTAAACAGTTTATGACCTTTCCCTGATAAAAGGACATAATCTGTGCATTAGCTTGCAAAGGTAACTGCAGTTTTGTCCTTGGGCTTCAACCTAGACATAAAATCAAATTAGTAGAGCTACAGTACTTTCAAAACCCTCCTAATCTTCCCTAATGGCTCGTGTTATCAAACAGAGGGTCTGCAGGTGTGAGGGTGTCATATGGAAGTTCAAACATCAGGGCGCACTGCACACGGAGAAGGAGAATCAGGTCAAGAACATTGTCAACTCTTATTGTGCCTAGGGAATAACAGAGGCGGTTCAGTTAATGAATAACGATGAACTCGTGCACCAATGACGGTCAAACAGTTATATGGTGAAGTGTAGATCGTGAAAGAAGATAGAGAGAAAGGACTGAGACTGCAGGTGCTCTCGAGGCCATGGCTCTGAGTCTGGGGGTTTTACACAGTGCTGAGAGACTGGCTGCCTGGGCACCGGCCTGTTCTCCAGGAATGCCAAAGCCAGAGCAATATAATGGAGAACAAACAGGAGCATTGTGCAGTGCAGGGATGGAGAAAGAAACACACACACACATGCACGAGATGCCCTGAAGGGTTTGTGAACAGGCCATCTGCTCTCAACCAAACCCCTGCCTGAACCTGTGCAGGAACAAAACCACTTAAAAGAGAGGCTGGATTAGATGCACATATTATTTTGCTCAGGGTG
Source organism: Chanodichthys erythropterus (assembly GCF_024489055.1). Classification (NCBI taxonomy): domain Eukaryota; kingdom Metazoa; phylum Chordata; class Actinopteri; order Cypriniformes; family Xenocyprididae; genus Chanodichthys; species Chanodichthys erythropterus. The sequence goes on from NC_090240.1 coordinate 24,126,071, forward strand.
GGCTCTGAGAAATACGTTGGTGTATTATACAATGTAGTGAGCTGTAGAGTCACCTTGTTGATAAAATTCTTCTCGTCTCCAAATGCCAAGACCAGTGGAGCGATGACTTTTAGAGAGCCTTAGTGCGCTGAAAGAGTTTCTGAAGGACAGTGGTGCTGACGCTGGCTGAAACAAGGACAACAAAGCAGTCTGTGTCTTACCAACGTTGTAAGCATGTGTTCTTGACCTTTTCGAAACTTCTGTACACCCTTAAAAAAAGTTGATACTGTAATTAGAACATTTTTACAGCTTAATGCCTCAGAACCTTATACATTTTTGATTCTTCAGAAAACCAAGAACTTTTGTAATAAAATAAAAAAGTAATGTAGCGACAAAATATTCTTGACAAAAATATGGGTCTTGATAAGAATATGGTTCTTTGCTAATCCTAAAGAGTTGCGAAGAACCATTAAAAGAAGAACTTTTTATTGTAGACATCTTTAGAAAATACCATGTACTGGTGCATTAACCCAGAAACCAATACTGATCTGGAAAAAAGGAAAGGTAAACTCCTAAAAATTGGATAGAAGTTCAAAAAACCCAATTAAAAGGAAGATCCACTGAAGAACCACTATTTTTGTGAGCATATATAGTCTAAAACAAGGTAATACAGGTGGGCAAATATATTTGTAACAGTGTATGCACAGTAACAAGCTCTTAAGTAGAATTTTACTGTGTAGAACTGATGACCAACTCAAAGTCACAGTTAATTCAGTTAAAGGGCAAAGAGTCAAACAAAGGCATGTTGTTAACTTTGAACCTGTCTTCTTGCTCAGGCTTGTTCTGTTTGCACAGTCATGTCCATACAAATGCATATTCTCAGTGTTGTCCATACACAAACATTTGTAAATCACCTGATGGTAAATGTTTACTTCATAAGCTGTGCCCTAGTTCTGCTCTTAAGCCTATAAAATGAACCTAGAGGTGACTTTTAGATGTTTGTCTTGCTTGTTCTAGTGAATCTGCACAAAGAAGCGAGTGGAAGACCATAATCCTGCGAGATGGAGCCGAGCCCAGTGGTGTGGCACACCCAGGGGGTCCTGCTGGAAACTGACCTGGAGAGGGTGAGCTCTCATCCCGAGTGCTCCATATGCTTCAACACCTACGACAATGTTTTCAAGACGCCAAAACAGTTGGACTGCACACATACCTTCTGCCTTGAGTGCCTTTCCCGCATCATGGCTACCTCCATGGACCCTCAAGACCCTAAAATCTCTTGCCCCTTCTGCCGCCACCCCACTACCATCCCAAAAAAGGGGCCTCCAGCGTTGACCACCAGCCAGGAGGTGCTGTGTCGCCTGCCAGTCCACCAGCAGCAGGAACAGCCCGTATGGATGGACGGGGAGAGGCTGTGCTACCAGCGACCAATAGACATGCCAGGCCTGCCAGCGTTCTGCATCTGCGTCGATATTGGGGCCAGTGGGCAAAGTGGCGTATCTTCTTCCCAAACTCGACCGCGACTTGGGCTTCTGGAACGGTTGATGGATTGGAAACGTTTGCTGCTCTTTATATTCCTCATGGTGTTGCTGTTGGGGATCGTTTTGTGGCCTCTGCAGTGCATTGTCACGACTGGCTCCATGCGTTGTTCGTCCAATACCCTGCAGACGCCTACTACTACAGCTTCTACTACCACACTCACATCAGTAACACTTAAGTGAGACTGACGTCTAGATTGATGTCGGACTTGCAAAACCAGGTTGTCTGTTTAGTCCGTTTACATCCAAGCCTGTTGGGTGCTGAAGGAGTTACAGCAAACAGCAAGGCTGCAGTAAAGACTGAAGAACTGCATTGGTATCTTTATTATATCTTACAGAATATGTGAATGAGTGTCAAAGCCAAGTCAGTGCACAACAAAATCGATTGATGGCTAAATGTCTGCCAACAATGAGCACATTTAAAAAAAAAAGGTAAAAGTGTGGTCACATTAATGAAAAACAAGGACAAGGTGATACATGGAGCACCACTCACATAGAAGTTACTTTCAAACCAAGCAGCTTTCTGTTGGTCAACTCAACGGGGCGAATTAGTGTGACCAACATGAACACAAGTGAAATCTGCATGGGGAAATCTTTCGCCGTCGCACAAAACTCCCAATTGCTTGGATTTCTTTTGAAATGACTGGATTTTGCCCACAAAACTTCAACAAGTGACAGTAAATGTGACCTTAATCCAAAGAAAACTGAATATTTTCTACATTTGTATATTTGTTTATATATTTTATTTGATTGTATTCCATTCCATGACATGTATTTTGTTTAAAAAAATAAAAAATAGCAGTTCCTGCAAACGGCACAAGGAAGTTCAAGGAATGGGGTCAGCGAATGTTTTTCAATTTTAATAGGTACAATATACATGATATCACTGATAACACTGACAAAAGAAAGGCAAACAGATTCACGTGGCTCTAATTTATCACTTCCTTCTCTGGGACGGTTAAACGAACACGCCTCAAAGAATAACCGTCTGAAACCTAAGCCCTCCAGCAACGTGTCCTGTTAACTCACTCCCACGCCCACGTAAACTACTCCACCGTGTGTGTTTTGTAGGGATGAATTATTAGCTTCCCACACCTAGGTGTTTTTATGAGAAAATGAATGTCAAGTTGATTATTATTAAACCCTGAAGAGTCAAGGAAACTATAAAGAAGAAAGGAAATAATATATGGGTCAGCAAGCGTTTGTTTGACGAAAGGTGAAATGAGTCAAAGACAATTAGTTGAAAGTTCCCAGTGTATGCTTTATTATTCAATAACTAATCCTGAATTCTCATTTGAGACGCAAGTCATTACATCAGGGCAGAAGGCATTTTAGGCTGAACCAGTGCAAGAGGGAACACAGTCTTTACCACACAAGGACAGTCAGCACAACACGATTCGGATCAAACCTACTGATCACCAACTGAGATTAAAAACACCCACCAACATAGTATTCAAGTAAATTTAAAGAGAAGACTTCAAAATTATGATAAAGCCAGCAGATAGTTATATACTGTAACTGTTGATGTTTTGTATAATAATAATAAATGTTAACAAATCATACTAAAACAATATGCTAAACAGCTGTGAAAATTTCCATGACTGTATTAACAAACAAGTGAAATGTATAATTTACAACAAATCAATAATTGACCGAAAAAAGAAAAGATCTATAACGCAAAACACTACACTGATCAAGAATTCATTATATATAAATCAGAACAAAAGGACATTCTGGCAGCAATGGACACTATACCTTTCAGCAGTTCAAGTCTTAATACGTCACTCAATTTTTGACCTTTTACCCATTTTCACAGAGGCAAAAAATAAAACAAATTTTAACAGCAAACGAACAGCTTCCAAGCTTTCAGATGCCAGTAGCACATTGCTCTCACATGATCAGGTACATAAATCACAATTAAAATTCATTCAAATCAGTCAGTCATTCCAAGGACAATGATTATCATATGCAGTGACATTGCTTTTACTTCCAAGAAGGTCTAACAAACTGGTTCTCTAGTAAAAAAAAAACACAAACATCTAATCCTTCCAAGTGCAAAAAAGCAGACCCTGGCCTTCCTCAAACACGTACGGCATCTCTTCAGCTCATGACATCACAGATCCCCTCATGTGATCAAAACCAACGGCACTTTCACAGTCAGACGCTGTGATTAATCACATATATGTCGTTTTATTTAAGCCAACATGTACACTCATTTTTTTGTTGTTGTTTTTAGAAGAAGTCACTTATGCCAAACGAAGCTGCATTTATATGATCAAAAATACAATCAAAACTGTAATATTATTACAATTTCAAATAAATCTTTTCTATTTTAATATATTTTTTAAAATGTCATTTATTTCTGTGATGAATTTTCAGCATCATTCCTCCAGTCTTCAGTCACGTGATCCATCAGAAATTCAAATATGCTGATTTGATTCTTAAGAAAAAATACTATCAATGTTGAAAACGTTTGTGCTTTTGTGGAAACTGATTTTTTTTTCTTTCAGGAATCTTTGACAAATAGAAATTATTATATAATATATTATTATAACAGAATATTTAAAATAGAAAACTTTTGAAATATTGTAAATGTCTTTACTGTCACTTTTGATCAATTTAATGCATCCTTGCTGAATATGAGTATTAATTTCTATTAAAAAAATAAATTAAAAAAAGCAATTCCAATAAGGTCATCGTACTATCGATGCTCGTGTCCAAATAAAAAAATCTTACTGACCTTAAACACTTGAATGATACAGTAATTATAACATCGTATGACATCACCGCTGACCTCACCCAATAATAGCCGCGTCTGGATTACAGCCATCTTTTAAATTACTTTTTTCGTCCTACACAAATCTATTCTTTAATCTTAGCTGAGGGCCATCTGGCCTGCCTCATTTTTAGCTGAAGTCTCCACCGAACTCCCGTTCACGTCAACGGCTCGGCCGACATCCTGATGTGCCCCCTCCTTTGTAGATCTTTAGTAATACCACGCTTTTCATTTTACGTTATTTCATTCAAAGGCCTCCTCAGTGCAATCACAACCCACTATGAAGTAAAGAGCTTTATCGGGCTATTTATAACACCGAAAAACACACATACCCTGTTTATATGTGATAAAAGAGCTTAATGTGTCTCCTCTGAGGAAAATGTGGAATAATAGTCAAAAAAAAAAAAAAGAGAGAAATGCATTATATTCAAAAATGCCAGGCCTAGATTTCATGATCACATTCACAAATATCACAACAAAAGATAAAACTGCTCTAAAGGAATCATAGTTGCAAATAAAACGACAAAAAACGAAACTAATAAAGGCTCATCTGATGTTTTCAGAACAAGAAAGTCTATGCCTAGAGGGAGGAGCCCGCTGAGGAAGAGGCAGCCTGATTGGTTGATAAGCCTTTGATTGACAGTAGCACTTGTCTCCCTCCGACTGTTCATTAGCCTGGAGGTAACGCTCAATAAAAACAGCATCAAAGCAGAAGCTTTCACAAATATGATGTACAGGCTGCTAATTGGCACATACTGTATAGATTCAACCACACTGTACCAAATCAGTCCGTTTAAAACACCTACTTACATAGAGTATCCAATTCATTGGTCGAACTTTGACCAATCACCTCTCATATCCTCTGAAAAGAAAAGGGGGATTCTTGAGTCCCGGGCGGTGTACTTTTCTTCTTACATCACTGTGCCGCGAGTATCACTCAGCAGAGCGCAAATGACCACTGCTTGTGAGAAACTGAGAGATATATATCAGAGTTCTTTGGTTACAGTAGACGACATCCAGTAGACAAAGCAAGGTCTGGAAACAGCCGTAGACAGCATGGAACGAGCGTAGCTTCATCCGAAGTTATGTCACTGAGTGTAAATATTCATTTTTCAAATATATTTCACACATATACAAACTATCATGTAGCTTAATGCAGTGTAGGCTTGTTAGATTAGAAGGGGGGAGCGAAAGCACCAAGTCACACGTCCTTTGCGGGAACAATTTCGGCTGCTAATCAGGCACTTGATTTTGGAGTGTGAGTTTCTCAGACGTAGTCAGTCAGGAAATGAGGAGGAGCCGATCTCGGTGGAATCTCCAGCTGAGCGGCGTCACCTCAGCGTAGGTGCTGCTTGTCCCCCCTCCAATGCCATTATCCAGTGTCGTTCTGTGGTCAGGTGCTTCTACACACCTCTGCTGGAACTGCAAAGCAAGAGATGAGAACATTTAAGGGATGCATTGTCTTAACAGTTGTGTCACTTTCACACTGGTGAACTACATTGGTTGCTATAGTGATAATGTAGGCGTCAGCATGATGCCAAATGACTTCTACAAAGGCTGAGACAGTGCCAAGCATTCGGTATAGAAAGAGAAAAATGAAAAATGAAATTTCTTTTTGACACATCCCTACTTTTTATCCCCATTTATCTAGAATAAAATTTGCCACATCCTGAAAGACAAAAAACCTATTTGTGTGATCTAACATAACACTATTCATATTTATAAAAAAACCACATACGGATGTGAGTTGGATCGTTTTTTGTTAAGTCTACAAATAACTAAACAGATTTTAGTCAGATATGTCTACATTTGGATTTTGGCTGTCAGTGTGAACAAAGTCATAGAAAAATGTAATATAATACATCATTCCTAATCCTATGAATTATGGGATTTAGAAGACCAGTGTGAAAATCTATTAAATAAATACTTGTTCAAATACCAATAGTCATCGGTCATAAACAGTAAATCAACATACAGTACCATTCAGAAGTCAGTAAGAATTTCTAAGGCTGTATTTGTTTGAAAAAAATTCAGTAAAAACACCAATAATGTGAAAAATGATTACAATTTAAAAGAACTGTTTTCTATTTTTATATATTTTAAAATGTCATTTATTCCAGTGATGGCAAAGCTGAATTTTCAGCATCATTAGTCCAGTCTTCAGTGTCACATGATCCTTCAGAAATCATTCTAATATGCTGATTTGCTGCTCAAGAAACATTTCTTATTATTATCAATGTTGAAAACAGTTGTGCTGCATAATATTTTTGTGTATGTATAGAAAACTGATATTTTTTTGATAAATAGAAAGTTTGAAAGAACAGAATTTATATGAAATTGAAATCTTGAAAAAAAGATTATTGTTATTTTTAATAAAATGCATTGTTTTACTATTAGTTTACTATTATTTAGATTTTATGTTATGTATTTATTCATTTCTACAGTAGGTATTTAGAAAGCAGACCAAGTACAGTTGCCAACCTTTTTTTTTGCTCCATTTTAACACCTATTTGCCACTTGTTTGCCACCTGATGTCACCTGTTGGAGTTTGGGTTCCTTGCCGCTGTCGCCTTTGGCTTGCTTAGTTGGGGACACTTGACATTTGACTTGACATTTGATATTCAACAGTGCTTTGATTTGCCTGCATTGACACTATTCTTTAAGAGCTGCTGTGCAGCCAAAATAATGTACCAGTTATCAATGTAAAGCTGCTTTGACACAATCTACATTGTAAAAAAGTGCTATATAAATAAAGGTGACTTGACATGAGTTGTTGTGATTATTCTTTGAAGTATGGTGTTATTTTCAAGGCAAACAGTGCCATTCTGTAAGATTATACTTTTTATTCTGGTGGGCTGCAACAAAGACACAACTGCCGCCCCCACTGGTTCCTCACTATCTTTCTCCTAATTGTTCTGTTTCTGTCTCTCAACTTCAGCAGCCTTGATGTAGGTGTGTGTAATCGTCTGTGTGTGTGTACGTGCGCACACATAAGAATGTCTGCAGCAATGTGTAACACTGTGAGAGAGAGGGTGGAAAAACATACTCCCAGAATCCCTGAGACAGCAGCCCACATGGCTTATCTCCTGGTGTTACTGCTGGTGGAGCCCTTTGGATTTTTGATATTCAAATTCTCATACACGCTGGAGTCATCGTTCATTCTGTGGAAGAGTAAATAAAGAGGATTAGGTTACTAAAATATAGAGGAACAAAAAGACATCTATTACAGTATATGAGTTAAAAATGACTAAATTGAAACTGACGCACAAACACATTTTATGATTTGATGTGCCATCTGAAGTTTCATATTATGTTTATTGTTCTAGAACAACTGACTCACAACAGCATCAGAACCCTTTTGACGGAAAATGATTCACTTAGGAACAAATACCTTTAGAATTGAGGAAGTGTGGGAGATAGTACAGTTTACCTTAAGAAACTCATTAACTGCGTTCCAGTAACAACACTGTGTGGGCCACAGAGTGTGTTTGCGTGCAAAACAGGATATCAGCACTTACACAGATGAAGAGCGAGACGAGTTCATGTTTGGCTTGGCTCTGGCATTTGTCATCTGTGGGTACTTGATGTTAGAGTATTCTCTCTCCTTCGTTTTATTCCTCTGAAAAGGTAAATAAACAAAACAAGGAATATTAAAATGACACATTACATTTGATCAAATAAGGGATGCCAAATATTTAAATTCTTTGTAGTTAACATGTTAACACATTCATTTTCTTTAAAAAAAAATAAAACTAAATAATGTGCAGTTATTGGATTTGGCAATTGTGTGGATGATACTTATAGCGATAAACACTGTTGCTCTTATGAACTTTCTTTTCAACACAGAATCCTGATTTTTTTTTTTCATGGTTTCCACAAATATATTAACCAGCACATCAGCTTTTAACATGGATGATAATCAGAAATGTGTCTTGAACACTAAATCATTCAATTAGAATGATTTCTGAAGGATCATGTAACACTGAAGAGTGGAGTAATGATGCTGAAAATTCAGCTTTTCCTTCACAAGAAATGGTCAAATAAACATACATTATACAGCCTTGTTTACAACTGGTATTAAGATGCATTTTGGTCAATCAGATCACAAGTAGATGAGGCAGACACATACCCGTTTACACTTGCCATTTTAATCCGTCTCTTTTGTCCACTTTCAACCACTTCTGTCCTGATTTCTTCGAGGGGAAGGTCTATGGGTGGGTAAATGTATGGGCTTTTTCAGATCTTTCGATCTAATGGGCAAAATAAGCTCAAGCAATTTACAATTTATATTAGCTTTCATTTCTGCTCTGATAGTCACAAGACCACACTGACCGCTGTGGGCGTGTGTTCAATCAGGAATAATAAGAGAACATTGTGCTTGGTACGTTTTTCATCTTCAAACCAAACTTGGGTCTTCAGCCGACAAAGTTTAAATCCCGTCTGGCTTGCGCGCTTCCCATAATGTGTACGCATTATGTCAGTAGGCGGAGAGTAAGCAGTCTTTTGTGGCTGTTCGAACGCATTCGACCACATGAGCGTTTACACTACAAAAGCAATCCGGTTGAATGCGTTTTCGACTGCCACTGGAAGTGGTTGAAAGTGGACAAGCTCAAAACGTTTTAGACCTTGTTTCCACCTGTATTTGGGGTCACCCACTTGTGATCCAATCAAACAAAACAGATCTTAATACCAGGTGTAAATAGGGCCCAAAAAAGAAATATGTCACATTAGCATCAGTTGAAAAGAAGTGTTCGTATACCTGCTCCTCTTCCAGTCTCTTCTGAGCGGTGTCAATGTATTGCTGAACAGCCATGTAGATAAACTTGTACTGGGCCTCGGTCTGAACCATACCGGATCGTTGCTGGCGCACTCTCTGAATGGTCTTTGGGATGTCAATGTCACAGTCCAAACCTGAACAGTCCATTCAGTTTTGTTAGATTGTATCATCAAGAGGCATAAAATTCACAACAGAGATCATTTTGTACGAAACAGCTACCTTGTCTGTTTATGATGTCGATAAGGATGTCAATCACAATAATTGTGCCTGTTCTTCCAATCCCTGCACTAGAATGACAGTGACAAATGGAAGTTTAGATTATGGAATACACAATTAAGAAAAAAACATAATACAAGCAATTCAGTACGGCAATTCTTTATCATTATAACACTCTAAAGACTACATTACTCAAGATAACGATGAGTAGATCATGTGAAGCTGAGTGAGGTGTGCATAATACCTGCAGTGAACCACTATCGGTCCACTCTCTGGAATGGCGCTCTGGGTTCTGTTCACTTGCTCCAGGAAGCTCAAGACTCCTCCTGGTTCATTGGGAACACCATGATCAGGCCAGCTCAGGTACTGATAGTGCCAGATACACCTGGGAGGCTCTCTCTTTAATCACAGATGAACAAAAATACATCAGATTATTATCAAAGAAAATGAAGACTTGGACTTAAATATAACATAATACATGTTTGAGGTCACTAAAGAAAGTTAGAAGGTTCTCTCTAAGCTGCTACTGTAAACCAAAAAGGTCAAAGGTCATTCCTGCCCTCTGGTACTGTCATCTCAACTGTCATCATGCTGCTCTTACCCTGTCTAGACGTGTGACTTCAAGCTCTCGCCGTATGTAGTCCTGAGCTGTGTGTTCCTCAATGTTCTTCACAGACACCTTCCCAAACTCCTTTGTTGAATTTAAGTCCGGCCAGTACCGCACACACTTATTCTATAGACAGAATTTAAGTTTTCACATTTAGTAACATTAGTGATGTTTTCAAATAGAAATATTTTTCAAATCTAGTAATAAAGTTCTCAAATTAAGCATTAAAGGGTTAGTTCACAAAAATGTTTTTAATTATCCCATGATATCACCCTCAAGCCATCCTAGGTGTATATGACTATCTTCTTTCAGACGAACACAATCGGAGTTTTATGAAAAATATTCTGGCTCTTCCAAGCTTTATAATGGGAGTGAATAGAAACCGAGATTTTGAAGCCCAAAAAAGAACATCCATCCATCATAAAAGTAATCCATACGGCTCCAGGGGGTTAATAAAAGCGAAGCGATGGGTTTTTGTAATAAAAATATCCATATTTATAACTTTATAAACTATAATCACTAGCTTCCGTACACGAGTCGACTTCCAGCGGAAGTTCGACTTGTTGCACGATGTGTTGACATACACAGGAGCGTAGAGGATAGAGCAAAACAAGACACCGGTCACGATTTAGAAGTCTAAAATGAGAAATTTTAAAGAGAAGTTTCAGAGGAGCTTGAGTTTGTTGCCCAGTCCTATTTGTTTGAACCATGAGAGGTGTCTTCTCTCACCTAAAGCTTTAAGCTACTCCTACATCCTAGAAGTCAGAACTCGACTCATGAACGTGCGGACGGATGTCACCGGAAGCTAGTGATTCGAGTTAATAAAGTTATAAATATGGATATTTTTCTTACAAAAACCCATCAATTTGCTTCAGAAGGCATTTATTTACCCCCTTGAGCCATATGGATTACTTTTATGATGGATGGATGTGCTTATTTTCACTCCCATTATAAAGCTTGGAATATAACTCCGATTGTGTTCATCTGAAAGAAGAAAATCATATACACCTAGGATTGCTTGAGGGTGAGTAAATTATGGGATAATTTTCATTTTGGGGTGAACTAACCCTTTAAGCATTTTTAAACATATGTAATGTCATGATTAACTGTGTAAATTTTTTTTTTTCTTTTTAAATAATTAAAAGAACTAAATCTGTCAAATTCCTTTTCATTTATATGTGCTGTGCAGTTTCCGATCATTTCAGAGGAAATTATGTGATCTCAACTCAATCTCATAACCCACAAATCTACAAATTAAACATTGTTTCATCCAGGGCTGGATCTCACCCGTCCTCTCTCCATCTCCTTGGTTGTCATGACAATAACATGAGTGTTTTCCTGATACACCATTTTCCAGAAATCTAGGACGGTGTTCTGAAGGCAACCCTGAGTGGCGATGAACACTTTACCTTCATCCATATGACAACCTTCTTCATTCATGCTCTAAAAACAAATCAATAAGGAAAACACTCAGAATGATAAAGAACATGTAAAATATTGATGATAAACACACAGAATGTTAAAGAACATGTAAAATATTGATCACAGTTCCAGTAACCCAGCAAAAGCTTGACATTGAGATTGACATGTAAGCATTATGAGTGAACCCGGCTTACTCGGATATAGTTAGCGTTGATGTAATCGGCGCCTGGCGCATCAGAATCCGCCTCCTTGATCTGCACTCGAGTGGTGTCAACTGCAACACAGAAAATGATGATAACGGTTGCTCTATCATTGAATTATAAAATGTGTCTGTCTATTATGAAACCTGAAAAATACGTAAAAGAGAGTTACTCACATGGTAGTATGTTCTTATATCTGTTCTTGTTTTTATTTTCTGGTCTCTGCCCCTCTTTCCTGGGGTAAAGAAGTTTACATTCTTGCTGCTGTAAAACCTACAGAACAACAGGGGACAAGATAAAGAAAGTTGTGAAATGAAATGTGGCTCCATATGCCAAGTAATGAACCCTTGAAAAGCATTCATTCCAACTTTGCTGTGTAATGAGATGTTATGTTAAGTCAGCACCCCCTGCAGGAATGTCCCATTTATCTGGACAGTTACCGCCAAACAGGAACTGCAGTTTAAGAGGTCAGCAAGCAGAGAGTCTTTTTATAAACGACTCTCATATCAAACAGTCCTCTGAGGTTTAATGAGTGTATTACAGTGGAAAGTACGCTGTCTGTTCTCTCAAACAAAACCTGGCCTGAATCACCACATCCTATTATGAACAGAAAATATGAGTAGACAAATGAATATGGACAGAAATACCTCAAATTCTTCCCAGAAGCCTTGCTTAGGTTTCTCTGAGTTGTCAGCTACTTTATTTAATTCCCGTACCCGGTTTTCAATGTTTGCTGCATTTATCCTTGTGGCATTAAATGGCTTGAACGTATAAAGAAAGAAAGAACAAAAATATTTATAATTAAGAAGAAATGCAAAAAAGGACCTTAAATGTAATTCTGAAGGATAAAAGAGTGGCATTTAATTAACAGAAATACAGAACAAATACAATTTAAGTTGAACAAAATGTAAACACATAACTTTAGTTTGTTAGGTGTCAAATGATACAGTAATAAACATTACAGTATGTATTTACAGTACACTACCGTTTAAAAGTTTGGGGTTGGTAGGATTTTTTTAATGTTTTTGAGAAAAAAATGCATTTATTTGATCAAGAAATGTATCAGTGTCACATGATCCTTCAGAAATCATTCTAATATGCTGATTTAAAAATCAATATTGTGCTGCTTAATATTTTTGTGGAAACCACGATACATTTTTTCAGGATTTTTTGATGAATAGAAAGTTCAACATTTATTTATTTATTATATAGAAATCTTTTGTAACATTATAAATGTCTTTACTGTCACTTTTGATCAATTTAATGCTGAATAAAAATATTTTGAACTGTATTTTATTTTATTTGTAAAAAAAAAAAAAAAAAAAAAAATGTTTCTTTCAGGCTTGGTTTGATTTACTCACCTGTTTAAGGTGCACAACAATTCCACTCTTCTCGACCATGGGATTTTTCTTATAATGCTCCACTAAATCTGCTAAAGTGTCAAACCTCTCCCCTCCTCCTACATCATATTTCCCATCCTGGTAAAGAGATCAGACAAACCAGTCTCTCTTTAAAAAGACTGATCTTTCATTTCTTTAGAAAATGGTGACATTTTATTGCATTTTTACCTGATAACGGATCATGACATGAGTGACTTTAGTTTTGCGGTCAACATTTTCATGCTTTTCTTCATTAGTAAGGACGGAAAGCACAAAGTCTCCCGGTTTACTCTGACTCTCTCTCACTAGGAAGCTTCCGGATTTACCCTTATCCGTAAGGAGTTTTTCAGCATCTCTTCCCGAGAGATGCCCATGATACCACCTGAGAAATGATAAAAAAACACAGAATTACACATTATGTTCTTCCTAAATGGATTTTGTGTTTCTGAAAAATACATTTTAAGGAATAAATTAATGCACAAATACATATGTTTTCTGCATTTTCATATGCAAACCTTCTCATTGTAACGTAAGGTATTAGTAATGGCTGCCCACACACATAAAAACGCCTACTTTTTAATTGTCAGCCGCAAAACCGTACACGTTTTCAACTTTCACTATAGAAACTATAGTGTAAACTATATTTTGTGGTGGGAAAATGAGCTTGCGAATGTAAAGACGTTGAGAGTTGTTATGATATGAGGATATGTGTGGGAGGCGTTTGCTCACTAGCTGGAAAAACCACAAAAACGACCCAAATCTTTGAATGTAATTTGAATGTGTTTTTCACAAACAATGTTTAATGTATATAAATATTTCACTTTGATTTCACAATCTAGAGGACGATCATGCACCACATATGCCGTGTAAACACCAAGGTGAAGGAAGTTAAAAAGTACACTAGACTCTAAAATGAGGCTGGACCTCAAACACATAAACGTCAAACATAAACAGAATGAAGGAAGGACCTGTTCCACAGTGGTAAAACACAGTTTAGTCATGAAATAAAGATAAGCATAATGTAGAACTGACAAACAAACCACAGCTTCTGACGTGCCATCACTCTACAACTCTTCCTTTCCAACGATCAACCCTACCCGGGATTTGAACACTAGAGGGCAGGATTTCTTCTGTCCACACTATTGCCACTGTCGAGCTCTAAGAGCTCCGGGTAGATCTGGAGCTGTGTACCTCTCAGATGTGGGGTCCTTGCAGTTGAGGGGGTATTTCAGCTCAATGACATCTCCGTTGCGTTCCCGCAGGAGGTCGTGCTGCTCTGTGTAGTACTGGACCAATTCAGCCAGTGTGGCAAATTTCTCCCCTCCGTACAGGTCGTAATAGTCCCCTGAGTTCTGGATTTTAATATGGGTGACCTCATCGTTCCTCCTGCCCAGAACAAACAGATGGGACACAACAGGGAAAATGCAGGGGGTGGGGATATGAGGGATGACAGACAGGGTGGAAAAGATGGAAAAGACAGATAACAGTTAGGAGGTTGGCACTGAAAACTGACACTTTAAACCAGGGTAAATGCTGACGTAAATATCTTACGGTTTTATCAAAATAGCGAGAGTGAGTTATAAAACTCTTCATAGAAAGAAATGACAATTACATTTTAGCTGTAAAATATGCAGCTATTAAAGGATTAGTTCACATTAAAATGAAAATTACTCCATAATTTACTCACTCTCAAGCCATCCTAGATGTATATGAATTTATTCTTTCTGATGAACACAATAGGAGTTATATTAATAAACACCCTGATGTTCCAAAGCTTTATAATGGCAGTGAACGAGAATCACCTGTTTGAAGCTCAAAAAAGTGCATCCATCCATCCATCCATCCATCATAAACATACTCCACAGGCTCCAGGGAGTTAATAAAAGCCTTCTGATGCGTTTGTGTAAGAAAAATATTCATATTTAACACATTTAAAGGTGCCATCGAACATTTTTTTACAAGATGTAATATAAGTCTAAGGTGTCCCCTGAATGTGTCTGTGAAGTTTCAGCTCAAAATACCCCATAGATTTTTTTAAATTCATTTTTTTAACTGCCTATTTTGGGGCATTATTAACTATGCACCGATTCAGGGCTGCTGGCCCTTTAAATCTCGTGCTCACTCATTTTTCGCTGTTGTTCTTGCTTGCTGACCTAGTCTGATGATTCAGCTGTGCACAGATCCAGACATTACTGGCTGCCCTTGTCTAATGTCTTTCATAATGTTGGGAACATGGGCTGGCATATGCAAATATTGGGGCGAACACCCCGACTGTTACGTAACAGTCGGTGTTATGTTGAGATTCGCCTGTTCTTCGGAGGTCTTTTAAACAAATAAGATTTATATAAGAAGGAGGAAACAATGGAGTTTGAGACTCACTGTATGTAATTTCCATGTACTGAACTCTTGTTATTTAACTATGCCAAGATAAATGCAATTTTTAATTCTAGGGCACCTTTAAGTAAAATAACTAGCTTCAGGCCAAACGGCCATACAGATTCTACTTACGTCTAAAGCGTAACTTACGCGACGTACAACATAGGACGTAGTGTAGTACGTCTTGGCGTAGTGTAATAACAGTAGTACTGTATGTTGCACAAGTTACGTTTTAGACGTAAGTAGAATTCATATGGCCGTTTGGCCAGAAGCACAAATGCATCGCTTCGCATCAGAAAGCCTTTATTAACTCCTTTATTAACACCTAGGATGGTTTGAAGGTGAATAAATCATGGGGTAATTTTCATTTTAAAGTGAACTAATCCTTTAATACAAAATAATTGTTAAAAATTGTTTTAATTTTTTAAATATTTATTTTAAGAAATCAATGTTTAAACCTTTTTGTCACTTTTTGTCTCTAAAAAGAATTTATGATTTTCTGGTTGTGCAAGCTCTCTCTTTTACTTTTATTTGCTTGTCAAAAGTTAAAATAATTAATCACAATAAATCTTATTAAGCAGCTTTTTAATGAAATACTGTAGTAATACTAGTTAAAAGGAACAGTTATGGTTTGGTTTGGATGAGCCTTACAAAAGACAAAAAAAATGGTTTGCAAGCACTGATATTGAGAATAAAACAAGAAAAAGCTTACACACTGCAATAAAACAGCTTGACTTGAACTTTTAATGAATCAAATCAAAACTTTTAATATAGAAAAAAGAAAACAATGCACATTTATATTTGAGAAAAACAAAGAAAGACACTGAGATTGAAGATATTCTTATCTGCTCAGAAAGATGACCTTAGGGATTTGGACGGAAAACACAGTTAAAACGAGGACAAAGTGTTTTGGAGCAACCAAATTTATATACAGAATATACTAAATGGAAAATTACTTTCAATAGACTTCAGGTATACGCTCACCAAAACCGTCAAAAACTACACTGCAGCTTTAAATGGCACCGTATGGAAAAAGCAACACCTGCATAGATATAATCAGCTGTGCTCAGGCGCAAAACCACAACTTAACGCTTTGCGAGCAGATCATAACTATTGCAACTCAGCTCAAACACGCACACACACACACAAGTATATATATATATATATATATATATATATATATATATATATATATATATATATATATATATATATATATATATGTATATGTATATTATATATTATATATATATTATATATATATATTATATATTATATATATATTATATATATATATTATATATTATATATATATACACAAAGAAAATCAAGCGAAAAACAGCAACTGATCTACTATGAGACCTTGATTCCACTCCCATTTAATTTTTCTGGCTTTCTCTAGGCATCCATCGTTCTATCTTGCACTCTTCACTGTATAATTGCATTATGGAGGTAAGAGTGGAGGCAGAGCAGCACGGTCTCAGCAGTGAGGGGCTAATGGCTGCTGACTGCAGCAGATGAGCAGCTCAGCGCTGTGGGTCCGGCTGGGCCTCTAATGCAATCACAAACACACAAGTTTGCCTAAGATGAAGGACGTCTAAATGAAGTCATACTGTACACTTCTATTGTTTTTTTGTATATAATAATAACAATATTTCTACAAATAAAAGTACTTTATAATAGAACAGGTACAGTACATGAGCATGAGAAGTTTGAGATGCCACACTGATAATGAGATTGAGTTTCGGGGGAAAGTGTTCTCTATATATATAGTAAAATTAATATGAAAACACTTTCCCCGAAACATATACACAAACACAACTCAGTCTCATTATCAATACGGCATCTCAAACTTCTCATGCTCATGTACTGTACCTTCTCAGCTTGATAAATATCATATGCAAAAGCGTAAACACAATTTTCTTTTTCCTTCGGTATCACATGAAACAGGTGAACTAATTGCAAAATATTCCATGCAACTGCCAAAGTGCTGCTCTTCTGGTATGTTTATTGGTTCTTTTATAATAGACCGATACCACCCTGTCAAGATTCCTTCAACTCAAATTCAAATGTTCTGAATGTGTGAATGTGATTCAGTCATTTGCATGAGGCTTTAACATGTCCAGAGTCGGAGTAGAATGACTGAGCTCTGGCTACAGTCAGATTCAAGGACGCCTGCTGACTAATTTTACCTTTGAGCGTGAGTTCATCATTGATTTTCCAGACTCTGCAGAAAACAAGAGTGAAACACAATACTGCTGTTGAGCCCCTCTACACGTCCACACTTAAACATGCAGTCTGTCACTGTAAGATCATGGTCACTGGAGCACCAAATGCTTTCGAATGAAGAGCATCAATGTGTCAATGTTGATTCTTCTTTGTTAGAGAAACCCAGGGCTGAATTTGGCAGTACTATTGAGCTATTTTCCTACTATATTACAAGTCTTTCCTTAACACAATCAAGTGCTGCACACAGGGCTCAAAATTAACACTCGCCAAGTGCCAAATGCAAGTAAAATCGGCTTGGGTGAGCAAACAAAATGGAGTTACTTGCTTGCAATAACTTCATTAGGAACTGCAACATAATAGAATTTTAAGTACGATAATCTTAATCTCACTGATATATGTAATACAAGACAAATCAACTAAGGAAAACATCTGTGAAGTCTTCTATTCAACAATTTTTACCTGGAAACCACTTTACCATTTACCACCAGAAGTTGGGTGCCTAAAATGATTTTTTTTCCCCCCAGAACTCCATGTGGTGGCAAATAGGTGGATGATTTTTCACATTATGCAACAAAAACAAAAATGCAATGAACAAAATCATTTGATTCTTCAAACAGTATTAAAGGATTAGTCCACTTTTAAATAAACTTTTCCTGACAATTTACTCACCCCCATGTCATCCAAGATGCCCATGTCTTTCTTTCTTCAGTCGAAAAGAAATTAAAGTTTTTGATGAAAACATTCCAGGATTATTCTCCTTATAGTAGACTTGAATGGGCACCAGACAGTTGAAGGTCATAATTAGTTTCACTGCAGCTTCAAACTGTTCAACATGGTCCCAGATGAGAAAGAAGGGTCTTATCTATTGAAACCAGTGCTCATTTTCTGAAAAAAATTGAAAATTATATAAGTTTTAACCTTAAATGCTCATCTTGAACTAGCTTTCTTCTTCTTCTCCTCTATTAGAAGTGTATTACTGCCCTCCACAGGCCAAAGTTTGAACTAATTGTTATATACTATTGAACTAGCATATTGCATATACAAATTAGTTCAAACATTGACCTGTGGAGGGCAGTAATACGCTTAGCAGTGTCTACACTGCTGGAAGTCAAATAGAGAAGAAGAAGAGAGCTAGTTCAAGATGAGCATTTCTGGTTAAAACTTACATAATTTTCCATTTTTTTCAGAAAATGAGCGATGGTTTCACTAGATAAGACCCTTATTTCTCATCTGGGATTGTTCTGAACAATTTGAAGCTGCAGTGAAACTAATTTTGACCTTCAACTGTCTGGTGCCCATTCAAGTCTACTATAAGGAGAATAATCCTGGAATGTTTTCATCAAAAACTTTAATTTCTTTTCGACTGAAGAAAGAAAGACATGGACATCTCGGATGACATGGGGGTGAGTAAATTATCAGGAAAAGTTTATTTAAAAGTGAACTAATCCTTTAATGCACATTGTCTTATATAAATAAATAAACTTTTATGCTTTACAAAAAAAAATATATATAATTTTAATAAATGATACAAAACAGAGTCAGCTGCAATTGTTAGCTGGTATATGGCATAAATATGTATGCCATCTACATTTTCATAATCCATCTGCCATTGGCATGCGTGGCAAACTTAAGAGTGGTCCGACTGGGTTGAACAGTTATGTTTACAACAGTCTAACTCATTAGACTGTCTAAATTATGTTTAGACATACATTTGCCACCAGTCGATTGTGAAATAGACATCTGGCTGGGAAACAATCTTGTATAAGACTGCCTCAGGTTACACAAAACAATGCTATAAAGTAGACATTCACTTCATTTTCACTTTATTCTCTTCACACTGGGTCTGGATTGATTGTTACTACTAGAGTCATAGTGAAAGTTTAATCCAAAATAATGCGTCAAACTATGCTCTGTGAATGTGAAAACAGTTTTAGAGGGTCACTTCCTGTAGCCTACTCCTGATAGCCATAACAGGCAGACAGGAAACATCTCCTGACACATTTCACCTGGCCCTGACACATCATATGTTACACTACAGCACCGCGAGCCATTCATTTGACTCGGCTCCCAGCTTTCTGTCTGCAGCGTAATGGTTAACAATAGTGCAGACGCTGAGCAATAGTTTCCACCCAGGAAAAATGGTGAGAGACAGATAAGAGAAACAGAAGCATGGAGGAGGGGAACATAATGCGATGGAGTCCCTAGGTATCCATTTGGCCAAATGACTCCTCCCTTTATCTAATAATGCATTTTAAAGGAAGACTTTTCCTCATAACTTTGTAATTAAGGTCTCATCTGCCTACATTAGGCCTGAGAGGCAGAACGGCAGTGAGATGGCTTGCTGATGTCTGCGTAACTCTTGTACTAATGTATTTGGTCAGTTTTATGCTTCTTTATCTACAAATGCGCACACTAGATTCCAAACACACTTGCTATGAAATATTATTTGAAATTATTATGTTATTTATTTATTGTTTTACTGGGTCTACATTATTAATGACATTTCTGTCATGACATCTCTCTGAGTGTTTGGCATGGTAATGGATATGACAATGTTGATATGTTTGGATTTTTGGGGAATAGATCTGCTACACTGCTGCTGCTGTTGCAGAGCAAGTACAAGACTTGCTACTGCCAATACATACACGACACACTGCTGTGAACAAGTAAAACATGCTGCTACTGTTCAATATAGCATACATAAATTACCAATAGCAGATCAATACAGGTGGAGCTGGGGAAGGTGGAGGGTTTCTGAAAGTGCACTGCAACTGCTACAGCAAATACTGACAAAGAATTTAAAGGCTGAGCAGCAAGCTCATTGGCTACTGACCAAGTATTTGAAGGTTTCAACTGCTACAGCAAATACTGACCAAGTATTTGAAGGTTGGGCAGCGAGCTCATTGGCTACTGACCAAGTATTTGAAGGTTTCAACTGCTACAGCAAATACTGACCAGTATTTGAAGGTTGAGCAATGAGCTCATTGGTTACTGATACTGCAGGAACCAATCAGCTGTGCCCTATAGAGAATGATTTGATTGAAAGCAGATTGTGTTAAGGACCTATCAGCCTGCGCCATCTAGAGTTTCATGACAGAACTTTGCATTTGTGATATTCACAAATATCATGACTTATACATGATATTGAAATAAATCTTGACAGGGTAATAAAGACCCTGACATGAGTTGAAAATATCTTATAGTTTAGGAAGAAAGAGAAAAATAAAACTATGGATAATGGACAATTATAACATTTAGTGGTAATTATACAAATATATATATTCAAATGATGCAACTGACCAAACAATCAAGTGTTTTAAAGTGTCATGCAGTAATTATGGGTCAACTCAACTGGACCAATAGAGGTTGCTTGACCATTTTTAATTTTCCTAATTTTTTGAGCAATTACCTCTATATTGGTATTGTAAAAATAATTATATAAAGCAAGACAAAAATACCAATACATAGAGTCAATCACTCAAAAAATTGGAACATTAAAAATAGTCAAGCAACTGACTTTACAATTTTGGACCTCTTGAGATGGAATGACCTATATATAAATATGAATATGGGCCAAAACCAAACTTATTACACAAAAAATCTTAATAATCAAGTGTAATTTTTACAAAAAAAGTTGTTGACAATTCCAGAATGTACAGCAAATGTTCTGAAAAATCTAAGATGGTGGTTCATGCAAAGTAATGTTGATTATATTTAAATCAATACCGAAGTATATATCAAAACAAAGTTCAAAGTCAGCTTAGCAACAGCCGAGTAGCAGCCTACTGTATGCAGTTTGTTCCAAATCCTCCACTTATGAGATTCTGTGATGATTAAGAAGGCAGCTACTGTGTGTAGGCAGTAGCTTTACTAGGTTTTAGAACATAGATAGAGTGTGTATATTCCAGTGATTTAGCATTGAAAAGCACAAAACATAGGTCCAAAAATACACTAATCAATTCCTTTCTCTATTAACTTGTTTAGTTATATACTGGTATATCCATGCATCATAATCATAACAAGCTGACTTCATCGCTTCACAGCTGGACAGATAAATCAGTCTACGTGCAGCTGGAGTTGAGCTACATACAGTAGCCTTAGTTCTGGAGAATATTAGATACAGTGAGAGTCTATAACCACCATAACCACAATCAGCGGATCTGGGGCTCCACGGCCCTCCATATCTTAAAGCTATTATGAAAGCCCTTCTCTCTCTCTCTCTCTCTCTCTCTCTGTCCGTTGACTCTCCAATCACTCATCAGACAAGCAGCTGCAATTGCTCACAGACCTCCCCAAAAGCTGACATTGTAATCCTTAAGCACCAGCCCAGGGGCAACTTAAAATCTCTGAATTTCTGGAGAGCGGGAGGGAAAGTGCTGTCTATAACTGTCATCTACGTTCAAGCAATCTAATACGGATGGCAACCAATAAAAATACAGCTGTAATCCTCAATATGCTCTGACACAATGTAATATATGCATGCATTACAAGACAAAGCCAATGTTTTTTTTATATTAGGGAATATTCCCTATGTCAAACACACCTAAAGCATCATGATCACTTGAAAACACACAGGACAGTGGGTCCCCAGGAGCGGTGTTGAGGACCTCTGCCCTAATGTGTTTGCATTTTATAATATGATCTCTTGAGTTTTCACAGCATGAAACAAACCCTGACAGAAATCTATGACACAAATAAGCTTAATGCTTTGCCAAGCATGGAAACAGTCAGTTAGACAAACAAGTACACTTCCAAGAAATCAATAACTCACAGATAAACATTTAACAGGAGAGATGCAATTCATGCTCAACTTCACAAACCACAGCAGGTCAAAACAACATAATGACCGGGTTAAGCGTCCTGTGGAAAAAAGCATAATTCAAGAGCAGAAGTGCAGTAAGGCAGGTGTGGAGAAGCGCATAGTAAACATACCGACCTGACAGAGAGAGTGAAATCTCCAGGGTTGCTCTTGCTGGGTCTCGCTAGAAAGCTGCCATGGACGCCCCGTGTCAGGAGGAGGTGTTCTGCCTCGATCCCAGTGATGTTGGGATGAAACCACCTAAAATCAAAGCAAAATGAAATAATCAGCAAATACATCAAGTCCTGATGATCAATAGCTAACAGAGCTTTACCTTTATCTCATGATCAAAATTTGCTAACGCTTCTCTTAAAGGTACAGTGTGGTGCGAAAGTCTGAAAAAATCACTAATACAAAAATGTTCTGTATTCATACATTTTATGCTTTATTTCATATACACTACTGTTCAAAAGTGTGCGGTCAATAAGATTTTTTTTGTTTTTTGAAAGAAATACTTTTATTCAGCAAAAATGAATTAAACTGATCGAATGACATTATAGCTATCTATGATGTTACAAAAGTAAAAAAAATCTATTTATCTAAGAATCCTGAAAAAAATGTCATGATTTCCACAAAAATATGAGGCAGCACAGCTGTTTTTCAACATTGACAATAATAAGAAATGTTTCTTGAGCACCAAATCATCATATAAGAATGATTTCTGACTGGAGTAATGATGCTGAAAATTCTAAAATTACATTTTAAAACTTTAAAATAGAAAAAAATTATTTTAAATTGTAATAATATTTCACAATTTTACAGCTTTTACTGTATTTTTGATCAAATAAATGCAGCATAAGAGACTTAAAGAGTTAGTTCACCCAAAAATGAAATTTCTGTCTTTAATTACTCACCCTCATGTTGTCCAGAACCCATAAGACCTTCGTTCATCTTCAGAACACAAATTAAGATATTTTTGATGAAATCCGAGGGTTTCTGAACCACACTGAACGTTCTGAACGTCATTGCACCTTTTGAGGTCCAGAAAGGTAGTTAAGACATTGTTAAAATAGTCAGCGCCACTACAGTGGTTCAACCTTAATGTTACGAAGTGATGAGAGTACTTTTTGTGCACAAAAACAAACAAACAAACAAAAAAAAACGACTTAATTTAGCAAATTGGACTGTTGTCATTCGCTGTTGACGGAGTGAACGTAGTGCAGGCTTCCCTGTTCTACGTCACAACTCCGACTCATTATTGGCCGGCTCCTGCATCATATGCATGCATGCTGCTCACGTGTACCAGCATCGGCCAATACTGAGCCACCGTTCGGAAGTCAACATGGAAGCATGCATTGAGTTCACTACGTCAAATGCGTTTGACAACAGTTCAAATTGTTAAAGCCATTATTTTTGTTTTGTATTCTCGTCGCTTCATAACATTAAGGTTAAGCCTGTAGTCACATGGACAATTTTAACCATGCCTTTACTAGCTTTCTGGACCTAAAAATGTGCAATGACGTTGCTGCCTATGTGTGATTCAGAAACCCTTGGATTTCATCAAAAATATCTTAATTTGTATTCCAAAGATGAACGAAGATCTTACAATTATTTAATGACAGAAATGAACTAATGTTTTAATTTAAAAGCATTAAAAAAATCTAACCAACCCTAAACCTTTGAACAGTACATTTAAATTCAAATAAAATGGGCTTTATATGTACTTCTGTATCCCGTACATCTCAGGCTCTGCAAACTCTTTGGTTCACCCACCCGTTCTAATGATGTCATCAGGCAAGCTTAGCCACATGTATATTTGTGTCCAATTTCACGGCGAGCGCCAATTCTAATCAGTTACGATTTGCTGTGTTCGAAAAGTTATTTCCTAATCCTTTGGGGTTGATGGGGGGGGTATGGGAGGTCATGTGTAATCTAGGCTAGTGTTGGGCCCCAGCTGTCTGGCTGCCTGCAGCCCGTCTGTATACCGGCTCCCTCACGTGAGAAGGCTTTGTGAATGGTCGGTCAGGGGTCAGGAGTAATTTTATCTGCATGCTGTTTCTGAGCGTGGCTGCCTGCTAGGCCGCATGTCTTAATCTCACTTTAAGTGACCGCATAAAGGTCACTTACTTTCATCTTGACAGAACCTGACCACATTGTGTAATTGCTGTTATATACACTACCATTCAAAAGAAGTCTCTTATGTTCACCAAGAATGCATTTATTTGATCAAAATACAGTAAAAACAGTAATATTGTCAAATATTATTACAATTTAAATTATAAAAATTTAAACTTCTTACCATTTTTATTTTGATATATTTTAAAATGTAATTTATTCATGTGATGGAAAAGCTGATTTTCAGCATCATTACTTAAGACTTCAGTATCACATGATCCTTCAGAAATCACTCTGATTTGATGCTCAAGAAACTTTTTTTATTATCAATATTGAAAACAGCTGTACTGCTTAAGATTTTTGTGGAAAATGTGAGTCCTTTAATGAACAGAAAATTCAAAAGAACAGCATTCATTTAAAAAAGAAATAGAAATATTTAACAGTGTAAAACCATTACTAATGAACAATTTAATAATAATAAAAAAAAAAAAACGTACTTACCCTAAACGTTTGAACTGTTTCGTACACAAATTGCTAAATAATCCAAATTTCTCAAATAATGCCTATAATTTCTAAGTGTTGAATATAATAATACAACATTCTATACTGTCATTCAATGATTTCGAGATAAATTCTGTTACGTATGAATTAAGGGAATATTCAGGGTTCAATACAAAGTAAAGCAGAATATTGCTGTCATTACCACAGAAAATAAGTTAAATCAGCTTGATAACATTACCTTGGTGACATTGAAATTAAAAAAGTACACGTCTAAGAAATGTAAGATTTAGTGACAACACAGCTCACATCGGCCCGGGCCATCGGGTCATTCCTATTGTTGAGTCAAAACTTTCTACAGCATGCCTCAAATGCTATGGAAAGCAGAGGTCTTAATGAACTTCATGTCTTACCCTGATACTGTCAGTTTAAACTCTAAACATTTTTTTCCCTCCATCTTTCCATGGAAACATCACTCACTTCCTCCGGTTCTTCAACATAGGGTAAGTGTTATAGTCCTCTTGATGTTGTGTTGCTTCTACCTGTGAGCATTAGTAATCACTGTTTTATTGCTCAGAGGGGATGTTGAGAGTTCTGCATCTCTTTCCCCCTCATCATGACTCACTGCTTATGGTTCTATGTTTGTCAAAAGGGCTATATTTTCCCCTCTTGTCACATCATCACTATGCATGGTCACCAACTTCCCTATCTTCTGTAAAGTTTGCAGCCGAAGCAAAAAAAATATTAAAATATATGTGGATTAATAATTCATTGACATTTCTGTCAGCAATTTTCCTCCTGACAATGACTTTCAAAAAAGCAAACCCAAGCAACTAAAAAGTTGTACACAAATATATATAGACGTTTGTAATTGTAATGAAAAAGAACTGTAATAGGTTAACTGTGAGCATATGCAGCGAAAAAAAAAATTACATTTAACAGGAAAATACACTGTGTATCACTGTACAAATTATGGGTTTTGGAAGTGAAACATTTGAATTACCTTATAATTTATGCTAATATATATATATATATATATATATATATATATATATATATATATATATATATATATATATATATATATATATATTCAACAACACAATATATGTATGTTTTAATTACAATATTTCTAAAATTATGTTTTTTTTTGCTTTGTTATTTTGTGATTTGTGTTTGTTTGTCAGTTTATACATTTATTTATTGTTCAAGGAAACTGTTTGAAATGTTTAAGAATGGTATATTATTAATATTTAAGATAAAATATATAAAAAGAAATATTTAGATATGCTTAACATGCTTAAGTCACTACAAAGACAAACTCTTATGAAATTTATCATCACCCGGTATGATTTCATTTTTTTCTGCCAGCTGAAGGTTTATAGTGTACAGTGCGAACATAAGAGTTATTTATATATTTTTGTAAACATCCAGTATGATAAACATGCCCTATATGTCATAAAGAACTGAAAGAAAGATATAGCACTAAATGCGGTCTGTGCTGTGTAGATAAACGTCATCATACATTAGCTGACTATATGGGCTCTGTATCATTTTGCAACATTAAAGCAAGAATATTCTGTTTTAGAATACTTAGCTGAGACTTCAAATTCACTGGAATATGCAACATGATGCAACTGACTACAAAAAAGTATTTCTGAAAATGTATGTCCATATTTGGTAAACATGTCAGTAGGTAATTGTGGGATTTGAGGTCATCCAAAAATACATACAGTAAATGACATTTTCATTTTGCTTAGCCTAAAACAGCAGGTGACACTAATCTTAGCTAAGCTGTTATGTATTTTCATAAAACAATGATAGTGAGCTTAGTCTGACTTCTTAACCTATCTTTTCAGTTCCCAAAACTGCTGTCAGCTCTTCACTAAAAATGTTCTCTGAAACTATAAGAACAGATAACAATAACTTCCCAATTTCACAATAAGAAAAATAAAGATTGCACATAAAAAGTAACACCAAATGGACGAGGCTCAGTTTTGGCTCTGTTTTAGCATTTCATTCTCGTGATGGAGGGTCTGGTCTATTATTCGAACAGGTCTGTACAGATGCAGGATTTTCAGGCAAGGATCTGCACCTAGGAACAAACAGCTCCGGGTCACTTCTAAGCCTCACTGAGCTCCCAGCAGCTCTCCAGGAGCTTTCCTTCAGCACAACACACACAGCCACAACAAAACCACAAACCATCCTGCAAAGTGCGCACACACACACACTCCTGCACAAACAGCAAAAGAAACGCGTAACGCAACCGCATGTGAATTTGGCCGTGAAAATGGCATCGACCAGATACAAAATGATAACAGCAACTAATGCCTCATGTTCCTACCTCACCATTCTGTTCGGAGCCTGTCAGAGCCCCTGCTTTGCTTCAGAGTTGGTAATCCACGCTTGGTACAGTTACACAAGGAGGAAGAGAGGGGGCAGGGACTTGTAGGAGTGCTGCTGGTTGGAAAGAGAGGTGGGGGTGTTTAATCTGGGATTTGGATGCGTGTGAGCTGCCCTGATAGGAAAGGCAGCCAGCACAATCAGCTTTTGAGCAACTGTCCATCCCTCCTGCCCCCCCTTCCTCTCTTGCTCTCTCTCTGAACGTGACGCAGCGTTGCCATGCTGCACGTCACACTCTTACACCCTTTATCTTTATCTTTGCAATCATTATGTTTAAATGCAGAGTGGCAGCTTTTGGGAAAAAAAGACACTGTACTGCACACACACACACACACACACACACACACACACACACACACACACACACACACACACACACACACACACACACACACACACACACACACACACAGAAAACAAACTGAAAATGGTACAGTACAAGATCATATTCAGAGCAACTTAGGTACTAAAGCATACTTAAAAACCATACACAAACCATACATCATATTTTCATTGCAGTAAATCAGTATTTTGTATTATTTTCCAGTAAAAAAAATATCTGAACATGCTTAAAACAGTTAACTTTTGCTTTAATAAACCAACGTTCAAAAGTTTAGGGTCAATAAAAAAAAATAAAAAATAAAAAAATAATAATAAATAAAATTGCATATATTTGATCATAATTACAGTAAAAAATTATATATATTATTATAAAATATAATTTTATTTTACCTCTATTGGAAAAGCTAGAATTTCAGTGGCCAATGGCCATTTTAAGAAATCAATCTAATATGCTGATTTGGTGATCAAGAAACATTTATTATTATTATTTGTTAAAAATGGTTGTGCTGCATATTTCACCCAAAAATGAAAATTCTGTCATCATATCCTAACCCTCAAGTGGTTCCAAAATTGTATGAATTTCTTTCTCCTGCTGAACACAAAGAAGATATTATGAAGGATGGTGGTAACCAAACAGTTGACTTCCATAGTATTTTTTTCCCATATGGAAAAAAATCAATTGTTCGGTTACCCATATTCTTCAAAATATCTTCTTTTATGTTCAACAGAAGAAAGTAATTCATACAGGTTTTGAACTTGATGGGTGAGTAAATGATGACAGAATTTTCATTTTTGGGTGAACTATCCCTTTAAGTGTGGAATTTTCTTACATGAACAGAAAGTTTAAACAGCATTTATTTGAAATATTTAGTAATATAAATGTCTTTTTCACCATAATGTTTCCTTAAATAAAAGTGTCTTAACTATAAAAATCTATAAAAAGGTTTTCACCCCTTTGTCAAGTTTTTTTTTCTTGTTTTCATCATAAATCCTACAAAATTGAATTAGAAAACATTTAGCAATTGCATAAGAAAAATACATTTAATTCAAGATACATACTCTGAAAACAAGTCTTAATATCTTACACAATTTTGATATTCTCAAGTAAGCTTATGTTTTAAGGATGGTTCAATATTTTTAGTGGTAAACAAAACAAAGATACTGAGAAATGAGAGAAAGCTACTATAAATACCACAGCAAGTGACATTGAAGCACATGTGGAAGTTTCTATAAGGAAGATTTGTTCCTCTGCTCAAGCACTTTAAGTGTGCACTTGCCAGCTTATGAAAACAGTATGTTACCGTAAATTGCTTGCCAAGTAATTCTGTATCTAAATGTCTGACTGATTTTAAAAGAGACAGAGTAAACAACATGTGAATAAAATACTGCTTACGAAGCTTTTTTTAATAATTACAGAGGAACTCTGGCATGAGTCACTAAGGGACAGAGAGAATTAGGACAGACCTGTGCTCCAGGAAAACACCCAGATTTCCCCAGAATGGAGCTGGACACAATATCATGAGTCCAAATATTATGAGTTTAACCCTAAGCTTTAGAAAAAGCTGAAGTGTGTCATTTCTGTGCCACCAAACATAATTGCAAAAAATAATAATGACATGTTTCCCAAATATCTGCCATTGGTTGGACAAACAGCCTCAAAAACACACCACTGGTTGATATGCCAGGATGCTCAAACAAATAGCAGTGTTTTCTGCCAAAAAGTCAGTGTTTACACTTTTGAGTATCAATCTACTCACTTCTGGTCATCTCTGCATCTCAAAATGGGACACAAATGCCACTAGCACTGATATATCTTAAAATATGTCAGTTTGTCTCAAGATGCACACCAGTAATAATGTTTTTTGTTTTTTTTCTTAGGCATGTTTAAAGAATCTACTTAAATGTTCTTATTGAACTAAGGCTTGTCCTGGCTTAATCTAAGCCATGTCTGTGAAACCATTATTTCAAAGTCGAAAAATGGTTATCAATTCTTATCAATTCTCTTTAATGCTTTATCACCCCCTTTTCAATGGAAGTATTGTCCTGTAACTTCCCTTTACACCTTATAAAATCTCATAAGGACACAATAAGTGTAATCTGAGGCCATTAGTGTTATAATAGTCTGATTAATGAATGCAAAGGAAGAGCGCTTCTGTTCTTTTAGCTTCCCCTTCAATAAAATAAATGCAGGACTTGCTCCCCTGGTTTAATAATTAACAGCCATTGTCCAGCATGCAGCCTGATAAAAATAGCAATGAACTATGGCAAAAAAAATTTAACAAGATGAACGAACACCACAGACACTGAATGCTGTTAAATAATTGTTATAAAAAGAATATAATTATTTTAATAATAATAAAACCAACAATCAAATGAGATTAAAAAAGGCAAAGGATATCTAAAACAGGAACGGCCATAATCCATATTGGCACATACTGTTGAGTGACACCAGAGACTCTTGCTTATGATAACTCGGGGGCACAAACGGGTTGTACACTGTAGGCCAGAGAGAGAGTGAGAGAGAGTGAGCAATATCAGGCGGAAAGTGCTGCAGCAGTGTTCTGACAGGGGAAACACACAGGCCCACGTGCACACAGAGAGCTGCCTCTTCCCTCTTACATAATGTCTCAAGTTCAACACAGTCGGCTATTTAAAGCGACAGGCTTGGTGACAAAAAGCGATATACATAGTACCCCCAACTCAGCTTCAAAGACCCTCTCTCATCTATATTGGGGGCAGACGGGTCTCTCTGGCTGGATTTTGGTACCGTTACTGATATTTTTAGAAAAGCTGATTATGCTACCACATGTCAGTCTAGCGGTGGCATAGTGGGTACTCTTAAACACAGTCCTGTAATTAGTGTATCTATATATATATATACACACAGTTTATTTTTATTGTTTTTAAAAGAATTGATCAAATATACCGTAAAAACAGTAACTTGTAAATTATATGTAATTTATTGCTGTGGTGGAAAAAGCTGAATTCTCAGCATCATTACTCCAGTCTTCAGGGTCACATGTCAGAAATCATTTTAATATGCTGCTGAAGCATTTCATATTATTATACATGTTGAAAAAAAAAACAGGATTCTTTGATGAATTGAACATTCACAAGGACAGCCTTTAAAAAAAAGTCTTACCTCAAACTTTTGAACAGTAGTGTATCATGGTTTCCACAAAAATACTAAGTAGCACAACTGTTTTCAACAATAATGTGAATAAGAAATGTTTCTCGAGCACCAAATCGACATCTTAGAATGATTTCTCAAGGATCATGTGACACCGAAGGCTAGAGTATGTCTGAAAATTCAGCTTTACCATCACATGAATAAATTACATTTTAAAATATATTAAAATAAATAAAAAAAAACAGTTGTTTTAAATTGTAATAATATTTACAACAGTTTGGTGAGCATAAGAGACTTCTTTCAAAAACATAAGGCTATTTCAAAAACCAGTATTGGGCGATAAACTGTCGATAAAAAAATCATATTGAGATCACGATAAGATTTACGTCAATAACGATGATAAGCTCTGGACAATTTTACTCGATATGGATTCATCTAAACAGCATATCACCAAAGACTATAGATATATAAAGACAGTTCACTTCTATTATTTATGAATGAGAGAAAAAGAGCCTCTAAAAGAGCCTTTTGAATAAAAGAGCCAATTGCTTATTGATAAAGTCATTGTGTCACTGCCAGTGTTGCCAAGTCTGCGGTTTTCCCATGGAATTGGGCTACTTTTACACTGTTGCCATGGGTTGTTTTTAATATCCACGGGTTGAAGCGAATCCAAATAACATGATATTTAGCCCCTGGGATGCGAATTTTACCAGGAAACCCCACCAAAAACACAGATTTTACCCCCTGGAACACGATTTTTACCCTGAAATGCTATTAGGATGGTTTTGAGAAGAAATTGGGCGGGTTTTGTTGTGAAAACCTGGCAACCAAGCTCCGGTTCCCATGGAAACCTGAGACTCACACCAAAGTCCCTTTAAGACAAGTCATTTCACTCGGCGGCCATCTTTGAAACGCCTCTCGAGCATCCTGGGCATCATTATAGACTATAGTATAGAATAACAAAGGGGTCTTTGGCATCATGCAGCTCTTTGAATGGGGAAGCAAAGCTGTTTGCCAAGCTTCCGATTAAATTTCATATTTGAAATCACCAATGAAATCTGACAACAACTGTCATATAATTTTTTTTCCAAACGCTTGAATCATGACAAAAAAAATGTATTTTTATGCTAGATCAAGCTAATGCACATGCGCAGACCTAAATGCGCGTCTCTTATTACGCCTCATTTCGGAGGCGCGCGTCTGACTGTTTCTATAGAAACCGGTACTTCTAACAGCCGCTGCAGTGATGCGATGACTTTACCAGTCGGCGATTGGCTCTTATTTAGAATAGGACTTATTCCGCCATATTGCGCGTTACACTTTCTCCCATTCAAAACAATGAGAGTGACATGTCTTGTGTTAAGGTGCGTTCACGCGGCCTTGTAATTCCTGTAGTTACGAGATTCTAGCTTGTAAAAAGCGTTCACGTCCTCGTAGAGATCGTAGTTACAGCTTGTAAGCTGGGAGTTTTCTGAAAGCTCCCAGATGTACCACGTGGCCACTATACTACCTGACCGCTGTAGATTAATTTAGGTGTTGATAGCATAGACAGTAAAAGAAATGGACACAGCGACCCCATTGGAACTCAATTGAGTCAAGTGAAGCCCATTTTTAGCGATTTTTAACACTTCCGTTTCTGACGCGCAGACTCACACTAAGCTTGATGACGTCAGCAACCTGTCTGACGGATGTAAATCTTCTAGTAGCTGTGCGTGCAAACTGCCATCGTTAATCTTGCAGAGACGGCGAGCTTGAGCGGGGAGTTCTTTGGCGTGAGTGAGCAGGAGTAAGTATTCTGATTAATTAGTTTGTATAGTATTTTAAAATGTAACGCCAGTACGCCATATTAAGATAATCTCCCCGATTGCCTGCGAGCTTCTCCTCCTGTCTGTACGGTAATTTCTCTACTGTGCGACAGAGAGTCGAGTGGTTATGATGCAATCGTTAGCTTATTTTTACAAAAACTGTTTCTACGGGGCCATAATGTAACATAGAAGGTAATGGAGCCCTTTATACATTGTCGTGTATCTTTGGAAATAAATAATGGACAAATGGAGTCTTTAAACGCCTCAGATGTAAAGTTATTCACTGTCAAAGTGACGCCAAAATGAATGGGAGTCAATGGGATGCTAACGCAAGTGAAGTTCTGCTACAAGATGGCAGCACGCGGCCGACTTCAACTTCTGGTCGACTTCCTTGGGCACTGGTTGATAGTGGTGCCATGGAAACGCATAATTCCCAGTCCAAGTACCAAAAGGACGTGAACAGCTCCGAATATAACGTCACGTGTTGTCATTTCAAGATACCGGTAACGTAAATACAAGGTGACGTGAACGCAGCACTATTCGCGCTTAGGACTGCACATGCACGTTGACTTGTCGAGCCTGAAAAATAAGCTTTTTAAGCGCTATTTGAGCATAAGAAACAACTTTTATGGGAAAGCAAACCGTAAAAATAAAAGTTCGGTTTAAACTTAAGAAATTATGACAGAAAAATATCACTACTGGGTAACATTTTATTCTAGTTGCTTATTAGCATGCATATTACTAGAATATTGGCTATTTATTAGTACTAATTAAGCATATTAATGCCTTAATCTACATGACCTTATTCTACATTCTTAATCCTAGCCAATACCTAAACTTAACAACTACTTTACTAACTATTAATAAGTAGTAAATTAGGAGTTTATTGAGGGAAAAGTTGTAGTTAATGGTTTCTATGTGTTCTGTATATTAAAGTGTTACCCACTACTGTATACAAAAATGTACTTCTCAAAGTAATAATAATAATAATATAAGGGATATTATACAACCAAGATATTTTTTCATCCATCCCACATGAAAAAATTCATATAGCAATTTATAGTAAATACTATGGTGTTGAGTACTTGAATTAATTTGTTGTGGTAATTCTATTGTTGCTGTGGTAATATAATAAATATAACTATAGTAATATAAACAAATTACTTCACCCAATACTGTACCAAGTTTTCTACAACCATAGGGTATATTACACTACAATACACCACACTAAAGTATACTACAGTATTTATTACAGTTGTATGGCTGAATGGATTCGAAAACGGTAAAACACAACTGTTTAACTCTAGGGGAGTTGGAAAATGAGCCTATTTTCAAAAAAAGTGGAGTGTTCCTTTAATACTACAGTATGCTGTAGCATATCATGCATGTAGCAATATCATATGATATGGAAAAAAATACTGTGATAATATTTTTGGGCATATCGCCAAGCCCTATAGGGAAGTAAGAGTATGGAACATATAGTATATGGGACATTATGGCAGCGAATCGGAAAGTGTGAGATGATTGATTTTAGCCTCCATTACAAAATACCCCAAGCACATATATGTAAGGTTAAATCAATCCCCACACATAGCTATAATGCTACATTCAAGGCTTGATGTGGTGCCAGCCTCTCTCTGCCCTGACTGAGGGACAAATATGTTGCCATTTTTTAACTTGCCACCGGGTCAGACAGCCCAAGGACACGTGAAACAAAATCTAACGTCGACAATCATATTCAAATTCTCGACAGCTGATAACAACTCTTCCAACAGAAATAGCCTCCTGGAATGAGGTCAAGTCCTGGCTTCGCATTCTAAAAGGGGAGTCTAGTAGAATAACACAAATTTATATTTCTGATATGAAACATGAAATTTAAGACATCCATATAATTTACTACATTTTCCCCACAATTGATATTATTCTTCATTTATTCTGCTATGAAATAATTCCTTGAATTAAAAAATACTGTGTCGGTCATGCTGAGTATCAGTGACTCTGCTGGACTGATTTTAAGGGTCCATTTATAAAAAGAACGATAATCATCAATCCATGATGTGAAATCCACAAATCACAACATATTACAACATATGGTAATAGACTTCAGTTTGACACTTTTCATTTTAATTCTAACATAAATATCAATAGCACAAAGGAAAACTATCCTGGTGCTTCGAAGGCAATAAGATAATGGATGACTGTGATAAAAACTCAACAAAACTTTGGTCATGACAAGTAGAATTCCTGGAAATTTTGGACAGGCTATCTCATTTCACCACACTGGCGGCAGTTTTCCTGTCAGTGAATTTTTAGTTCTGTGCTATCGGTCCTGTCCCTTCTGCTTTCAGATATGCAAGTCTAGTGTTTTCGTGTGTGTGCGTGTTTGTGTATTCAGCAAGAATGCATTAAAGTGACAGTAAAAGACATTCATAATGTTACTATTTCTATTTCATATACTGTAAATGCTGTTCTTTTAAACATTCTATTCATCAATGAGTCTTGGAAATGATGTATCACGTTTTCCACAAAAATCTTAAGCAGCACAACTGTTTTCAACACTTATAATAATAAGAAATATTTCTTGAGCAGCAAATCCGCATATCAGAATGATTTCTAAAGGATCATGTGACACTGAAGACTGGAGTAATGATGCTGAAAATTCAGCTTTACCAAAACAGAAAACCATTATTTTAAATTGTAATAATACATCACAATATTACAGTTTTTACTGTATGTTTGATCAAAAAAAGTTATATACATCTCACGACCCTAAACTTTTGAACAGTAGCATACATGGGAAACTTAGTGTGGAAATTTTGACAACAGACAACTATTTACGAGCAACCAAAAATTCATGACCACATATTTTCATGACCCCACAGAAATAACCGCGCCGTGAGCCATCTCTTCCTTTTTCCTCTTTCCTGTACACGCTTACTCACACGCTTACACAAACACACACATACACAAAAGGTGCTTTATGAACTAGAGATAAGGAAATTCAAAATAATGCCAAATAAAGAATGTAGCAGCAGGTGGGCTAAGTGACCAAGAAAAAGTCTTCCACATTACATAAAGATAATAATAATAATAATAATAAAAAAAAATCTATTTTGGCCCACCCAGAGCAGTTTAAATGCTGTTTACGACAACGAGTTAAATATGCATGAGCATCAGGGTAATTTTATTAGCCTCTACTATGCAAATCCTCTTGTGAACAATAAAACAATAAACAATAAAACATTTGTAAGTGTAATATATGCAAATCCTATATTTATATAATTTTTCAGGTTCCCATTTGTGTAGCATAGATATCTGCAAGTCGGCAAAACATACAGGCCTCTTTCAATTTTGCACATTAGACAGATTCATCCTCCATTATGTACTGTTAAGTGGGATCAGTTTTCATACCATTTAAAGGGATATGCCATCATTTACTCACCCTTACGACTTTTTGGAAGTGAGTTTTCAAAGGCTGTCATTCCCTAACATTCTTTGTAAGCTTCAATGAAGAAATAAAGTCATGTCGGTTTGGAAGAATAGCCTAAATGATGACAGAGTTTACATGTTTGGGTGAACTATTCCTTTAATGTGATGAGAATGACACCATGATAATCTAATGATGCTAATAATAGTCAATGGTAATTGTTGGCAGCACAACTATTTATATAACAGATGATGTAAAGACAGAGTAAAGGCCAAAGGCTCACAGACTACTCCGACAAATGAAAGCATGCAGAAGTCGTAACCAAAAGTGAATTCTGAAATATGTTGTGCTAACGGTAAGTGAGTGGATAGTGCAATTATATAGCCACGCAAAGTGTTGTTCCCATACATTGTTTACCCAAGGCCACCTGTGCAAACTCTTACAATAACTGGTGTGTGCTTCGGTTCTTTGTGTAGGTGCATTACACAATGAATCTCGAGATCAATGCAGATTTGAATGAAATCGTAGGCCTATGTCCAACTTTTGGAAATAAACCAGTGTCAAATCACAAGTAACCATCTTCTTTTTAGATGCGTTTTAATCCTAGCTAAATTGAAAACCCAGCTCTAGTTGTTTAGCAACATCTAACGTTAATTATAAAATGCCTCAGGGCTTACCTTATTAAATATTCATTATTATTATACATTTATCGAAATTTCACGGGCTGTATTTACTCTCAATGTCTTAGATAGAATGTAGAATAACGACACTGCTGTTTTGTTCGTGTTTCATAAGTCTTAAGACAGCCGGAGCTGATTAACACGGCGACAATTATACAGATGCACAGTTGTTAAAACATGTCGCGTGCTGTAGTTGTCCAATCAGTTTTATTGACCTCATTAATATGCAAATAAGGACGTTATTTAGGTAACGGGGTTCCATACAGTGTGAAATCTACCTAGGATTAATGACTAAACATGGATAGTATGACAAGACAAGAATTTTTTTAATTAATATAGTCTCAGTATTTTGGTAATTTGGTCTCCTTATTTGCAGCTTTAAAGATATTTTCAGTTCATATTTTCTAACGGTTATCTCAAATCTCTGTGATCCGGCATTAACGTTTTTTTAACTATTGTTATTTTAGCACATGATATACAGTAAATACAGTAAGAGGTCTTTACCATAAGTCTCCTAATAAATCGTCTCAATAAACGAATAAAGCACAGTTTAAACTGCATTGAGAGAAACTGTCACAGTGACTTTGTGCTACTGTTTATTCATATTCGATATCCGGTAGCGAGAGCGACATACTACTGAAATAAACGAAATGAAAAATGACTCAAACTACTCCTAAATACTCTACTGTACAAAACCGTTGAGCAATGCGAACACATACAGTATAATGGGCCAGAGAGGATCAGGAGGCTGGAGTAAAGCCCGAGTCCGACTCATTG
Organism: Chanodichthys erythropterus; assembly: GCF_024489055.1. Lineage (NCBI taxonomy): Eukaryota > Metazoa > Chordata > Actinopteri > Cypriniformes > Xenocyprididae > Chanodichthys > Chanodichthys erythropterus. The sequence continues at coordinate 24,163,542 of NC_090240.1, forward strand.
AGCTGCTGTGTGTCGTGCTCGATTCATTCATACAGTAACAGTAGCCTACCATCAGCAGCACCCGCTCTTGCAGTTTTAATGTCGCCTTCAGCTTACCTTCGAGACGTCATGGCCGTCCTGGGAGCTGTCAGATGTCAAATGTGTTTGAGCGGACTGAAGGGGAAAGTGTAATAAAATGATCCTGCCTTCGCCGAGTCACTGCAGCGGAGCTGAGCGCGAGCGAGGGGCGTCACACAGCGCCCGACTCTCACTCACTCCCTCCGCCTCTCACTGACAGAGGGAAAACACCACTGACAACAGACTGGAAAAACTTTATCCAACCGTTTCAAAAAGTCAGTTATTATTAAGCTCTTATCATTTACCGGGACCATATGACAGGACTGGTTGGAGAATAGCCAGGCACCAGTTGACACCACTATTCATCTTACTGCATTCTGTATTTCCTCAGCTCGGGGACAGATTGAAGCTAGACATATTTTCATAGCGTTATTCCCTCTCATTTGCAGCAATACAACAAGCGTTTGCTTTTAAATTGTAACAGATTTAGGTATAAGTTTAGTATGTACAGGATGATGATCCATCAGTCAATGTGTTATTATAGGACATATATAAAAACATTTGCTTATTTAGTTGTTATATATCACAAAATGTCAACATTTAAAATAGGGGTATTTGCACTCAATCTCCCACCCTATTCTCATTCTTATTAATATTTATATTAATTATATTTTAGTGTCATTAATGTTAGATAAATATATGTATAAATATATATATATACACAGTGGGTATACGTAAAGTATTCAGACCCCCTTAAATTTTGTTATATTGCAGCCATTTGCTAAAATCATTTAAGTTCATTTTTTTCCCTCATTAATGAACACACAGCACCCCATATTGACAGAAAAACACAGAATTGTTGACATTTTTGCAGATTTATTAAAAAAGAAAAACTGAAATATCACATGCTCCAAAGTATTCAGACCCTTTGCTGTGACACTCATATATTTAACTCAGGTGCAGTCCATTTTTTCTGATCATCCTTGAGATGGTTCTACACCTTCATTTGAGTCCAGCTGTGTTTGATTATACTGATTGGACTTGATTAGGAAAGCCACACACCTGTCTATATAAGACCTTACAGCTCACAGTGCATGTCAGAGCAAATGAGAATCATGAGGTAAAATGAACTGCCTGAAGAGCTCAAAGACAGAATTGTGGCAAGGCACAGATCTGGCCAAGGTTACAAAAAATTTCTTTTGCACTTAAGGTTCCTAAGAGCACAGTGACCTCCATAATCCTTAAATGGAAGACGTTTGGGATGACCAAAACCCTTCCTAGAGCTGGCCGTCTGGCCAAACTGAGCTATCGGGGGAGAAGGGGGGAGAAAGAGCCTTGGTGAGAGAGGTAAAGAAGAACCCAAAGATCACTGTGGCTGAGTTTTCCATACCCACTGTGTGTGTATATATATATATATATATATATATATATATATATATATATATATATATATATATATATATATATATATATATATATATATATATATATGTCAAACCAACAATTTTGGTATTTTTGATATTTTGTATTTTTGATATTTTTATACTAGTGGATACAGGACACTATAGTTCATTTATGTAAGTGAGGATAGCAAAATAAAGTAAACTGTGACATATTATACCCAATTAATAAATTCTTCATACAGTGGACTACCAGTAAAATTGATAAAAATTTGGAACTAAAAATTATTCAGACACTTTGACCTGAACATGTTTTGCTTAAGTGTTACCTGACATAATTAAGATTATTTATAGACACAGTTTAACTCTCTCTCTATGTGTGTGTGTGTTTCTTATATATTTGGCTTTTATAATTAAAATGTTTAGGCCTGGTTACCCCATGAAACCAAAACTGGAAAACATTGACACATTTAAATTAGCAAATACTGCATACACATTTATCAATACAGTCCAAGAAAAAACTATATTTATGACTCATCTTGTACATTTTTAGGTCACCTGACAAAACTGTGTACTGTTTAATTCTGTTTAGAAATATATATAATCATTATAGCATATCCCTATATTTTGTTTCATTTTAGATATTTGCGTGTTTGAAATTGATAATAAAACTCTAAGAATAATAACCATATTACCAACAAGAATAATAATAAAAATCTGGAAGAGTAAAGGATTTCTTTTCACTGTGATTACATATGAAAACTTTTAATGTGGTCTTGTGTAAGAGGTTTTTAGCACCTCCATTTTTTCCTGCTGGAGGTGACAGACAATTAGAGGTCCAAAAACACCTCTGAGAGAGGGGCATAATGAAGTGATGTACATACTATATATTCACTTCTCTCCCTCAAGTCATGACACTCTTATTTTAGCCGATCCTGCGGTAATTATCACCTCTATTTCATTTCCAAGCATGATTATTATTACTCTGTTAGCTGTAATGCTGCTATTTTTGTTAGGGGATAGAAGATACACAACAGGAATGTTGACTCTGTTTTTGTTTCAGCAGTTTCCATTTGGGCCTGACCCCATTTGCATTGGGGTGATTTGAAGGTGGCAGCTGTACTGCAGCAGTGCATGGCTGCCATGACGTCACTGGCCCTAAGGGATATTAATCTGTCGGAGGACGCAGTTATGCAATTTTTTGAAATGCGGAGCTTTATCTATGGATTTCTCTCTCTACACAGAGAGTCTGACCAGGTGTTTTCTGTGTAAGAGCCAATGCAAATAATGCGCCTGTAACTTTATACTTGTGGACAGTGTGCAACAGTTTTTCTACATTTCACCCATATAAAGGCCTGTCATCAATAACACTTAAATATTTATTATATATTATAGAAGCCAATTTGCACCACATAAAAATCAGGCTTTGGTGAATCATAATAGTGTTAAATCATAAAAATTACATAAAAAGTTAAATTACTTGCATAAAAATCTGAATTTTTAGGTTTCAACTTTTTAAGTCACATGACTTAATATGTCATAATTATGATTTACCAAAGCATTTTTGTGTGGCAGAAATGGCCTTCCATAGTATATATATATATATATATATATATATATATATATATATATATACAGTGGGTACGGAAAGTATTCAGACCCCCTTAAATTTTTCACTCTTTGTTATATTGCAGCCATTTGCTAAAATCATTTAAGTTCATTTTTTTTCCTCAACCTTGAGATGGTTCTACACCTTCATTTGAGTCCAGCTGTGTTTGATTATACTGAATGGACTTGATTAGGAAAGCCACACACCTGTCTATATAAAATCTTACAGCTCACAGTGCATGTCAGAGCAAATGAGAATCATGAGGTAAAATGAACTGCCTGAAGAGCTCAGAGACAGAATTGTGGCAAGGCACAGATCTGGCCAAGGTTACAAAAAAAATTCTGCTGCACTTAAGGTTCCTAAGAGCACAGTGGCCTCCATAATCCTTAAATGGAAGACGTTTGGGACGACCAGAACCCTTCCTAGAGCTGGCCGTCCGGCCAAACTGAGCTATCGGGGGAGAAAGAGCCTTGGTGAGAGAGGTAAAGAAGAACCCAAAGATCACTGTGTCTGAGCTCCAGAGATGCAGTCAGGAGATGGGAGAAATTTGTAGAAAGTCAACCATCACTGCAGCCCTCCACCAGTCGGGGTATGTGTGGAGAAAACCATGCACTGCTCATCACCTGTCCAATACAGTCCCAACAGTGAAACATGGTGGTGGCAGCATCATGCTGTGGGGGTGTTTTTCAGCTGCAGGGACAAGACGACTGGTTGCAATCGAGGGAAAGATGAATTCGGCCAAGTACAGGGATATCCTGGTCGAAAACCTTCTCCAGAGTGCTCAGGACTTCAGACTGGGCTGAAGGTTTACCTTCCAACAAGACAATGACCCTAAGCACACAGCTAAAATAATGAAGGAGTGGCTTCACAACAACTCGGTGACTGTTCTTGAATGGCCCAGCCAGAGCCCTGACTTAAACCCAATTGAGCATCTCTGGAGAGACCTAAAAATGGCTGTCCACCAACGTTTACCATCCAACCTGACAGAACTGGATAGGATCTGCAAGGAGGAATGGCAGAGGATCCCCAAATCCAGGTGTGAAAAACTTGTTGCATCTTTCCCAAAAAGACTCATGGCTGTATTAGATCAAAAGGGTGCTTCTACTGAGCAAAGGGTCTGAATACTTAGGCCCATGTGATATTTCTGTTTTTCTTTTTTAATAAATCTGCAAAAATGTCAACAATTCTGTGTTTTTCTGTCAATATGGGGTGCTGTGTGTACATTAGTGAGGAAAAAAATTAACTTAAAGGGATAGTTCACCCAAAAATGAAAATTTGATGTTTATCTGTTTACCCCCAGCGCATCCAAGATGTAGGTGACTTTGTTTCTTCAGTAGAGCACAAATGATGATTTTTAACTCCAACCGTTTCCGTCTGTCAGTCAAATAATAAGAATGAATGGTCACACAATCTATAAGAGTCAATAAACATGCACAAACGAATCCAAATTAAACCCTGCGGCTCGTGACGGCACATTGATGTCCTAAGACAGTATTTATATAATTTTTTTACCTCTAAAACACCACTATGTCCAACTGCATTCCGCACTCGGTTGGTGATGTCTGATCGCGCTCTGACAACAGAAGTGATGTCTCGCGTATACTTCAATGAGTGTTAGACATCACTTCCGTTGTCAGAGCGCGATCAGACATCACCAAGCGAGTGCTGAATGCAGTTGGACATAGTGGTGTATTAGAGGTAAAAATTTGTATAAATACTGTTCGGTTTCTCACACATACCAATCGTTTTGTGTCTTAGGACATCAATGTGCCGTCATGAGCCGCAGGGTTTAATTTGGATTCGTCTGTGCATGTTTATAGACTCATAAATTGTGTGACCATTGACTCGCATTATAAGACTGACAGATGGCAGCGGTTGCAGTTAAAAATCATCATTTGTGTTCTACTGAAGAAACAAAGTCACCTACATCTTGGATGCGCTGGGGGTAGTCAGATAAACATCAAATTTTCATTTTTTGGGTGAACTATCCCTTTAAATGATTTTAGCAAATGGCTGCAATATAACAAAGAGTGAAAAATGTAAGGGGGTCTGAATACTTTCCATACCCACTGTACCCTATATATATATATATATATATATATATATATATATATATATATATATATATACACACAAGTGACTCTTTTGGAGTGAGTCATTGAATCATTCATTTGACTGATTCATTCAAAACACTGCTTCAATCAGCAACGAAACAATTGACTGTCCGAAATCGCAGGTAAAAGTAGGTACTTTGAATAAGTAATTACTTTACGACCACTAAAAAAAGATTCTATATAGTATGGTTGAGTGTATTATCAATGTAATCTGGACGTACTACATTCGTCATTTTGTCATTATCACTTCACTACAGCCCTTTCTTTATGAGTGAGTCATTGAAACATTCACTCAAACAGTTTGTTCAAAATGCTGATGCATTCCTTTAGGAACTAAAGGAGACAGCAGTTGGTTATGCTTTGACTTTGTTTGGAACTATTTACATTTTTGTGTGAACTATTCCTTTATGGAAATCATTCACTAAAGGAAGAGCCAGTACTGCTGACAAGCTCTGTTCCAAGACGCCCTTTGACCTTACAGCCCGAGGACCCTGTAGTCCAAACTAAAACCTCATGAGGAGGAACAATGGGAGCCACAGATCCCCTGATGTAGCCAGACAGCTGAAGCCTTGTTACATGCAGTAAAAGAGCCTTTATTGCACTGGTGTGAGCATGTGTACTGAAGGAACCTTCTGCTCATCTAGTGTGGATCATTTCATACTCATTGCCATGCAGAGAAATAGAATGGATTTTTCCATTAACTATTTTACCCCTAGAGCCAGTTCTTTGACAAGATCGGTTTGTCTAACATCTCCAAGCAACCCTGGGCCTGTCATGTCCGATGACATTTTATATGCCCTTAAGAGAATCACTGTTGCACAAATGATCAAAACACTTAAATCGTTCCAAGTATAAAGTAATAAGACATTACTGTATGTTTCTGCTGGTTTAAAAATCACATTTTGAAATGTGCTCATTCAGTGTTATTGCAGGAATGTGTCTTTCAGTATTTTGACAGTGTATACCCTAGTAAAACGTAATATATTTAAAATCCATTTATTTCATACTAAGTATAGTTCAAATGTATTAACATATTTATTGATATATTGCATGAGACTGACTGATATAAAAATTATAATTAAACTTTATTTGGAGTATACTTGTGGACAGTGCTCATTTCTTAATATTAAGCCTAAAATGTGTTTTAATGTAAATATTGATAAGGATTCTATGAACTTTGAACAACATCGGTCTTTAAATGCAAGATATTTAAAGTGTACCTAAAGTATACTTGCAATAGTTCAACGTCAGCACAATCAAGGAATATCTTTAGTTGGACCACAGCAATATAGCGTCCACACAATTAAAGTACATTAAGTATATAAAATTAGTTGTTCCAATTTAGCAGACTAATAAATATGTATCAGTTCTATACTTAGCACGAAATAATTCAAATACATTTTAGTTTATTTATTTTTCATTAGCGTAGTTAGGGTGGAAAAACAAATTATTTTAAAAGTCTTATAAACTTTTAAAATGAAAAACATTTCTCCGTAACTTATGTTCTTGACATCAAATGTGCTTTCAATCAAACTCTGCTGCCTTTTGGCGCAAATTCATTTGTCCCTTGGTAATATACTGTAGCTGATAGAATATTTGTCCCAAATGTTTGTTCAAAGTCATTTATGAATATTAAGATTGCCAATTTTGCGATGTATCATACCATGACATGGTATGATACATCACTTTTCTTGATTTGGTGAGCATTTTTGTCTTTAGACTTTAACAAATACAATTAAACATAATGTAATATACACTACCATTCAAAATATTGGGGTCAGTAAGATTTATTTTTTATTTTTTTATTTTTAAAGAAATTAATACTTTTATCCAACAAGGATGAATAAATTGATAAAAAGTGACAGTAAAAACTTCACATTGTTAAAAAACATTTTCAACATTAAAGGGTTAACAGTTAGTTCACCCAAAAATGAAAATTCTGTCATTTATTACTTACCCTCATGCCGCTCCACACCCGTAAGACCTTCGTTAATCTTCAGAACACAAATTAAGATATTTCAGTTGAAATCCGATGGCTCCGTGAGGCATAGGGAGCAATGACATTTCCTCTGTCAAGATCCACAAAGGTACTAAAAACATATTTAAATCGGTTCATGGGAGTACAGTGGTTCAATATTAATATTATAAAGCGACGAGAATATTTTTGGAGCGCCAAAAAATAAATAAATAACGACTTATTTAGTGACGGCCGATTTCAAAACATTCCTTCAGGAAGCTTCGGAGCACATATGAATCAGTGTGTCGAATCTGCTGTTCGGAGTGCCAAAGTCACGTGATTTCAGCCGTTGGCAGTTTGACACGCGATCTGAATCATGATTCGACACACTGATTCATTTATGCTCCGATGCTTTCTGAAACAGTGTTTTGAAATCGGCCATCACTAAATAAGTCGTTATTTTGTTTTTTGTCGCTTTATAATATTAATATTGAACCACTGTACTCACATGAACCGATTTAAATATGTTTTTAGTACCTTTATGGATCTTGAGAGAGGAAGTGTCCATTGTTCTATCGGATTCCAACTAAAATATCTTAATTTGTGTTCTGAAGATTAATAAAGGTCTTACGGGTGTGGATCGGCATGAGGGTAAGCAATAAATGACAGAATTTTCATTTTTGGGTGAACCAACCCTTTAAGAACAAATGTTTCTTGAGCATCAAATGAGTATATCAGAATGATTTCTGTAGGATCATGTGACACTGAAGAATGGAGTAATGATGCTGAAAATTCAGGTGTCATCACAGGAATAAATTACATTTAAAATATATTAAAATAGAAATCTGATTATTTATATACAGTTATATATTGTATATAAATTGTAATGATATTTCACAATATGACTTTTTACTGTATTTTTGATCAAATAAGAGCACTAGGGAGACTCAGGGTTAGACAATTTGGGAACTGGAGGGATTTATTCACAGACGTATCAGAAGTAAATGTTACAGAAAGTCAGATCAGTTTGTTTTACATTTTATTTTATGGTGGTTGGAACACAAGACACAAGTAATAAAGTTAGTAATGGTAACGTCATGCCTCTCATTCTGTGCACTGCCCATCAGGTCTACTTCAATCAATCTAAACAGTAGTTTACAAATGCCAGACTGAGAATCCTCTTAAGACATAAATAAGATACTGAAAATAGTATTTGTACAGTAAATAGTATTTTTGTAGAGTCCAGAACCACTATTATCGAGGCCTTCCGGAAATTCTCATAAGCATTATTAATATAATTATTAACATTTATGAATTAATTTACATGATGGGAATGAGGCTAATATACTGGCAAAGTGAGAGCACAGAACAATATGGACATGAACTTTTGTCACCCATGAACGGTGAATGATTTTAAGGCATTTCTCAGATTCCATTCACACAGCAGATTTCCATGGAGGTTCTCACCATGAGCCTCATCCCTTGAGAGCAAAGCTACTGGAGGATGTCAAAAAATAACTCCCATTATTATAAAAGAGATCAAAAATCAAGTCCGCTGGAAAAGTGAAGGTGAGGGCGCTATACTAAAAAGGGTGGATGGTCCATACAGCTCGTGCAATAACGAAGGGCTCCCGGTCTCAGACATCCTGTGATCAAACCCCAGACACAGAAATGATCGATTATTCCCCGATCCCTCCCTTCGCTCAGGATATGCCATGTAGAGACAAGTCAGACTCGCTTCCAGTGTATAATACTAAAACAAAACCTCAGTAACAAATTTACACAGGGCTGTACATGATTATGATGATGATCTTGCATGTCCCAGGGTTTGTTAAAAAAAAAAGAAAAAAAAAAAGAAGAAAATTACAAAAAAGAGGCATTAAAAAAAAAGATACGGTGATACTTATTTGTATATTGCAAAGCATCTTGTATCAAACTCATATTTCTTGCACGGAGACAGCACCACAGCATTGCATTTGTCTTGGAACAGGTTACAAAAACCATTTTGACGTGACAAACCCATGCATTAATATTTTCACTGGTTACCGTTGAACATGAACAGCTGTTATGGGGGCCACAGTCATAGGATGCAAGGGGACTACATACATCATCCCTTTTTTATAGCAAGTGCTGACAGCATTTTAAAGCGACATTTTCATTTGATACATGATAGAAAAAAAAAATTCAGTGAATACATGATTTTTGTTCGATGACGGAACATGCCAAGAATGTCAATGCTGTTTTTGTCCACCTGATGTGTTTTGAGTCTCTCATCTCTTCCTGTGTTACAGCGCCTCCCAAAGTTGAGTTGTTGCAACAGCCATTTTTTCCAACACACACGCACACAAGAAGTCCAGATTGACAAATAGCAGGTATATATATATATATGTATAAAAAAATTTCAATATCTCCCAACTTGAATAATCAGATGTCCAGATTGCAATGTAGTCAGCTACATTTCTGCCCTGAATGGAATGATGAAGAAAACCAAGGCAAAATCAACTTAACACTTAAAAAAGATGCATGCAACAAGTGGTCACATAGTATATATATATATATCTATATATCTATATATGTAATTGCTCTTTAGATATGCACAACACATGAGACGAATGATTGCAACAAAAAATAGCATCTTCAAAATTCACAGTCTCATGTATTTCGTTACTATTTATTACATCTCACAGGTCAATAATGCCATTTGTATGGTAAAAACAATGGTGAATTTTGAGGAATGCTAAATGTTACGTCAGCTACTATCAGTTTGGGATTCAAAAGCTCCAAGTTTTGAGCTTTCGCCCCTGTTAGTGGTATCGTAAATGAGGAACATCGTACATAGTCTTGCTCAGTGTATTTAACAGTTGCTGTCATGTGTCGATAAAGCGGAAAAAGTCGTTTCTTTTAGACCTTTTTTTAAACGTAGCAACAGACCACAGCAACGGCTCAGAGGAATGTTTGGTGACTGCCGGACAGCGAGCGAGAGCTATGGCACCGAGAGAAGGCAATCCAGACGGTACAAGAAGCACCAGTCTCATCTGCCACTGTTCAAGTAATAAGCAAGTACATGTTCTGTTGTTTGTCACAGAAACGTAATACGACTTTTTGCTTGTCTTGTGACACCACGTTCGCCGACTGAGGACGTGATTATGGTTGGACGCAAAGGCGGGGAAAAAACAAACAAACCAAAAAACAAAATTATAATTAAAACAATGTAATTTTTCCAATATAAAAGGCAAAGAAACGCATACAAAAAATAGAAAAATAATTACAGCAGTAGACATGGTGTTGGGAGGAACGGTGGTGCCAGACTATTTGGCAGAACAGTGTAATATTTTGGGACTGTTTAAGGCGTCCTCCACCAGATGTAGTTCCACCCCGTCGACTATCACGTCTTTCACGCATCCGATAAAGCCTGTGCTGTAAGCCTTGGGCAACCGGCGAGCTACGGACAGCTCCTCCAGACCACCTGAAGAGGACAGGAATGGAAAAGATCAGATCAAGTGTACATGATAAACCGCACAGTAGTTCATATTCACACAACAGACCTAAATAAACCATTTCAGGTGATCCAATCACAATTGGTATAAATAGCCATCCAATCACTTAAAACATACACAGAGGTAGAAAGAAATGCATGTTATCACATTGCATGTGGGTCAATTATAGTCTGGCTATTACCAGACCAAGCTCAATTTAAAATTGAACATTGGTCTGGGGAGTTTGCTATGTATTTCCTTCTGCACAAGAGGCGTGATCAACAAGCATTATTCACGCAATTGGATAGTCCTTCAACCAATCAGATCAACGATGCGGGTGACGTACTTTGCAGAGCGATGCGAAAACTCCAGACAGGTTTACCGTGTGTCTCAATCAGCTCCCTAGTTCAGTAGTCAGGGCACTGATCAGGGAATCAGCCGCATTCACTTTCATGATATACTGATTCACGACCTAGGGAACTAGGGAGCTGATTGAGATGCAGGTTTAGTTTGTATTGGTTTACAGAAGCAGCAATGGCATCGAGCGATTTTTGCAGGTTGTGCAAAAAAACATGAAAGTGATCGGTATTTACACACACTCGAGCAATTTGTTTGCTAAACTAAAGAAGTCATTCAGCATCGTCGAGAGGTTAAAAGGCGACTCTGATACTGTTCTGGTTCAGTGTAAATGAACGCATCATTAAACTACATCATTGTCATGACAACCAAAAAGAATTCCAGTCAGCTCAGGCGGCGCGAGATTCAAGAAGCAGGGAGACGAAACATATAGAAGGGGCATTGAAGTAAAAGAGTCCTGTACTCACATTGTGAAGCAAACCACCAAAACAACAGCAGAGAATCATTGTGTGTCATTAATCGCTGTTTGTAATCTTCCTATGAAGAGACTGTGGGATCAACGCTCTGCTACATTTCTCTCAGATAAGTTAAATGCTTCACACAATCGGCGTCAGTGTGATTGTGCATTGTTATTTTGGAGTGACGGTGGTGCGAGAGACGGGTAGATCAGATGCCGTGGCTTCTCTACTGTCATCGTGTTATACCCGCCAATAGCGAGCAAGGTGGATAAGCCAGTCTGTGATTGGTTCCCGCAAAAGTGTAACAGCGCAGCAGAAATGAATGCATGGGTTTCCAGACCGAGTTGCCGAGCGAAATCAAATCGCCAGCAGATCAGGCTCGTTTTACCCAGACTAGGTCAATTATGCTCTTTTTTGTACTATTTATGAATTTTTCAGAAGTATACCATTTCTATGATGAACATGATTTTCTGAATTGAATTTTATTTTTATATTTTTTTAGGAGTGTAAAGTAAAAAAAAAGAGTCATTATGTCTTCCCAACATGCAGCAATATATATATATATATATATATATATATATATATATATATATATATATATATATATATATATACACACACTGCGTTCCAAATTATTATGCAAGTGACATATCAGTAAGATTTCAGTAGAATAAACATTCAGATTTTAGTTTTTCTAAGAAAATGTATGTTTGTTTATTTATCCATGTCTTTTTAGATAACTGGTATCAATCTCAGACAAAATAATATGCCAGATCTATGGAAACCCTACTTAGAGGTTGTTCCACATTATTAAGCAAGTTACAGTTCTCATGAAATATGGGGAGGAAGAAAGATCTTTCTGAAGATGAAAAGCATGAAATGGTGCAATGTTGTACAAAAGGCATGAAAACAACTAATATTTTGAGAAACTGAATGGAGATTATCGAATTATTATAAGATTTGTGAGTGATTAGAGCACTTTCAGAACTCGGTCAGATAAAGGCTTATTAATGAAAGTTCCTGTCAAGAAAAAATATTGTATTAAAAGGGCAGCTATAAAAAAAAGCCAGTGTTGAGCAGCAAACAGGTATTTGAAGCTGCTGTTGTCTCTGGAGTCTCAAGATGCTCTCCATGCAGGTTGGCAGTTGTGCTTAAAGATGCATTTTAGACGCCACTAACCAAACCTCACAAAGAGAAACATTTACAGTGGGTGCAGAAATACATTTTCAAACAGTTTTATTGCTGTGGTGTTTTTTTGCAGCATGGGATAGTGCATAGTGCATTGTATTTCAGAAGGCACTATCCTCCTTTTTATATCATAGCTGAAAATGGCCAGTTATGAACTTCACATATCTTGCTAAAGTCATTTTAATACACTCAGAGACCCTAAAGGGACCTTCCATCTCACTTCCCAATATTCCAGCCCAAATCATCACTCTCTAACTCCTTGCTGACATTGCAGTCTTGTTGGAACGTGGTGGCCATTCACCAACCATCCAGAAATCCATCCATTTAGACCATCCATTGTAGTACGGCATTGGTCAGGGAATAAAACTATTTAAAAATAAGTCTTCATGTATTTCTAAACCCACTGTAAATGTTTCTCTTTGTGAGGTTTGGTTAGTGGTGTCTAAAATGCATCTTTATGCACAACTGCCAGCCTGCATGGAGAGCATCTTGAGACTCCAGAGACACCAGGAGCTTCAAATACCTGTTTGCTGCTCAACACTGGCTTTTTTATAGCTGCTCTTTTAATACAATAAATTTTTTTGACAGGAACTTTCATTAATAAGCCTTTATCTGACCGAGATCTGCTGTGCTCTAAATCACTCACAAATCTTATGATAATTCAATAATCTCCATTCAGTTTTCAGAAAATATTAGTTGTTTTCATGCCTTTTGTACAACATTGCACCATTTCATGCTTCTCATCTTCAGAAAGATCTTTCTTCCTCCCCATATTGCATGAGAACTGTAACTTGCTTAATAATGTGGAACAACCTCTAAGTAGGGTTTCCATAGAACTGGCAAATTATTTTGTCTGAGATTGATACCAGTTATCTAAAAAGACATGGATAAATAAACGAACAAACATTTTCTTAGAAAAACTAAAATCTGAATGTTTATTCTACTGAAATCTTACTGATATGTCACTTGCATAATAATTTGGAACGCAGTGTATATATATATATTTATAATATAAACTATACATTTTGAGAAAAAAGTCCCTTCAGAATTGGACTTCATAACTCAAAGTTTAAATCCCGCATTTGGATTTATAACTTGCAATTCTGACTTTATTTCTTGCAATTGTGAGTTTATATCTCGCAATTCTGTGAAAAGAAGTCATAATTGCAAGACGTAAACTCGCAATTGGGAGAAGAAAAAAGTTGGAATTGTGAGATAAAAACTCGCAATTACCTTTTATTTTTTTATTCAACGGCGGAAACAAGCTTCCATGTATATTTCAGTGACCCGTGTCTTTGTGTAACCTAAGATATTACCCACCATGCAGGCGAGCTACAGCGCTATATATTATTCAAGGGCGATGAACAGTCTGTGGGTTATGGAAACCCTGTGTAGAAGACTGTTAAAAACTTAATCACACCTGAGACGCTGATGGTGTAATGTGGGGGAGTCAGAATGTGAAAAGATAGAGACACAGCACTCAGGAACAGGTGAGAAGATCAAACAGTGTTTTTGGGAGGCCAGGCTCTGGGGACGTTCTCTGACAGCTCTGAATGAGAGTTACGCTCGCCTCCCTCAGGGACCTGACACTGTTGAAAATCCAGCTCCGTCTCCCGCTCTTTCAGCACGGCGAAAAATGTCTCCCCCTGTTGCGATTCGCTCACGTTTCTCCAAGTTCTCTCTCTTTCTTTCGCCTGTCCGTGTTTCCTCTTTAATTGGATTGTATACTTTGCAACAGGAGGATTGACAGGGCTAATTTCAAGTGAATTACCTCTGAATAAGTAAATAAATAATGACATTTGAAAGAAGGGATTTTCGGAGGGAGCTCTTGATGTTCAAGCTGTCTGAGGATAATGTATTCTAGCCAGCGGGCACTGACAGCACCTGTTCTACTGGCTAGCCTCGTGCTGAAATACTTTTCTCAATCTTATAACAGAGAATAAATCCTCTTTCTTAATCTTAATAGGTTTGTCAAAATAGAATTAGATGGCAACCACAGAAACACTGGCGTTTTTAAAATTCAGGGTTTTGTGAAGTTCATGTGTGATGCTCAGGGGTAACAAAAAACATAGCCCTTCAGAAGCACTCGCTGTGGGGGAAGATCCAATTAGTCGTTACATGCTAAGTGGGGACTATTTGGAGAAGATGTACCTAGTCAGTTTGTAAATGTGCTATGATTGAGCAAAGCAGCGTAAGATGGACTTACCCAACCAGAGAGCGCCGTCTGTGTCCAGCTGTGTGGCAGCCAAGGGTGATGACCCAGTGACAGCTGCCTCATTACCAACCTGCAGTGAGCCATCTCTGAGCGCTCTGTGGAGAGTAGAGAAGCACAGGAAGAGAGTGAATCACAGTTCAGCATCTAACACTGAGAATCAGATTTTGCCTTCTGGCAAACTTGTGGTTAATATGCACTAAATTTGTGGCAAACAAAATGGTAGTAATGAGGGAAGAAAGAAGATTGTGGGTTTTTTTTTTACTGGTAGTGGTAAACCCGCAGCAAACTTTGGACAATATGCTACTGTTTGGAAAGATGTCAATAGCAAATCTGTGGCAAATATAATTGTCTGCCATTACTGGCGAACAGCTCTATGGCAAGCCTGAGGCAAATATAAATGACTGCCAATGCTAGAAAACGTCTTCTATGGCAAAAATGTGGTAAATATAAATGTCCGTCATTACTATCAAACATTTCTATGTGTCAGTCTGTGTCGAATATAAATCAGGGCTCAATAATAAGGATGGCCATCTGCCCCAGGGCCACTGTGAGAGAGTTTTGGGCAAGTTGGAAAAACTTCATAATTTAAATTTTTTTTATTATGTAATATACATGCATTTTATGCCTTGCATGAATGTGTCAGCTAGGTTAAATTATTGTTTAAAAATGAGGATTTGTTGTAATTGCTAGAATTGGTAGCATCTGTAAGAATAGTAAGAAATTATAAACCAATCATTAAGTTTTTGCTGTGTATCATGTTGCAGCATTTTAAAGAATTTATTTTCAATTTCCAAATTTATAAGCAGGTTAGGGTCTGTAAGATATTTTTGAAATAAATTAATACATTTATTCAGCAGGACACATTAAATTGATAAGTGACATTTGTAATGTTACTAATGACTTCTCTTTGAAGTAAATGCTGTTATTTTAAACTGTTTTTAATGTTGATAGTAATAAATGTTTCTTGAGCAGCAAATCAGCATATTAGAATGATTTCTGAAGGATCATGTGACACTGAAGACTGGAGTAATGATGCTGAAAGCTTTGCCATCATTGGAATAAATTACACTTTAAAATATATATAAAAAGTATTTTTACTGTATTTTTGATTAAATAAATGCAGCCTTGGTGAGAGACTACTATCAAAAACTTTAAAATAAGTTTTTTTTTACATAATTTATTTAAGAATTATACATTTTAAATTCAAATAATAAACAAATATAAACTATACATTTATTTTTAAAAAATTGTATTAAATAAAAAAAAGTGTATTTTTTTTATTAAGGGCCAATAAATTTGTTGGCAAGGCAAGTAGAAACCTAAACCAGGGGTTCCCAAACTGTTCTATTCCAGGACCCAGGAAAAGTCAAGACCCACCAAAATATTTTAATCAAAAGTTTGATATGACAGAAACAGAGTATTTAATAAAAATAATAATTTAATTTTATAGTACAAGTGTAACATTTCAATGCTAACACTTGCGTTTTAATTTCTTAAAGAGAAAGAGAACATGAAATATGTGCATAAAAATTTCAAACAAGCTCACTCCAGTCCAGATATGAACTGTGATCTGTGGTGCGAGTGTTGTTAAAGGTGCTAAAGAGGATGTTTTGTTTTATATATTTTTGCAATATTACTTGAAACTGTCTTTACTAACTGATAAAAGACTATTTATTAGGTGCACTGAAAGGAATAATATTAATATACATCATCTGTGCATGAGGTAGGGCCTTAAAAACATCAGCCAATCGTTTATACGATCATCGCGTAAACGATTGGCCCTCTGGCTTGTCAATAACTGCCGTGACGTTCCTTGTGAGAGACGTGCGCGGATTGGCCCTCTGGCTTGTCAATCACTGCCATGACGTTCCTTGTGAGAGACGAGCACGGCTGCGCACTCCAGTAACTTTCCACACTTCACAGGCGCCACATGCAATGTTTTTGTCAGGAGACAGGAGTAACAACTGCAGATTATGAGTTACCTGCGGTGAGTCTGACAAAATGAATCCACTAACACAACAGAGCGAAAGCCGGTGGTAAACACTCGTGTTCCAATACTCGTGCACGACTTTTGGGAGGCGTTCCCTCTAAATGAGCTGTGAAGGAAGGGGGTTGTTCTTACGCATGCGCTGATTTCAAAAACTCAGTAACAGTCTTTGGTTTCTCAGTCGACGTAAAGATCCTCTTTATCACCTTTAAACTCACAGTGTTTAACAGAGCAAAATATGTCAGTGCTATTGTTTTGTCTCTCAAGGAACATTTATAAAGGCTACTTAAATGTCCTAATTGAACCAAGGCCTAATCCTGGCTTAATCTAAGCCTGTCTGTGAAACCGGGCCTTGGTATTTTACCTGCTGGCCTTGATTCGTATCCAACGGTTGGTGTTGACCTGTACAGAGGAGCGCAGCACCACAGGCTTGGATCCGAGGTCATAGGTCATCTGCACACGGCCGTCCACGATAGCGAGGGCGATGTAGTCGGAGCGCTCTACTCCCTTGCCGCTCCACAAAATCAGACCATGAGTAGCCTCAGTCCTGATGCTCAGCTCGAATTTATTCACCAGCAGGGCCTTCTCACTAGATCAAAGAGAGACAGGAAACGCTATCACAAATCCATTGCCGTTTCAGAGACGCCGAGTTAATCACAGGACGTGCATGAAACCCTGAGACTTACCTGCTATGTTAACAACAACAGTGACAGAATTATGGGTGAAAACGTAACTTCGACACAGTCAAAAACCCGGTGAGGGCTTGATAAGCTAATGAACAGATTGAGCAGATGCGAGTCCTCATGGAACTAGAAAAACTAGGCCACGTTGATGGGGGAAGGGTGGGTTTTTGAACACGAATGCATGCGTATGCGAGAGGGCTGGTGACACACTTTAGGTTATCTCCAAGTTAACACTTCCTATTTTGCCTTCAAGCTCTAGATTTTGTCTTCCTGCGCAGGGAGCGCTAAGGAAGTATGCCCATTGCAGTTGCTGTCTGATGTGTGTTTTGATCTGGTTCCCTGGATGCAGCCCTTCCTTGTAAGGCATACAGAAGGTGACATCTGCCTGTCCTCAGGGAGGACGGTGTCGGGGAGCCGATTGCATCCAACACCCTCTGCAAGTACACACATATTCGCCACAAAGGAAAAGCTATTTTTACAACAATTCCTTTGTTCTCAGTGATGTACCTGTAGTTGCTGGCATCAAGAGAGCCATTATTTGAGAGAGCTCGTTTGTTAGTCAGAATAGCAAGTGTGTGGGGGCTTGTTTGCTAAATCAGGTAAAGTATAAACAGGAGTAAGACAAGTGACAACAACACGAAAAAAGACGCAGACAAGACAAAGACAAAACGGAGAGTGACAAGACAACGGACACGACACAGAAGAAAAAAAAGCAGATGGCGAATGTGCTCGCATCTTCACACCACATCATGACGGACAGAAACACCTTCTCCACGGGTGTGTCAACCACACTGTGATATCGTCATGGTGTTTATCCGTTGCGCATAGCTGTGTTTGCTCTCAGGGCGAAGCTCAGGTGAATAAACAGTTTGCAGGTATGTTTTTGTATTTGAGATTTGAACCTAGAAAGAGCCCATTCAAACAATACATGTTGTCTTGAGGAATGGTTAATCTGAAGACGGGTGTGAAATCAGACAGCGTCCTTTCCAGGCCTACCTGACAGACAACTCAATTTTCAAAGCACAATATTAGCATCTCTGCTTACAACTTGAGAATTGGAAATAACATATCTTAATTAGTTTGATTAAAAAGACAGAATTTCATTATGTTAATGCTCTTGATGAGCCCGTGACGGCGGAAAGCTGAATAATTATTTGCTGTAATTGAATTCTTTCCCAATGAGACACATGTAGTGTGCTGACTGGACTCTTTCCACAGGCCTTCCCTTCGCGCGGCCCCAGGCCAGAGCTTCGGCATCAGGGCAGCTAACTGTGATTATACACCACTCTGCTGAGCTCATTATTGCTCATGTCCCATTAGGATCTCAAGCATCTAGAACATTCGAAAGGGAAGTAGGGCTTAACCACTTAAAGCTGGATTACATTTACAAAAAAAAAAGATATTCTTTAGGTATTTTGCTTAAAAAAAATGCATTTTATTCATAACAGAAGTGATTTTAAAGAGTGATTTATGCTGTCCACCTATAGAGGGCAGTGGCTCACATGGGAATGGTGATTAAACACATCTCACAGCAGGCACACAGAATCTTCAGTTACAGAACTCAAACTAGATGCTTTTTGTTACCTTTTGTTATGCTTTATACATTTTACCATATGTGATTTGCTCCTTCATATTGGGTTGTTTGACCGAGAAACACTTTTTAATGCACTGAATTAAAAGGAAAGTCTTTCTAATGATATTGTTATTATTATTAGAACCGTAGTCATGAGTTCGAAAGTTTGTAAATAACACTTTAGTTTAGGGTCTCACTATTAACTAGTTGCTTATTAGCATGCATATTACTAGTATATTGGCTGTTTATTAGTACATATTAATGTGAATAAAAGCCTAAATTCAAATTGTTCATCATATAAAGCGACGAGTCTCTTCAGCAAAATTTGGACTAAACTGTTCAATTCATTTGTATTAGTTTAACAATCTCTTTATGAACTTTTTGAAATGTCAAAGTGGTAGTTGCGTAGCTGTCTATGGAGGGACAGAAAGCTCTCAGATTTAAAGGGTCATGAAACCCCTCTTGTTTTATCCTGGTTGTTCACACATCTGAGCCGGAAAACTCTGTGAAAATGGGTGTGTAAAGCTCTGGAAAAGTGGGAGTGTAGACGGGGGGAAGAGGGGAGAGAACAACCAATGAAGCACAGACCTACAACACACTCATTATACAGAATAATGAATATGAATATACGAGCACGGAGAAAAATGACAACAAACATTTATGAGCACAATAGTCTTATGGTAAACGACGCATAGTTTAACACAGAAAGAATAAAGACAATAGTTACTCTTTTTGTCCATTCTTCTTTGAATTTTCAATCTAAATCAGTCTTTTGTCTATCAGAATAATCGTGTCATCGCGTTCAGACACCATCGGTGTCCAGTTTGCACATATATGCTGGTTCATGTTTGGTGCAGGAGAGTGTGTGAAATACATCTATAAAAACTTTAAACATGGATACTTTATTCTGTATATGATCTATAATCCATGTGGCTAGTGTTGTTAAACTCATCGCAGAGCTCTGCGCTGAAACCGATCATATGCGCAACAATCGTATTTTTTCATGTGTTTGTATTCAAACTCCATTTCAGACCGCATCGTGGGCAAAATACAAACAACACTTGTGCTTTTGTGCTGTGGAAAACATACACACGGCTTGCGTGTCTGAAAGCAGAGGTAAATGAACAGCACTTTTGTGACATTTGAATTCTCTGCTCATCTCATGCGAACATGTTTTCCATTTGTGCTGGTAGATTACAGCAAAACAATCCACATGCACCCAAACTTCTCCTCTGGTCGCAGGAAAACGCATTTTTGTGTTGTAGCACTGAGGAAACGAGCATCCATGACTGAATGACGAGACAGAGGCAAGAGAAGTGATAATGCATAACACTTCCTCATGCATAATACCGCAATTATAATCTGGATTGGACTGAATGTGCTTTTTGTCATGAATAAATGCAGAGAACCGCTCGAAACCGTTGACGTCAGCATGTTTGACCAGCCCTTAATGGAGCCAATCAGCACTTTAGTGTTTTCAATGATGTGCAGCCTATACATATCTGTTCACAGCTCAAAAAATGTGTTCTGGGGTTTCATGACCCTTTAATCAAAAAGATCTTCATTTCTGTTCTGAACGAAAGTCTTACAGGTTTGAAAAGACACGAGGTTGAGTAATTAATGACAGAATTTTCATTTTTGGGTGAACTAACCCTTTAATAACTACCTTGCTAACTGTTAATAAGCAGTAACTTTTTTTTTTTTTTTGCTTTTAACCGTGTTTCTTCACAAAGGTTTATTGCATCTTCCAACTTAAAATGATAGAGCACATCACATATTGAAAACCATTCTGCATATTTTGCCCCAAAATCAGCATAGAAAAGATAAAAAAGTACAAATATTATCTTTAGGATTGCATATTAGACAAATAAACTTGTCTGAGACATACTACAAATGATTTCAGTGTGCAAGCTACGACATGCTACCTGACAAAAGCCCTGGCCTTTAGCCTCTGCGGGGGGCTGAGTGTAGGAGGACGGCGTGCCACTGGAAACAGTTCAGGCAGAGGGGACTCACCTCTGGTCAGATGGGTTCTCCAGTGACTCAGGGCTTAGAGGAGCAAGGGAAGAAATGATAGGCATGCAATAAGCGCAAAAGGGTGGAGGGGAAGAACAGGGATCGCATAACACACAGACAAGAAGACCTACGCCAAAAAGCTGGACTGACCTCACTAAATTATTCTACTGTTTCACAGTTGTTATGCCAGCATAGGCAAAGAAAACACACTGGAAGACTGTATCAGCAGCACCAGTGGTACTGGCACATTGTTTTATTGTTCTGAGCTGTCACATGGCTGAGTTACTGCAATTTATCAACAATTCCATCCTTCTCAACCAGTCAAGTGAGTGAGAAAGCGAGAAAAAGAGTAACTACGTGAGTGTTTGTTTAAAAGACTGTTCGTATTCGATCAAATTCCAAAACCTATGGAGGCAGCATTTTAAGGCATCATTTGGTTCAATTAACTTAATTGTTCTGCCTGCTAAAAGATCTTATTTAATCATATTTTGGCCAAATTCTGTGGCAGCATCATATATATATACATTGCATGCAACTCACTTATTTCATTAAAGCTGCAGTCCGTGATTTTTGGCCCTCTAGCGGTTAATAAACAGAACTGCACGCGTCTTGTGGAAGAAAATTGTAGCCGGAGCTACTTTTCTCTGTGTATGTCTATGGCGAGTCACGCAGTTACTGTGATACTCTGCGGCGAGTCCTACCAGTCCGGTCTGAAATAGTCAGAATATAAACACTTATTATAAGTGTACCATAATGATTCAGGATAAGACAAAAGCACGGTTTGGAAAATGTATTCATGTTGTACATTCTCATTGTATAATTTTTGTAAATTTTTAACACAAAAAAGGTTACGGAGAGCAGCTTTAAGTACTGACAACTGTCAAAAAATTTAGTGTAATTAAATAAATGACTATTTTACTCAATATTTGAGTGTGCCATATATTTTGTTGTTGTGCTATAGTGCGCTGTTAGCAACATGTTAATGTCAAACTACTGCAAATCAATTGCGAGTAGAGTTTCTATATGTATGGTGTGCTTTTCTGCTTCCTAAGATGGCAGCAAGGTAGCTTCTTATATAAGTGGCTTTGTCAAAAGGCCAATTATATAAAAAATGCATTTAGGAACAGGTCACTTGAATGGTAAGAATGGGTAAACTGATCCAGGGCTGCTGAGCTAAAGAGAAAGAATAAAGACATATGAAGAGCACAGTAAATTCTAACAGAAATATGACTCTATTCCCACAGATGCGGCACCACTATGTTGGCGTCCTCTGAGGAATTCATTCAATTTAAGGGCTCTGTTTAAAACCAGATCAAGCTAAATTGATGACACTCATTCTGAAGGGCTGGTCAGCTTTCTTGGTTGAGATTAATTTTAATCTGGCACTTCATTTGTAGAGGAAGTGACACGCATTAAACCCCAGGAAGAGTGAAAGTCAATGAAGAGGGCCTTGTCCCTAACCATTATTGATGCCCGCGGTGGCTCGCTTTCTCTACTGGACGGAGCAGCTTTAATTGCGACCAGTTTTCTGAGAGACAAATCCTTGATTAATGTGCCACTTTCGCTTTCATCCTTGGGCACAATTATTAGAAATCACTGGGAGTGATTTGACAAACAAAGTGATGTGGCTTAAAAGCCGGGCAGGAACTTTTCATGAGCATAATACATAATTCCATTTAATCAAGCTGCCAGCTTTTTAAGGGCTCAGTGCAGCCACTTAGACACTTAATTACATTCAGAAGGAAACAAATAATTTAAAATAAGAATCACTAAAAGGAACACTGTAACAGATTGAACATTTCTCTAATGGGGCGTTAAAATGCCATTTAAACCAATCTGTAAATACCAACTAAATATTGATGTATATCGTGCTTTGAAAAGTTAACACTTATATGTTTTTAAAAGTAAACACTTATATGCAGTTTAAAGGGGCTTCATTCTTTTTTATCATAAGAATATACACAGACGTATTTCCAAAGTCAGTTCAGGTATTTCCATGCATGATTCCTGTGGGAATCTATCAGTGTATCACAATGCTCATCATTATTCATGCCAAGCATGCATTCCTGAAACTGGTTTCTGATGCAGCTGATGAAAATGCAACGTCTTTTGGAAATAATATGTAATAGATGAGCCCTGTATTTTTCAAAAATGTTTTCCTGAATATGATGTAAATGGGAGTACAAGGAAAATACCAGTGCTTTATGTTGTGTTAGATTTATGGTTTGTCTTATTAAATGTTAGTTTCGCTTAATCAAATACATCCCAGATGTATTTAAAATCTCCGGGTTACTTACTCTGGGATCTCATTGGTCAGTTGGCTTGAGAGCAGAAGAAAGACAACAGACACTCACATAAGACAGACAGACAAGAGCAAAGACAACAGAAGCTATGTGTACAGAGACAGAGAGGTTGACACAAACATGCACACACAACACATAACAAAAAGAAGTCACACTGCGTGACCTACATTAAGGTTCACCCCATGTACAGTAGACTAGTTTGTGAAATAAGTGGTAAGATATGCATTTCTCAGTGGTATGATCAGTCGATGTGGCAGTGAAAATCAGCATTGAGGCTTACATCTGTCTAAAATGAACTCAATCAGTTCAAAAGTGATTCACTGATTCTTATGAGTTAATGTACAGTACACACTGTTATAATCAAATATTTCACTAAATTCTGCTGTTTGTCTCATGTTTTTAGATGTGTAGTAGATTACAGTTTTTCTAATCAAATTTAAATATATCACTCTAATTGAGATCCTCATTGCTTTGTGCCAGATAAATACCATTCTGATTGTAAAAACTAATTATATTACCTGATTTCTATATACTTTAAACAGAGTTTTATAGTTTCCTAGATAGCTTCATTGTAGTCAACATGTTAGTAAGCTTTAGTGTAGCTATCTATTGTTTTTAAAAGGCTAGATTCACTGTAAAAAAAAAAAAAAAATTTAATTATGAGAAGTTTTGAAATCTACATTTTTAAAGTAGTTCTCCAACACTGGTGGAGACACTGCAATAGAACATATAACCGTTGTGATGGGTTCAAAAATTGAATCCTTTCTATTAGAAACCGAATAAATGTTGACATAATTGGCGCTAGCTGGACCACTGACACATCAGACCAACCAGAGGAAGAGAAATCATCTGATAAGCGAAGGAGGAAGCAATTATCAAGACATGACCATCCATGGTGCTTTAGGATATGTGTGGTAGTGAAAATGTGTGGTTTTGGGATCCTAGAGATGGTGGAGGAAGGTTCATTACAGCACATAAGCATGGTAAATCGCAGTGCAGTCATGAGACTCCTTCGGGTGCTACACTAATTGGAACCAGCCAGGGTTCACAGAAACCAAAGAGACAGGCCAGTGGAAATAGTAATTGATGAGATCAAGCCATTAGCTAAAACGAGGAAGTACGTTGGATCTAAAATGGGGCTGGAGTAATCTAGCTTGTCATCACCCCTCATTGACGGCTAATATAGAGATGGGATGCTCAGGGCAGATTGTGATTATTGGGGAGGCCAATGACATGAGGACGTGCGCCTACATTACCTCTTGGTGACTCCGTTGTGATATTCGATGAATGTATGGCCATCAAATGCAATGGCCTCGGTGTCCCCAGCAGATTTCTCGAATATTGCTGAAAGGGAAGAGAGAAGACAGAGTGAAAATACACCAATCGATGTGAGACACAGCACAGTTTAATTAAAGCAAAGAAGGAAAGTGTGATATATCGCAGGTTTCATGCTTGTGTGGCTTAATTAAGGTTAAAGATACAACAGTAGGACCCAGCAAGGTTAATGAGGTGAGTAAAATTCTTGTTTTTTTTTGCAACTGTGCCAATGTGCGTTTGTGATAAGCATACAAATTGAGGGACGATGACTGATATTATTTGTGAAAGTTTGGAGGCGTGGATTTAGCTAAATCTACATATGGAGCACATGATTGGCTAAAGCTGCCATGAGCGATTTCTTTTAAGTAAGTCGTATGGTGATGTATGCTAAAGACATATGCAAATCTTGCCTTAAAGGAGTGTGAAGGAGTTGGAGAAGAGGCTGTACTGGGTAATATGATTTTGAATTAAAAGTGATGAAATAAGGCACTTACGGTCCTGGCAGTGCTGTCCGGCGAATCCATTGCGGCAGATGCACTCATAGCGGTCCAACAGGGGGTTGCAGCGGCCTTCATTCTCACAAACATTATTGGAGCAAGGGTGGTAGGGATACATGGACACATCACTGGATTGAAGGGCGTTATCAGCTTTCAGGATTGGAATTCCCATCAAAGTAATCTATGGAGACAGTTACAGGTTTAATATAATTTATGGTGCAAATCGCCTTTAGGTCTGGCTTCATTCTGGTAACACATTTTTTACTCTCCATTTAATTCGCAATTGGAAAAATAAGGTTTATTCTCGCTGAATGTCCTATTTTGCTCTAAAATACACCAAATTATGGAAGTAAAATGGGTTGCAAATATGAATTCATGACTTTAATGCATCTGTAATTGCTCTTACCTTCTGAATGGCCCCTTTGAAGCCATCTTTGATCGCAGCAGCTCTGGCTACTTTGCGGAAATCAGGGGCTCCGCCCACAAAGAGAGGCTCCTTCAGATTAAGATCGATGTGCTGATTCTGGAGAGTACAAAAATGAGCATGAGAAACCACACAAACTGTTCCTCATTCTCTATTCACTCTTTTAGCTATCAAACTTAATAAAAGTCACATACTTTAATGCAAACCCTTATATATGGTTATACATTTTTATGGATGACCTAGTAGAGAAACTGCAGTAAAAAGCTAGCAGTGTAAGAGAGGATGGTTTACTGTACATCAGCAGGCTTATTGATTCAACTTTCACACCTAATCTTTATCCACATCACTGTGAGTGTTGTATTACAAAACCATAATTGATTTCTAGCTCAGTTCTCTGAATGGTAAATGACTCTGACTCTAACATATAAGACAGGAGAAAAGAGGTAGGAAAAAAGTTAGAGATAATTGAAGCGATTGAAATGAGGACGATTGATATGGATGGTTTTTAATGAAAGAGTGTAATGGATGCCTGATTGTTCCTCGGACCTTTAAAATCTAGAGCTGTAAACTCTAATTGGTGTATCGCTCACACCGCAGATGACCATGAAATGAGCGTTTCTCCAACCGGTGTGAAAATCGCTTTAGTTACAGTGGGATTTTTCTGCATGAGGCTCTACTTAAAAAGAATTAAAAATCTTTATTTTATGTAGGCCAATAATTGCCTTGGGGGAAAGGCAAGTTAATTGCTGGAAAAAAAAAAAAAAAAAAAAGATGGGACATCAACAGCAATGCCAGTTTTTGACGTGTGGTCCAGCTCTCATCCCAACGATATAAAAAGAAGAATAGCTAAGTATGGATACAGGCGAAGGCTTGAAAAGCTCTGGCTATGGAACCGGGGGCCAGTCCAAGCATGCGGTTGGGCCAAGACAGCATAGCCAGGAATGTTTTCACCCAGCTGCTGTTTCATGTGGTCAGAGGCGTGTGCAATGAGAAGTCTTGACACAAAGCTGCAATGCACTGACAGCCACAGGCTGGGAGAGACATTTTCACTCTCCCGTTTTCTGCCAGAATGAGCTGAGACTGAGATTGAGCAGGTGAAGGGAATAGCTAACTGCCAGTGTTTTTTAGGAACCTTCCCCAAGGGCCCCAGAAGCATCATGCCCACTCAAACTGGCACGTGCCCCCTCAGATTTCTGAGCCAAGAATTTGAATGCAATTTTCAAGAAAAATGAGTATCTGTGATAATTAAGTTGCACGAGTGTTGTAGGTAAAAAAAAAAAAAAGAAAAAAAAAAAGCCGGAAACGTTGCCAGTCCGCACCTTGATAGATCATTTGCTTTAAACTGAAAATTCTATTATCGAAATTTCAAAGCTGCTTATACATAAGCAATAATAATAAAAAAAAAAAAAAACATATATTATTAATTATACACCAGCATTCAAAAATTTGGAGACAGTAAGAAATTAATACTTTTCCTAAAACTTTTCTCATAAAACTCTAGCGTTGGCTGTTCATGCTTTTATTACCTCAAGTTTAGACTACTGCAATTCACTTTACTGCGGTATTTCAAAGTCTCAAAATGCTCGTCTTCAACTAGTTCAAGACGCTGCTGCAAGATTCCTTCATAATAACTGTAAAAGTGCTCATATATCACTCCAATTTTGAGGACCCTTCACTGGCTGCCTATTAAATTCAGAATTGATTTTAAAATCCTTTTATTTGTTTATAAATCTCTACGTGATTTACCCCCCATATATTTATCTGACCAGAACCTTCTCTTAGTCCCACATTCCAGAATCAAATGTAGAGGGGATTGAGGATTTTCTCTGGTTGGGCCGCGGTTGTGGAATAATCTGCCTTTAGAAATTAAGTTAGCCCCTTCCCTGACCACTTTTAAGTCTCTGCTAAAAACATACTTTTTTCCCCCCACAGCTTATAATTAATTTTCTTCTAGGGTTTTTGTCGTGTTTTTATGTTTTTAATGTCTATACCTTGTTTTCTTTGTTTTTATTCAAAATATTCATATAGTTTTGTATAAATTGGGGTCAGACCCTGTTTTATTGTGTTTTAGTTGTGTTTATTGTATATCTTTTCCTGTACCTTTTCCTTCTGAACCTTTGTACAGCAGTCGTCAGTCGTGTGGCTGTTTTATAAGTGATATATAAATAAACTGAACTTGAATATTATTAATAATACAAAATATTTCACCAAATCTGCATATTAGAATGATTTCTGAAGGATCACGTGACACTGAAGACTGGAGTAATGATGCTGAAAATTCAGCTTTACCTTCACATGAATAAATTACATTTCAGTTCTTCATTTCACAAAATAACTATTTTTACTAGGGCTGAACGATTTATCGCACGTTACGAAAAAATAACATTGAACTTAAATGTGACTATTGCTTAAACATGATTCTTAGTGGTGCTTAGTGTTTATTAGTCATGTTTAATCAATCAAAGTGTTTCAATCTTCTGTTTATTCAGCTACAACGATTTGACGCATGTTACCTTCGTCTGCAGCAGGGCATATTTTGAGTTTCTGTGCAAGAGCTCCCTCTGGCTTTCAAATGGAGAAGGATTTATTACTGATCACAGAGACGTACAGTTCTGACAAGCTGAGCATTAAATAATCACAGCCTTTGCCAAATCGCGTAGCCCTAATTTTTACTAATTTTACCTAATTTAACTGTATTTTTGATCAAATAAGTTTAGCCTCGGTATGCAGTCTTTGTCAAAAACCAAAATCTTACTGACCCAAACTTTTAAACGTTATTATATATATATATATATATATATATATATATATATATATATATATATATATATATATATACACACACACTACTGTTCCAAAGTTTGAGGTTCAAAAGTTACACATTTGAACCTAAGTGGATGCCCTTGGATGCTAAAAAGAAACTCTACGACAAGACTATCATGCCTAGCACTTATAAATAGAATTTCTTTTACTTTGGTCATGTCTTATGTTGCCTAGGGCACCAAGTAAGCCGGGACTGTCATTGGTACCACCTCAAACAAACAAACAACAACAAAAAAAGTGCATGACGCCCCTGAAGGGTCCAAAAACAAATGTGCCAAAAGAACAACTCCTAGCACTGTACCACACTCTCTCTTCCTTTCACATCTCTTTCTTCTCTTGATAACACTCCCTTTCTCTCCCACGCCAGCAGCCTTTTTCTCGCAGTCTACATCCACGGTGAGGCAGTTTAATGGCCCTCCCACGTGAGACTAATGAAGACATTTCATTGTTGTTGGAAGGGTGATGAAACAATGGTGGTCAAATGATAATTCTCTCCCTTGTCGCCCCCATACCAGCTGGTCTGAGGTGAAAGCCAAATCTCTCTCTCTGTCTCGTTCCTTTCAGCATATGGAATGGTTTGAAGAGGAGAGAAAACCCTCCCCTCCGTTTCGTTTGATCCTCTATCGTATCTGGACTAATGGACAATGAAGCTGAAATGGACAGTTGCTTTTGGTGGGAATGAGGATGTTGATTCGAGAAAGCGATTTCAGACTTCAGTCATTACCTTGCGTGATTTCTTATATCCAGACAGCACACAAAAAGAGCACAGGGGAAGGAAGAAAAAAAATGTTACCAGTGAAGAAAACACAGAAGATGTCAGTACACACAGAACCACATGCAGTAAACTATAAGCCTGAGGAATAAAATATTCACAAGCATAACTCAAGCAAGACACTTAGCATGCAGGTCGCAAATAAATAAATATATGTGTGTATAGTGCCTCAGAAACAAATGTTCAGAGTAAATCAGAAATGGCATTAAAGTCGCGCTATGTTTTACACTACTGCACCCACATTATTTATATTTGCTTTGTGATACGGCGGTGTAGTTAGAGTCTGTTCAGTGGAACGGCTGAGGCCATCGAGGCAATGTGAAAATATTTCTCTTGGGGTTTTGCTTCAGGCAGGCCCTTTGGAACAAGACCCTTCTGGTTTCTTCACTTTTTTTCCTCTCTCATCCTCTTATGTTCTGCTTTAATAAGATTTTCCTGCCTCTACTGCTGCAATGAAACACAATTATCATACGTAGGAAGGTTTAATGACGGAAAAAGGCACACTTAAGTGCCTACGCGTAAGACTACATCAAGCTAATCACAAATTACACTATTTGGAATAACTGGAGGATGAGAGACTTTCGAGATTATTACATGGCCTCGATTTGTGTACGAGAGCAGCCTGATTGTTTTGCAGTTGTACTTCGGGTTTGACACAAGCTCAGGCAGAGGTCGCTGGGATTGATCTGAGTGGGTGCAAATCTATAGCACAACAGACAGAGTCATTTCCACATGGCAATTAAAAGCAAATGGAGGGCAGAGAAAAAAGACCAAATATACTGTACAAAACGTAAAAGGGGGAAGTTTCGCAAAGCTTCCCACACATGCACCCCAGACCCTGCGTGAAAGGCAGACAGTGAACTAAACTTCAAAGAACGTACAAAACAAAGCATGTATGCACCATGATAATACCATAGTATTAGGAGTGGGCGATCAACCGATCTCTAACGTGGTTATGCTCAGGTGACGTACCTGTGCTGCACCTTCATGAAAGGTTATCATTTGAATGCGTTTTTAAGCATCACGGTTTTTAAAAACAAGTGATTTTAAACCATTGAAGTGCAATAAACAGCGAAAGAGAACTCATTTCGCTATATACACGTGCTGCCAGAGAGATAGTTTCTGAGCACTGTCTGAGAGATGAACGCACATAAAGTCGCTGCTCATACAGCGTGTGAGTACTGAACTGAGTTCTTTTTGCTGACTTATTGGGCTTGAATGGTCAAATACAAACACTTATGTGTCAAAATGCCCATCTTTGCAAATATCCTCATAAACACAGTCATTTATGTCTTAAGTGAAGATAAACAGTTGAGAAAGAAAATGCATGTGTAACAGTATATTGGATCTGTGAATTTGCTCTTAAAGTGACAGCAGTCTAATAAACCTGCTGTCATGTCTGTCATGTTAATCAAACAACAAAAGAGAGAAAATCTCTCACTGCTCTTGACTGAATCATTTTTGTAACTTTAATGAGATAGATGTATATTGAAGACTAGGCCGCTTTATACATTTGATTACTTTATACAATTTATGTAGTATTTCTTTTTATATTGCTTGAAGTTTTTCAGAGGCTAGTATTAGTTTTTTGAGTAAAAATAAAGTTACTCTTATCGCGGAATAAGATTTTGGTCATATCGCCCACACTTACATAGTATTATCTGAAATATCATGGTATATGAATATAGTGATCATTCAATCCCATGATATATAGTGGTGTCCAAAAGTCTTTTTAAGTCTTGATTTAATTAAATGGTTTTCAATGCAATTTACACTATTTGAGTAAAAAGTTGATTTAAAGAATGAATATGAATTTCAGGATGTATGTAGTATTTGGTTTGTTCCTCTTTTACTTTAATTACAACAGCATTTGAGCTGAATAAACTCCACAATTTTGTGTCAAACATGATCCGTTCTCCAACATGCTTTGAGATTATCTAAAGAGCATCTTGAGCTTTAATGGAAGCAAGAACATCTTAATCATTATTAGTGTCACAAATTAACTTATTGGATAAGTCACCTAGAAATATTTCATTATTTTATTTTCATTTATAGCTAAAACTCCCAAACTGTATTTGTACTTTTGAACTCCACTGTATATCAAAATACCATTACAGTCCTTTTTGACAAGGGACGGAAGCTAGTTTGACTAGCTCTTATTCAGCAGCATAAGCATAAGACTGTTCTTATACCGGCGCCTCTCCTCTGACGGGGTCTTTGCCATTAATGCTGATCTCTCCCTTTCTGCTGGCCCGCTCCAGATTCACCGTGTTCCACTCGTTCAGCTTGATTTTTTCTTTACTCCTGTGTGCGCACACACAAAAATAGCAATGTGAAAATAAACCCAAAAGCTACAGTTATATAATCAGCAACTTTACATATAATCAACACAATACATTTGAGTAATTTGAGTTTAAAGGGATAGTTCACCCAAAAATGAAAATTTGCTTACCCCCAGTTGATGTAGGTGACTTTGTTTCTTCAGTAGAACACAAATGATGATTTTTAACTCCAACTGTTGCAGTCTGTCAGTCGTATAATGCATGTCAAGGGGAACACCATCTATAGGAGTCAAAAAAACATGCACAGATAAATCCAAATTAAACCCTGCGACACATTGATGTCCTAAGACACAAAATGATTGGTTTGTGTGAGAAACCGAACAGTATTTATATCATTTTTACCTCTAATACACCACTATGTCCAACTGCCTTGAGCACGGCATCCGGTGCGTGAGGTGTGTACGCGCTCTGGCGTAGTTTAAAGGATTAGTTCACTTTCAAATAAAATTTTCCTGATAATTTACTCACTCCCATGTCATCCAAGATGTTCATGTCTTTCTTTCTTTGGTCGAAAAGAAATTAAGGTTTTTGATGAAAACATTCCAGGATTATTCTCCTTATAGTGGACTTCAATGGTCTCTTCAAATGGTTGAAGGTCAAAATTACAGTTTCAGTGCAGCTTCAAAGGGCTTTAAACGATACCTGACGAGGAATAAGGGTCTTATCTAGCGAAACGATCGGTCATTTTCTAAAAAAAATACTGTACATGCTTTATAAACACAAATGTTCGCCTTGCACGTGCTGTATGTCCAACACCTTCCCTATTCAACTTATGGAACAAACACGCCGCCAGTTCTGCTTTTTCCATAAGTAGAATATGAAAGGATAGGACAAACAGCGTAAGCTTTTTGAATAATATGTAAAGCGGAAGCATGTGCAAGGTGATCATTTGTGTTAATAAAGCATATACAGTTGTATTTTTTTTAGAAAATGACCAATTGTTTTGCTAGATAAGACCCTTATTCCTCATCTGGTATCGTTTAAAGCCCTTTGAAGCTGCACTGAAACTGTAATTTTGACCTTCAACCATTTGGAGAGATCATTGAAGTCCACTATAAGGAGAATAATCCTGGAATGTTTTCATTAAAAACCTTAATTTCATTTTGACTGAAGAAAGAAAGACATGAACATCTTGGATGACATGGGATGAGTAAATTATCAGGAAAACTTTATTTGAAAGTGGACTAATCCTTTAAACTACGCCAGAGCGCGTACACACCTCACGCACCGGATGCCGTACGCAAGGCAGTTGTACATAGTGGTGTATTAGAGGTAAAAAAAAATGATATAAATACTGTTTGGTTTCTCACACAAACTGATTGTTTCATGTCTTAGGACATCAATGTGTTGTCACGAGCCGCAGGGTTTAATTTGGATTAATCTGTGCATGTTTTTTTGACTCTTATAAATGGTGTTCCCATTGACATGCATTATACGACTGACAGACTGCAACAGTTGGAGTTAAAAATCATCATTTGTGTTCTACTGAAGAAACAAAGTCACCTACATCTTGGATGCCCTGGGGGTAAACAGATAAACATCAAATTTTCCTTTTTAGCTGAACTATCCCTTTAATTTCATTTAAATATAACTATAAGAGAGTGTTGTTTACCGTATGACAGCCGGCCCTTTGCCCAGGTCATATCTAAACTCTAGGATACCATCATTCAGGGACAGAGAGATGAAATCTCCTTTGCCGTCTGTCTTTTGACCATTGTAGAAAATCATGCCTTTGGAGTCATTGGCCAACAGAACGACAGTCATGCTGAATTTTTGCCTACGGACAAATAAGTATAGTTCAATTAGATGCATAATTTTGCTTCCTTGATACAGGCAAAAAGTAATGTGAGAAATAAAGTTCATATCAGTCCGCAAATCTGCATGAATGGGTCAAAATGGCAGGAATAGATGGACTAATTACAAAGTTAACAGCTCAACCAATTGAACATCAGAAACAAATCCAACATGTCCGAATCTGAATTAACTTGAAATTACTTGCAACATTAATCTGTGAGTGAGAAGCAGCATAATTAAACCAATGGTGTTTACAAAGTATTTTTTGACTAATGAGAATTCATGAACTGAACTAAACTAATACTTCAGCTGGTTGATGACCACTGTTTTTTATATATACATACATACATACATACATATGTGTGTGTGTGTTTGTGGACTTTGCCTTCTCATTTCAGAAGACCACCACATACCACTAACATAACATTATAGTTTGCAACATCATCGTCATCATCATACATGCAAAAAGCAATAGCCAATATACAGTATAACGTAATACCTCAGATCCTGGCCATAGAGATGAAGGCCTTTGAGCTCCAGGAAAGAGTCTCCAGTGAAGTAAGGAATGAAAGCACCTCCCTTGTCTGACACTGAAAAACATGAAAAAGTTTTATTATGCTTTGCAGATATCATAGTGTGTTTGAGATGGGAGGGTTCAGCTTACATGATCACAAATACACTCACATACCCATCAACACATAGCACTGTCACTCGGCCCAGCATGCATCCTGCAGTAATTACACAGGATGAGCGCATGCTCAGTCTGGGATGGTAGATTAAAAAGCTAATTAGCTATTGTTTAACACAGCAGCAGCTTCGCCATTGTACAAGAAAACACAACACTTGCAGACACCACAAGGAAGTGAGGAGTCAAAATGGACAGTGACGATGTAGAGGCATCCTTTTCTGCACTGCATTCAGTTTATGTATAAGGACTTGGCAACATCCAAAACTATAGGAGAGTCCTGGTGTTTGGTAAACTACTGAACAAACCCATTGCAGCACCGCTAAACAACTCATCACAGATCTGCAGTACTCAAAATCAAATAATTAAATCAGATAATTGGATCAATAATAAATGTACCAGTTAACTATTAAAACGTTACTACCAATGAATATACATACTGTATACAGTACCACTTAAAAGTTTGTGGTTAGATTTTTTTTTTGTCTCTTGCATAATGCTGCATTTATTTGATCAAAAATACAGTAAAAACAGCACTATTGCTTTATTACAAAATATTACAATTTAAAATAACTGTTTTCTATTGTATTATATTGTAAAATGTAATTTCTTCCTTTTCAGCATCCATTACTCAAGTCTTCAAAAATCATACTAATATGCTCATTATTATTATTCCAATTAATTAATTTATTAAAATAAATCAATAATTGTATTTTTTTTAGTTTTATATATTTATTTTGAAATATTCCATGAAACTATAATATGATAATGAAGCATTCCACTTCCACAAAACTAGTAGAAAATGTACTTTTGTAATGCATGTCTATTGTAAATTAGCATAAGAAGTGCATTAAGCACAAACACTAATTCACGTTGACTATAAAAATCTTCATTTCCAAAAGGCAGCTAATGGATGAATCATGTATTATTTTCAGTACTTGAGTCCAGCAGTGCTTCAGAGACAACAGAATGTTACTCCTGAAAGACAAGTGTACATGCAAATTTCCTTCTTTTAACACACTTCTTTCTTTCTTTCTGGCCTCCTCCAGCAGGGAGCGCTCTCCTGTTATGACGACTGATACGGTGCTGGACAGTCTCTTATCTGAGAGAGTCATTCTCCCTGGACACTTTGCCCGACTCACTCCCCATTAATCATGATGTGCAGCTGACTGATAGAATTACTCATCTCATTGATTCAAGCGATAAAAAAAAAAACACTGTGTCTGATGGATGCGCTCAACTCATTGATTCTGGTTCACCTCAATTTATTTTAATCACTCGCTAATGGAGACTTTCTTAGACAAAAAGGTGACTCTCTGGCTCCCTTTCATTTGACAGTTCTGGGTTGAACAGGTCTGTGGATGTACGTGCAATGGCATCCGACAATCCTGGGGGCCCCTGTAAACGATGAAACTAGCCCCACCCACAAGTAGTGACATCATACATAAATTACATAATTTGTATCACTACTATAAATACTGAAATAGTATCGCTGATACAGACAGCAATGTTTTTTTCAAGATATGTCAATGAAAATGAAGGTATTGGAGATTCCAATTTTTAACCAATCAGTAAAAACTTGGTGGTGATGTAAATGAGGGGGATGCTTCATGGGATTGAAGTCCTTTCTCTCATTAAAGTCGTTAAGTAGTCTTGTACCTTTGTCTTTTTGTCTGATTTTCAAATATTTTTTGCTTTAATTCAAAGTTTGTAATGTTGTGATTCACTTCTTAGTTGGTTGGTTTGGTTAATGGCTTTGAACTCTTTGACTAAGACTTTTTTTAAATACCCAAGGGAAAAATTAATGGGAAAAATATTCCCAGAACCAAGGCGGCTGAAAAAGTGGGCGGCACTGTTGCTCTCTAAGTAGCATGGCTGGGCAACTCTGGGGGTTGGAGCTATGCTTTGCAGGAAAGTGGATCTCAAAGGGCCAGAGCTGCTCACCCTTGCTATATAGGTTAATTTGACCTATATATTATTGGCTCATGGCCTAGCGTATAGGGCCGCACTCCGGACTCGGGTGTCCAATACGCCTGCACATGTGTGTTCATAAACCTTCCACTTGGTTCCCCTTTTTTTAATGCTTGCAATCTAAAACATCTGTAGGAATTTTAATGAGGTGAGAGAGGGAAGTGCAACAGAGTAAGAGTGCTAATGAAAGCTTCAAAATGGCAGTAGACTGGAGCATCCTCCCTGGTTAGGGTCCAGCTCCCAGAGGATGCCCCACTACTGAAATCCCCCCCCCTCGACCTACCATATGTTTGATCTTCCAGCTCAGGATGGCAGCTCAGACATAGTATAAAAGGGAAAATAATTTCACATCACCTCCCAGATGCCGACTCTCCATTATAGTAGCCAATAAAATCTATTTTACAGTATGGTACCCACTGGAAACAGCAACTGGAGAATCTCTCTTTTTTTTTTTTTACTCCACCATAGCCTTTTTTTATCCCTCAATAATTCTACAGCAAATATCCAAGTTGGAGCGGTCGATCCTGACAAAAATCAATACTGAAATTACAACTGAGAAGTAGCAGTTATTTCAGTCCTTAGGAGAGTCGATATGCTCATTTACTGTATTTTTACTATGATGTAGTACTGTACCTTTTTCACAGTGCTTGCCTTCACGTCCCATTGGACATTCACATTTGTAACCTCCTTCAGGAAGAATCTGGCAGCGCGATGATGAGTGGCATTTATTGGGGTCGCAGGGGTTGTGGGCATCAGCGCAGGTCGGACCTGTTAACAAAAATTTATATTCTTGTGACTTAAACAAAAGACAATGAGAAGCCTAACCCTTGAGGGGAAATCAAACAACTTCTTGTCAATCCTGACTAGTTAAAGGTGCTAAAGAGGATCTTTTCGTCAACTGAGAAACCAAAGACTGTTACTGAGTTTTTGAAATGAGCGCATTTCAAAGGAACGCCTCCCAAAAGTCGTGCACGAGTATTGGAACACGAGTGTTTACCACCGGCATTCGCTGTGTTGTATTAGTGGATTCATTATGTCGGACTCACCGCAGGTAACTCATAATCTGCAGTTTTTACTCCTGTCTCCAGACAAAAACATCGCATGCGGCGCCTGTGGAGTGTGGGAAGTTACTGGAGCGCGCAGCCGCGCACGTCTCTCACAAGGAACGTCACGGAAGTGACTGACAAGCCAGAGGGCCAATCGTTTACTCGATGATTGCGTAAACGATTGGCTGATGTTTTTAAGGCCCTACCTTGTGCACAGATGATGTATATTAATATTATTCCTTTCAGTGCCCTTAATAAATAGTCTTTTATCAGTTAGTAAAGACAGTTTCAAGTAATATTGCAAAAATGTATAAAACAAAACATCCTCTTTAGCACCTTTAAGTCGCAGATAGTATAAGGAGGAAGAGAAGGAGCACTTGCGGTGAAATGAATGAGAGAAATGAATATGGTGACCTTTCAATTAAGAGCCAATCACTTTTATGACAGAGTTTGATTACTAGCCATTAGCTAAAAGACACTGTAGCAATGCCCTGAAAAGGGAGATTTTAACCATGATTTAAACTAAAGAAGCTACATTTATTATACCAATGTTGTTAGATTTTATTGCTGACACGAGATGCTGTTGAAACATGATTTTGAAATTTAGCTGCCTTGAGGTGTTACCAAGATGACTTAACTGAGCTGACTTGAATTTTCACCTAAATAGAGGTCCTTTAATAGGATTTTGAATTATTACAACTTTAGACAGTCATAGAGCAGCATGTTGTGTGCCCTCCTGGTTTGAAAGATTGCAATTGCTTCAGGTCAGCACTTCTGGCCTCATCAGAACACTCCCATCATCACATAGAACATAGTAGGAGATCACGCCACGGGCGGCGGCTGCTGCACACTGTAATGAAAGCTCCCGCCGTGTTCTGAGACGCTCTGCTAGGTGTCTCTCTCTCCCTCTCGCTCTTCAACTCTAAGGCCACTCTATCACCGAGACAGAGCAGCAACCCTCCAAACTTACAATCCTGCTCTTTAAACATTAAAGGTTATCCCCCATATTTATCCCTCTAGCCAATTTCTTTGTGTACACTTCTACTTCAAAGGGTCTTCATTTTCCTACACACCTCATTGCAGCCATTCTGCAGTACAGAAATAAAGTGGAAGATATTGAACTGTATTATTATGAAGGTTGTTCAATAAAGGCTTGTGAGCAGAACAACAGAGCAATTTACTCTGGGCAATATTTCAAATATCTGGAGCAACACTGCAAGATGTAGAGAAAAAAAAGCCTCTTAGATGTGAACAAAGAGAACACTGTAACTTCTGCTCTGTGGATGATTACTGCCACTCCTTATGATGTGAGAAGGCAAAATGGATGTACAGGAATAATCCAGAATACTGGAGAAAGCCTCTCATGCTCACCAATGTTGTGAAATATTATTACAATCTCCTGTCTTTGGTGTTTCATGATAATTAATTTAATTTGTTGCTCCAGAAACATTAATATCAGTGATAAAAACATTATTATCATCAATGTTAAAAACAGCAGTACTGCTTAATATTTTTGGGAAAAAACAATCTATTTTAAAAAAATCTAAAATTTTCTTTCTTTTTTTTTATTTTTAGGATTCTTTAGTAAATAGAAAGTGCAAAAGAACAGAATTAATTTTAAATAGAAATCTTTTGTAACAGTATAAATGTATAAATGTCACTTGATCAATTTGACACATCCTTGCTAAATAAAAGTATTAAATAATAATAATAAAAAAAAAACTTGTAATGCTGTCTAGATGTGTGTAATATATGTTGTAGGGCTTCATGGATAAAAAATTTGGCTTAAAGGGATGAATCACCCCAAAATGAAAATGTTGTTCCAAACCTATATGGGTTTTCTTCTGTTGAACAAAATGTTCATTTTTGGCTGAACTGTCCCTTTAAATGATATAGTAGAAGTAGAAACTTCTGCCCAGTAAGATCCAAGACACAGCTTCACTTTCTCTTTGGCATCCTCACATCAAATTTGTTGGTGTTTTACAGTCAAATGGTTTTGAAAATCAAAAATGGTATGAAGATGACCTGAGCCAATTTTGCTGAAGATTGGACAAACTTTTTGTGGCAGACATTGAAAAATGTTAATCATAACATTGGCATTAGGTACTAGGAATAAATTGTCACTAGAAATATTAAGACCTGCCCTAAAGCGTGTACCAAATAGAATTATTAAAGAATTATAAAAAAAATAAAATAAAAAAAATACGATATTCAGTATCTTTCGCTTCACTTTTCTGAACAAAATAATGTTTGATTTTGTATTTATTTATATAACCATATTTTTATTAACTGAACCATAAGAAATATAGCTTGTGTTCTTCTGTTGTTCTGAAAACATTGATGATTTGCCAATTCACTTTCAGGATTGGGAAAATGTGGCTTTCCATGATTGGTGAATATATTCAGTAATGGTAAAGTTATTTGTATTCTTTCTGCATTTGTCCTTGCTGCCTTGAATCGTTGGTGTAAACGCTTGTCTGTCTTATAGTACATACTCATAAGGCTAAAAATTGATTAGACAAGCATAATTTGCCCTGCTAAATCTTTCATCAATACAGTCAACTCCAGATATTCAGAACTGGAACAGAGATCCAGGGCAGTACCTTTCATTATTAAAAAGTTAAAGGTGAATGTTGTCATTTTTGCACCACTAATGCACTTAATGGAACAACAATCTATTTTTTGAGACAACACTTGCTCAATCAATCAAAGTGTTTGAAACTTACATACTTCATCAGCACAAAAAAAATTAGATCATACACACATAAGTAAAAGTTCATACTTGTGCACCCACCAGAGAAACCGTTGACACATTTGCAGTGGAACATCTCAGCTTCTTTGACCTGGCAGGAGGCTCCGTTCTTGCAGGGATTCGGCAGACAGGGGTTGTTGCCGCACTCGCCAATGGCCGAACCATATAGAACGCCGCCAGCATTCTCTTGTAGGTTATAGGCGAAGTTGTTGACGTCCAGCATGCGGACACAGCCCACAAGTCCTGTTGAAACCGATGTCCTCTCCTTTACACTGCAAGAACAAACCAATCATTTTGCATGAGATTATTAAAAAAACAGAAAAGACACTCTTTTCCTGACTGAGAATACAGAGAAAAACATTCAATTAGATCTCAAGTAGTGTTTCATAACATCCCTGATTGATGCTAATTTGATTTGGCTATTTCTGCTCAATCTTATTAAGTCATATTAGTTGTTCTGGCAGGTTCCTACAAACACGTGCAGACAGTCAGACAGTCAGCAATTTAGGTTATTTTTCTCCGTACTGTTTCATTATGACTTCTAAAAAGACTAAAGGGGCTCTTAATAGTGTTATTTGGAGGCAGTCTGGAGCTTTTCTTACTCTGCTATCATGTCTTCAAGCACTCCTCCGATGAAAAGGTCTGTGTCCAGGTTGAGTCCATCTGTTCCTGGGGGACTTTGTCCTTCAACACTGGGCTCATTGTCCACGCTCAGCATGGCATTACGCCTATTACGCATTACTACGAGCTGATGCCAGCGACCCGGCTTTACCAGGACCTTACTGATCACTGAAGCCGTCCCAGAACCAGTGTTAAACCTTCATGTAGGAGACATTCAAGAGGATCATCACAAATTAAAATAGTTAAGAGATTTGTAATGGTCCAACAGATCTGTCATGTAATTTTCCAACCCTATATTCACTTGGTTACTTACCTGAGCTCCACATTTCCATCAACCAATGCCAGAGACAAGAAGTCCTTTTTGCTTTTTTGGCCATTGTAGAGTAATATTCCTGTCATTTCCGAAGCCCTGAACTCCATGGCAATGCGCACAGTGTGGTAGGCCCTCATGGTTTGGAAAGCCATGTAAGATTTTCCACCGAAGGATGGTATGAAGTACTTTATAACTGAGTAGGACAGAAGATAGAAGACATAAAGCAGGTTATCAGAGACTCTCAACTAGGCCTTCAATCCCTTAACAACAAACAAAACTTCTGATAACGCAGATACCCTTGTCAATGGTACAGTAATGTGACGTTCATGTTGTGTTTGCTATATTCCCTAGTGTGAGAAAACATAAGACCTGCACTGATGAGTACTGTACTTCTCCCTGAACCTGTTAGACATTTACATTCCAGACAGAGAATCCCCATGCTCAAAGATGTATGAACACCTCTCTCTCTCTTTCACTCTCGGCTGTCTCTCACCCTTTTCTCGAGAGAATGCAAGGCTGATGAAGCCTTCTCTCTTCATCACTCTTTAATGGCCCGATTGATCAGAGGAAGAGTTTGAGGGCTGCTTACAAGCCTTTAATTAGTGGCTTTTTTCACCTCACAGCGGTTTGATACTAGCTAAAGTTCATCGATGTAATTAGTGTCAATTATAACCTGACACAGCTGCAAAAGGTAGTTTCATATCCCAATACCACCAACAGAGACAATGAATTGAGCTAAAATGTCTTCAGTGTAACAGCAGGACTGCAATTTGAGATGCAAATCATTATTGAATCTTTTCTTCTTCTTCTTCTTCTTCTTCTTCTTCTTCTTCAAAGGATTCAAATATGCTGACATATTAATAATAAATAATAACATTCATAAATAATACATATTCAATTGTAATCATTTATTAATAATAATTAATAATATTCAAGTGTGCTTCTTTTGTGCTTTTATAAGGTTTATTTCACACCAAAAGAAGGAAAGATCAAAAGAAATAAACAATACTAAATAAAATTAAATGATCAACATTTTTAGATTTTTAAATATATTAAAGTTAGGGCTGTCGATTTAACGCGTTAATTATATTAATTAATTACAGGAAAAAATATAGTGTTCAAATTTTTAACGCACTTGCCTCGCCCTCAGACCTACGTATGTCATCTCATCTACAGTTGATGATGAAGGTTGTTAAATAATTGCCTCATATAGTATTCAGTCTAGTGCTGCAAGGATATTGCACAGCACCAAGATAGTGACCTGAGCTGTCAGCGGTCTGTCACCGGTCACCAATGTTAAAATATTTGAGGTGACCAGTCAAATCAAACTAGGTGGGCTTTCTGTTCATGCGAATTCCAGCATGGAGCTTCAGTTAGCGGCCATAGAGTGTGTGATATGATGTAAGTAGCTAAACAACCCATTTTCTGTTTTATGCTTGAAATGTTAAATGACCGACAAAAATAATCAGGGATGCAAACTAATAAACTTCAAAGATCAAGAGACTGAGGGAAAAAATAAAGTGATGATGGATATGACAAGGAGAGATTTTAAAGATATTATTGTCCAATTTTTTGGCCTTCAAACATCTTAAAAACCATATATGTAGATCAGAGAAAACTAAATTTTTTAAAAAAAAGTTAATGTTGTTTTACACACAATATTTTACTCCTGAATGAATCAGCTGTTTGAACGAATGGAATGAATTAGACATTTACTGCTACATACTGGCAGTTTTAGTTTCTTATTTAGAGTATAATTTTCTTAAAAAAAATATACCCCAAAAAATGAAAATTTTGTCATCATTTAATCAACCTCATGGTCCAAAAGTTTGTACAATAAATTCTATGTTGAATCAAATAAATATATTTCTTTCTAAATCTACTTTTTGTAATGTTTATTTGATGCTTTACAAAATAATGACTTCAAATAATCTTTTGGGGATAATTTCTCAGCCAAATTTGATGTGCGATTAATCTGCGATTAATTATATTAATTAATTGCCACATCATGTATTTAATTAGATTAAAAATGTTAATTGCTTGACAGCCCTAATTAAAATGTATGATCAATATATTTAAATTATTAAATAAAAATATATTTTATTTAATATATGAATTAAATAAATTATAAAGTATTCGTGGTATTTGTTGTACTGCCTTTTATTTTATAAAAAAAAAAAAAAAAAATCAACATTTCATTGCAGCATTTTAATAAAAATAACCACTGAAAATACCATCAACATATTGCAGTATTGAGATGTATTGGAATACATTTACAGAAAAAATGTGTTTAACTTTCATGAAAATAACAATGCAAATAATAAATGGTCCTAAAATTAGTTTTTGTTTTATTATGGAAAGATGCTTTTTTTCCCTTTTGATTTATGTGATTTTTTTTCTTTTTAACCATTCAGTTGTCTTTCCAATGTACAGATTTTTTTCTAGTTTTTGTACTTCTCCTCACCTTTCTCGCACACGGCTCCTCCTCTTCCTGCGGGACAGATGCAAGTGAAGTCATTGTCCTCCTCCTCGCAGGTTCCGCCGTGACGGCAGGGCTGAGAGTCGCACGGCCTGTTGGCGTGGGCCACTGGTTTGCTCCTCAGTATGACTGTGGG
Source organism: Chanodichthys erythropterus (assembly GCF_024489055.1). Taxonomy (NCBI): domain Eukaryota; kingdom Metazoa; phylum Chordata; class Actinopteri; order Cypriniformes; family Xenocyprididae; genus Chanodichthys; species Chanodichthys erythropterus. The sequence continues at coordinate 24,206,907 of NC_090240.1, forward strand.
AGCCTGGGAAGGAGTGGTGGTGGCTGGTGCTGCTGTGGTGGTCCTGCGGCTGGTGAAGGGCCGTCTGGTGGTGGTCGGGCGGAGAGTGGTAAAAGCAGAAGTGGGAGACAGCATGGTGGTGGTGGGAGTTGTGACAGATGCTACGGTGGTTGTCGTGGTGGTGAAAAAAGGAACAGCTGAAAGACCTAAAAAAAAATGGAGAGAAGGAAATATAGGTCAATAGGCCTAGTCAGGGTAGACATATTTAATTCTTTACGAATTAAACCAAGGCTGTGAGACATACAGTCTCGAGTTCAATAAGCTAGTTCTTTTTGAGTTATTTGAGTCCTGCGGGCACTCGTGGTTATCAAATACCAGCTCAAAGAGCAATCACACTCAACAAAAGGCAGCAAGAGAAAAAGAAGAAAGGAGAGAAAAGCAATTTCAAGCAGGTTACCATAGTTGGTGATGCGGATGTTCTCTTCCTCAGGTTTCTTCACAACAATACCAGTGTCTTTAGATGCCTTGAGCTGTTTGAGAAGGGCTCCCTCAATATCCTCCACACTGAACCTTGTGTCTGTAGAACGAGAACACAACATTAAATGTATTGTACAACAGAGTATGAAAAACCAGCACTAACCAGACCCACCACCCTCACACTTGACATAACATACTGCAAATATATACAGAAAAGCCTGCGTGTAATATACCCTTGGGAGAAGCAGTTCTTGAACCGCCATGCATTTCAGGGACGTTGGGATGAAACACTCTAATAACGCTTCCACAGATGGCCCTGTTACAGGCCACCACAGATCGCCTTTATGACAGGCGCTTGTGTTAGAATAGTGCTCTTGTGCCGCTGAAGGGGACCAATAAAAAGAGAATAGCGAAGGAGATTTTTATCAGCTGGTACGATGCTCGGAGGGTCTTAAAAGCATGAGAAGCGATGGAGACCATAATAAAGCAGCTTTTTCAGAAACCCTAGCTGATAAATTACCTCGCTAAAAAGGCCACGCTCTCTGACCGCTCCTGCAGCCAGAAAAGACGAGAGCAGTATCTTCAGGGATTCTTTTACTTAACTTATACGCCTTATTCTGCTGTTGAATTATTATTTTCTTCAAACATACAAGGGAGTTTTTATGTGCTTTTTATTTCTTGCCGTAGGCATGTTTCTAAAGGAGCGCAGACTGAGGGAATTTTGATGTGAGGGGAGGGTATAAGTCGGACTTTGTGCTTTGTGTGCTAGAGCTGCTTCAGAAATAAACAAGAAGCAGCTCGAAAAAAGAAAATAAACAAAAACAGGATAAGGAAAGACGTGGGGAAGACAGATAATAAAGAACATTGAGGGGCAAATTCACTAAACAGTGCAGTATTTCAGTGCAAAAACCTCAGTCTTCACTAAGCACATGCAATCTCATTTAATCCAGATAAATGCACTGAAATGTTAAATTAAGGCACAGTCTTTCCTTGCAAACAAACCCCATTGTCCATTAAAAGTAGGCTGATTAGGTTTAAAATTATTTGTATTTTATTTAATTAAACGGTTACTATTATCATTCAAATTTGGCAGTAAATGTAATTTTATTTAAGAGAGATATTTGTTATTTTTTATTGATCATGGCAACTGTTATTAAGCAAATGATGATAAAATGATGGAGAAAAGCATTGTAACTGGATTTGTGTCCAGATGTGCCCTTTAGTCAAGTGCACTTTCTGCATTTTAAAAAGCCTGGATAGTGTAGTGATGCTGTACCGTCGCAGAATAGCATGCTAGAAACACTAATAGTTGAGCTACAGAAACTTTCAAGTCTGTAAATGTTACTGGTCCTACTCACTCCACTCTGAGTGGATCTGAACCAGCGTCAACCGGCATGGGAGACAGGAATGCTAAGGGTTGTGAGGTTTCTGCACAGCTCCAACTAATTGGGCCCTGTTACACTCACTCCCCTAAACCTCACTCCCACCCGGGTCATGGCACCAATGTAACTGGACATACATGCACTGCTCTGAGTAGGATTCAAACCAGCATAAACTGGCATGGGATGTGGGTGTGCTCACAAGGATGCTAAACACCACAGCCCTTAGTGTCAGTTGCTAGTATACCTCTTAAGGCCTGGGAAGTGAGGTTTACTTTACACTCCTAAACCTTTCTCCCATCTGGGTCATGGCACCAATGTCCTACTTGCAATGTCCCAAGCGGGATTCAAACCAGCGTCGAGCAGCATGGGAAGCATGAACCTCTTTATGGCCCCCGTTACACAGGATCAAGGATTACAGTATCTATATTGTGCTCAGTGCTAATTTTGCGGCCAAGTTTGTGCAGTTTGATTATTTTGGTAACTGATTTATGCAAACAGCATGTGCACACACAAAAAAAATATCAGTGGGCACAATTCATTCTTAGTGATCATCTGAGAGATCTTTTTGAGTAAACAATCTTTAAGAACAACCTTTGGTGTAACTTTACCTGGGTCAAAGTGAGCCTCGACAAAGGCTATTATGGAGTTGCTGGGGGCCAGATTCTTCACACGGACACTCTCGAAGTCTTTCTGGACATCTGACTTGCGGAACAACTCATTCAGCTGAAGAAAATAAAAGCAGAGAGAAAGTGAGACAGAGAAAAACAAAGAACTAAATGCCCCAAGTGCAGTGTGTGAAACTGGTAATAAGCTCGATATGCTGATCTAGTTCTCGTTAACACCAAATTCCTCCACAAGATGAGAAAGTGTGTCAGTGGAAAAACTCTACTGAACCCCATCGGGTCTCGGTGCACAAATTGACATTTAACTACAGCGCAGGAGTAATTACATGAACAAGTTTCGAAGTCAGCAGTAAATGTCAGGTTACAACACTGCCCATTTAGAATCGGCTTAGTTTCTATTTTGGTACACATAGGAAAGTTTTCACAAATATGTTGCAACGTGAGAGGAGCTTAGTCACTAATATTAGTCGTGAATATCTACACAAAGACCATTTCACCGAAACAAAATTCACTTTAGTGCACCTAATTGGTCAAAACTAGAACAGACGAGAAGTGGTTTACAATTAGAATGCACTCAATCGATTCACAAACCGCTTTGTGCTTTCTGACGTGTGTGCACACTGCGCCTCAGCAGGAGGTCCGTTGAGTACCCCATTCAAGTCACCCAAGGGCCATGTATTTTCCTTCTTCACTCTTTTCATTCACAGCTGCACTTGAATTCGGAAAAGCGTACAGAGTTGTTGCAGACATAATGGCTTTTGCCTCTAGGCCGACCCTCTGTGAGTTCAATGTACATTTGGATCCATGCTGGGCAAGAAAAGAGAGGAGATGCTCTCTCCCTTCAAGCTTCACCGGAGAGACCCCTAACAAAACCAGGCTGCCCGGCACAGCCGGATGGACACAATGACCCAGAAACTGGCCGCTCTATCCTCAGAATCTAGCAGACAGGGTTGAAATCAAGTGAAGGAAAAGATGTGGTGGAGATATAAATGCGTGAATGAGAGGAGGTGTTCTGCTGAACCTGGGGCATCATGCACAGAGGAGATGTGGGATTAGGGCACGCTCAAAGGCAATGAAACCATTTAAATTGCTGGCTCTGTTCTGCCCATGGCCCCATTTGAGATTTGGACTTCACAGAACAAGAGAGTGAAGTATGGGGGATTAGCTTTCTGTGTCAGATGGAACGCTGGTAGAGAAAGGCTGATTACATCCTCGCTTAGACCCTGTCGGGAATCTCGGTCACAGCACTAGCTAACATTAGAGTGATAAGTGGAACTCATTATCGTACTGCCCTTCATTCCCAGACACGCCCAAAATGGGTTAACAAGCCGAAAACAAATCGCCAGCTTCTTCAGCAGTTGCCAGCAGGTAGTGTGCAGATGTCAAAAGAATTGGTACGTTGAGGCCAAGACACCATCCAGTGATGATATTGTTAACTGAAACTAAAACTTTTATTAATTGTTTTTGGTACTTGAAATAAAGCTGAAATACAATAAAATATAAATATTAGATGAACAACTTAAAAAAAAAGAAATGTAGAATTGGCAACTAACTGAAATAAATATAAGTTAAAGTGTAATAAGTGTTAATTACTAAAACTTAAAAATAAATTTAAAAAAAATCTAAAAACTAATAAAAATTATGAAGCACATAAAATTTCTAAAAATAAAATCCATTTTTTTCTTAAATAAAAAACTATAATATAAAAATAAAATTCTTAAAAAGATTAATAGTTACTATAATTTTATAAAACTAATAGTAAAATAATAAGAAACTACTTTTTTATTCTGTGCATTTTCTCTCTATTACTATTATTACTTCACCTCATTGAAAACCGATTTTGGACAGGCTTCTGAGGCAGAGTAAATGTTCTACAACAAAATAAAACATGCTTTGGTGATAACTAAATGAATATTTAATTACTATAGTAGTCATTTCTTGGTAGAAATAGCATCAAAAGCAGAAAATGTTGGTCAAAAAGTTCAAAAATTACACAGAAACTGACCATCATCCTCAACTTTCAGATGCCATCTTTATTTTTTTGCTCAACTGTCATGGAATGGAATGCACATGATTGTGGGATATCAAAGGCAGCGAAGGATACATCTATACAGCCTTCAAAAATTGATCAGAAGAAGGTACTGGATTTGGAATTTCCTTTATGCCTTCCTGCTTTAGAATTCATCCTCCGAAGACAGCAGTTTTCAGCTTTCGGATGCAGCTTAGTAAGCCTGAAGACCTTGATTAGCTTTGGTTTGATTAGCTTTAGGTTTGTCAGATTAGGGTTGGAGGTAAACTCTACAGGAAAGTGGATCCCGAGGGCCAGAGTTGAGAACCTCTATATTATACTATATTGTCTATTTTTTTGTTTTGTTCCCCTATTCCTGCTTTGTCATACCATAAATATTTAAAATAAATTATTAAATGAGAAAAAAAGGGGTCATTTTGGCAAAGTATTAACAACAAAAATATTGTTTAAAAAAAAATCGAAAAATATTAAAAAGAAAAAACTCACTAAATTCAATTTGAAGAAATGTTTAATTAATTGAGAAGTACTTGAAAACTACATGCTGTTGTTTTAATGTAATTTGTTTATATTTAAACTAATATTTCACTGTGTAAATAACCAGTACATTAGCTTTTGCTGTGCTATTGAAATGAATAAAGTATTGTGAAGTATTTCACTAGTATTGCCATGGGCTACTGAAATGTTGGTAAGGTGACCTCCACTAGGCTATATTTAGCATCTGTGAGTGCTGTAATGGGATTTGCGTTGATCACACTTCAAAATCAAGTGTCTGTATTTTATTTTGATGCTAATGCATTGCTTTTCTAGAGACTGTCAGAACAACAGACATGTTTTTTTCTAAAGATGTATTCAACCTGTTCCACTGGATAATTCCACCAATTATCGCAATTGATTCCGCATTCATTCCCAAGGGGTCAACCTCAAGAGTAAAAATACTGGATTGAAAAATAAAAGGCCAATACAAACAAGGAAAGAACCTGTGATAAACAAGAAGCTAATCTTCAATCAAGTTTCAGTTACTTTTTGGAAAGAAAAAAGCAGTAACATGAAAAGCTACAATATTGTGAAAACAGCTGAGCTACTGCCACACTACTGAGAAATGTAGCAGCACCAATGTGGCATAAAACTTATGTTTTGTATATATATATATATTTTTTTTTTAAAGAAACTGTAACCGAAACCTGAACTTCTTTTCAAAGCTGAACTGAAAGTGAACTCAAGCTAAAGTTTTAGCTACACCACTCACAGCGCTCTCGATGCTTCGGGCCGTTTCACCGAACAGCTCCGATTTGGGGTCCTCCATCTCAGGCGTGTAGAAGATCTCCTGTCCCTCTACCTTGTCCAGGTGCAGGAAGCCGCTGAAACGCATGGTAGCTGTGGGACAAGGCAGGCAAGCACATTTGGTTACATAAAAGATGCTTAAAATAAAGGCACAGATCCACACTCAGCTACACACACTTGTGGTTGGTGCAATGCCAGTCTGTAAATTAGTGATGGAGCCTTTGTGGGGTTAGTCGTGGTGTTCATTGAGTGGGGAAAGAGAGGTTTGTTTGCAGTGGAGGTGGAGGTATAGAAAAGTATGTGAGAGTATGGAAAACAGGGACAGAAAGAGGGGCTTGGAAGGGAGGATGGACTGGAGTTTACCAGACCGAGACTCTTCCCAAAAGCTGGCATGGAGGACTGAGTGGAGAAAGATCAGTTAGACAGCAACACTTACATATATGGCACAATATATCACAAATATTAGGTTAAAAGACACTTTCATAAGTCCCGACTAGGGTCAGGGTCATCATTAAACATTGCTTTAAGGTTATTGCTGACCTTTCTCATTGACACTAATAAGCGTAAAGAGCGATAGAGGATCAGAGGCTCAGTTTTACATGACGGAGAGAAATAAATAATGAATAAACGACTGAAGGAGAGCGGGGAGCGGGCCTGATGCTGGGTACTGTGCAGCATGTAATCAGCTGAACAAATTGCCCAAATCAATCATGCCGGCCAGGCTCCAGCTTGGCTGGGACCGGGAAAAGCACTTGTATGATTATCGTGAAAGATAGCCGTAATTGTCTTCTAATCCCAGGAACGAGTGACTGACAGAAGCTGGTTAAAACTGCATGATAAGGGTCTTTTTGCACAGACACACATCACCTCGTATCTGATGGGACTTTCAAAAAGGAGCAAATGGGGGAGATTTGAATGTGAAGAGAGATTGAGGGAAACAGCGATCAGATTCTAAATCGGAAACATCTGAGGACAGGATTTTCCCACGGAGCGCAAAGACATGTGGAGAAATCAGGCTTTAGATGTGGATTTAAATTAAAGTCCAAAACTGTCCACCACAATATGGCTATAGTTCATCATTTCTAGCATGTACTTGTCACATCTAGCACGTGTCTTTATCTTGGTTACAAAGCATCCAGATGGCTTTCTGTCGTACAATGAGCTATATAATTTTATTTTACACTAGATCTGCAAATTTAATCTTAACAAACATTTGAACTTTGATGCAGAGGAGGCATCTAAGCACCCTAGTTTAAATCATAGGCTTGGAATTGCTACATACAGAATAAACACCAAAGAATTTAGTATCATTTGAGTACTGGAAAACTGATTTATTTTATAACTTAGTTAAACAGGTTTTCATTAGGGAGGCATTATTCCCCTCATAACATCGGGATGCAAACCTCTCTAACATCACATTCAGGCAACAAGGGGTAAACTGCACTGTTTGCTGTTCTCAGCTTTCAGTTAAACACCTTGATATGAGGGGGAGTTGTCCTTTACTTAGTGCTTGAGAGACATGGGGAGAGCTCGAGCTGACAGCAGAGACTGAACGCAATGGACATTAGTGCCCTCGCTCCCGGCCGCTGTGACACATCGCCAATAAACGGTGGGGAGTTACGAGACTCGGCTGACGGATATGAGAAAAGACGTGAGCACTTGACCTAGTGTTCCCATACAGAGAACACAAAACATCTGCCTGCTTCTGCCTGCCTGTCGTGTATTGATTAGTCTCTATTGTGTGTAATTTCTGCTCTTATAAAACAGATGGGACTGGTGCGGGAAAAAGGTTTGTGCGTATATTGGCGCATCTGGTCTGATGCCAGTCAGAATACATTTCGTACAATTGGTTTATCCATTTGCTACGGCTACCGACACGGAACCTGCACCCCTGCATCTGGCATACTCAGGGTCCAAAATAAACTATTTATATACACTACCGTTCAAAGGTTTGGGGTTAGTATGATTTTTTAAAATCATAGTAAATAATACTTTTAATCAGTCAGGACACATTAAATTGATCAAAAGTGACATTTATAATGTTACAAAAGATTTCTATTTCAAATAAATGCTGTTCTTTTCTATTCATCACAGAATACTGAAAAAAATATTATCATGGTTTCCACAAAATTTTAAGCGGCCTTCAACACTGATAATAAAAACATATTGAAGTAAATGTTATTTGCATTTTTATGCATTGTAAGTGCTCATTTTGGACCCTGGGCATACAAAACCAACATCCACACGGCACGTCTGAGATAATATATGCCCACAAAATGTAGTTTCCCCTGTCATTACCAACTCCTCCTCCTCACCATCCTCTCAGTCTTTCAGGATAAAAAGAATATCGCTGTAGGCGGCTTAGTCACACAGTTAATAAATGAACATGTGCTATTATCTGTAGTACTGCATAAAATAGGTGAAACTTGGTAGAGAGTGACTGATGAGAACTTACAGGGGCAGTTTGTTCCCTCAGAGCTGATGGCAGCCGTCTTCCCATCGGGACAGCAGCCGAAAGGTGTGTTGTCACAGGAGGACCGCTCCTCGACTGTGGGAATAGTGGTAGTTGCTACTGTTGTACCTGAAGTGAGAGATGAAGACGTCACACAAGCAGGATTTCTAGAATTTTAAGCTTCTAGTTTAAATTGATATCTCTATGTTTGTATGATTGCAAAAACAATTAACATGTCACGTTGCGGAGAAGGAAAATTATGGTGTAAATAATTACAGAGGCAGACGGCTCTATGGTTGACACTTTGATTTGCAGTAAACAATCTGCGAGCAGTTGCAAAATGACTTTTACATCTTTTTCTTGGTGTATTCCTACTTTTTAGATGCTCATTATGCAAACCCTAACAATAGCTTGTTAAAACTGTCTTGGCTATGGAGCCAGTCTCACACCTACAAGTATATATACTGAAGATTAGGAGTGTGGGTTGGAGCAAAATATCTCCTGCTTGCCAAACAAGCCATAAAGCCGTCAGATGTTCAAGGGCTCTGTGAGTATGAGAGAGGCAGTGTGTGAACGAGATAGTGAGTGGTGGAAAATGACTTTTGGCATAGATCTGGAGAGCATCCATGGATGTCATTTCATTGCATCTGTGGGTAAATTTATGAGCTGCTGCCCCTGAGGTGCGATGCTGGCCACCACACTGCTTCAGCCTTACAGGCTATTGGTTCACTGGGAGGCAGAAAGTCATCAGAAAGTCTCAAGAGATGCCTCCCACTCCGGTGTCAGACAGACTTCATGTGTCCTGTGTCAAAGAGCGCTCCGGTCCAACAGTGACAAGAGAATAAATCTGATGCCCTGCTGCTCTCTCTTATACCATTTCAGGCAGTTAAACAGTGTGTCTGTAGAGCTAGCATTAGCTGAATAAAAATAGCTGGTCTACTTTATGTATTATGGTGGTGAAGGGCACAAAAACAAATGGAGGGATTGAAGGATTTGTCACTTGTATGTCAACCAAGACGCTATAATTTTAAAGGCGACTGTAGTGGAGAATAAAATTAAAGTTTAGCCGGCTAAATTGTTAAAAAAAAAAAAAAAAAAAAAAAAAAATTGGCAGAAATTCTGGCAAAATTTGATTTTTTTTTTTTTTGTCTAAAATGCTCTTTAGAATTACAACTTTCCCTATGGTATTACAAATGCCCCTATTTGTTGTGACTTGCTATTGTTAGTTGGAGGAAGGCAATCCAGCTAAGGTTTATCTGAGTCTTCGACTGTGTTAACATCATACTTTCTTTAATAACCAATGTAATACATTTTAAAATTGGTTGTCAAGGTAGCAGTTGGAAATTATTCATTCTGAAAACGTCTTTGTTGTTGTCATCTATGGGAAGGAATTAAGTGTGCACACAAACACACACGAATATATATATATTCACATGTTGTTGTTTTTTTTTAAAGACACCTTTTGTTCACTTTAAACCATTTTTGTAATGTGTTGGGCTCCCAATGTACAATCTATGTCCTGAGGTAAAACCAACTGAGAACTACTGAACTAAAAGCCATTGTCTTTTTAGAATCATTTGATCTGTCCCATCCCAACTTACTGTTTCAATAGCAAATACGTCAACACAGTAAAAAATGTAGTCTATGTACTTGAGTTCTGTTCCTGACCAATACAGACTATGCAAGAACAGCTCAGAGGAGAGAAAGGAACAGGCATTGCATCGACTGCATCCAAAATGGCCTTTAGAAGAGGCTTACTTATAAGGTTAGGCCACGTTAAAAACCAGTCATTTTGGTGAATTATTCACTGAAGTGATTCCAAATAAAATTGCTCACTTAGCAGTTGGATGTCAGGTGTCAAAACCTCTCACATAATGGCTGCTGAGATAATGTACAATGTTAAATTGATATGCCATTACAATTCGAGAAGAGGTCATCTCACACACAAGGTCAGCCCATACAAAGGAGAATTTCATCATCTCTTGTCATCTGTTCTTGACAATTATGCCTAAACCCCTTATGACTGAAAGATTATGGTGAATGCATTACCAAGTGGCTCTTCTCCGCTCTCCTCCATTCCGCTCACCATCTCGTCGTCCCCACTGGGCTCTCCACTGCCCGACTCCTCAAAGTAAGGGCTGGAGTCCACGGATGGGGATGAGGTGCGGGGTGGTTTGTAGGGTGTGGTGGGGCGGTGGGTGGTGAAAGAGCTGAAGTTTATTCCTGCCTCGTCCACCCTAGGTGGAGGCAGTGCCTCCACCACGAATCTGTCCGGATCCTTGAGAATGCTTGAAGTGGTGGTGGTGGTGGGGTGGCCATGGCGCTGTTTGGTGGTCTTGACGTGAGCGGTGGGAGGGGTGGTGCGGTGGGTGGTTGGGAAGGGGGTGGGTTTGGCCGTCTGCTCAATGGATTCTGGGAGAAAGCAGGAATGGAATGATGGGTAAGCATAGATGGAAATGTTTCTGTAAGCCTTCTTTCTCACCTTTGAATTCTACCTACACCCTCCCACCCCTTCCTCTTTGCCATTAAAAGAACAACAAAAAAAGCTTCAGCATGGTCTCAGCAGGGCATCCTTATCCGGAGCAATGCTTTGTATGTCTCACAGATTCATATCAAAATCAGATGCATGGAAACGCCAGGAATAAACCCACTCTTGCCTGCAAAAAGCATCGTGTTTCAATCATATCACTTAAGCTTCATTACACCCCAACATCTGAACACCTGCAAGGAGCCTCTTTTGTAGTCAGACAACAAGGGCTTAGCCTTAAAGGATTAGTTCACCCAAAAATGAATATTTTGTCATTTACTCCCACCTCATGTTGTTCCAAACCTGTATGAATTTCTTTCTTTTGTAGAACAAAAAGAAGAGATTTTGAATTAATGCCCTGGTTGCTCTTTTCCATGCAATTAAAATGAATACAGCTTTCAAACTTAAAAAAAAAAAAAAAAAAAAAAAGGCACAAAAGCACAATAAAATGGTCTTAACGACTAATATATTCCTAGTTAGTGAAATTTGGATTAGTCACAAATTAACAATTCTGAATGGTTCTGTAAACTGAATGAACCAAATTATAGAAAAGGTCTGACTTCAGTCTAGTATCATAAACTCTAATGAACATGCCTTGGAGAGCTAGAGTGGATTGTCAAGATTTTCAGTGAATAATGACTTGCAAAGGGATAGTTCACACAAAATTAAAACTCTGTCATCATTTACTCACTCTCAAACTTTTTATCACCAAGACATTTCTCAAAATATCTTCTTTTATGTTCCACCAAAGAAAGTCATACAGGGGTGCGTTTCCCAAAGCAAACTATGGTCATGAGTTCAGTCGTTACCAATAGAGTTCAATGGGACTTACGACCATAGTTGACTAACGATGCTTTCGGGAAACGCACCCCAGGCTAGCAACATGAGGTTAAGTAAACTAAATTTTTATCTGTTCTACACACAAACTATTATGTGGCCAAAATCTTCTTCAACCCTTACCTAACAGGTTTGGAATGACACAAGAGTTAAAAAATAATGACAGAACCTTAATTTTTGGGTGCACTATCCACAAAAATTATCCACAAAACTAATGAACTGCACATGTAGAAGAACTGGGTTGCTGCACTGCATCTTTCTGATGTGATTCTTTGAGGTTTTTAAAAGCTAGGTTTTCCACAAGCTTAAACCGATCATTACACAGACTCTTGACCAGAAGTGTTTATATACTACTGGGTTTGAGACTGCAGAATACGGTTGATCTGCGAGAGAGTGTGCTTTGCGTGTGAGAGAGTGCCTGTAGATATGAATTATATATACATATTCAGATGTTGCCCTCCTGTAGGGAGGCTTTAATCACAGACAGCCAGAGCCTCTAGTGATGAATGATTGATATAAATAGGGCAGAAAAGCAGGGTTTAGCTGCAGCTTCAAAGGAAGCCCTCACTTCATTCAGGCATCCGTCGACGGTCCAACCACCGCAGCCTTGTCAACACGCAAGCCTCTCCACTGCAGCAGCTGAGCTTAAACTTCAAAAAGACACTGCCAATGCAAGAGTCTTTATCAAAGATGCATATTTAAAGATTGCGAAGACAATAATAAATGTGGTGTGGATGAATCGAGACTAGATTTTACCACAATAGGGACCGAGGGATCCACGTGCCCAAACATCCGTGGCTTTGTGCTCAACTTTAACGGATCCCCTGTGTACAGGCTAACCGCGCTTGGTCTGGAACCTGATAACACGCTAGCGCAGGCTCTTAATTACATGCTAATCATCTCGCATTTGAACAGCGAGTAGCTGACGAGGTGTGAAATACGATACCTTACAGAAATACTACTTCTATCAGACTGGCTGTCACAGCCTGGGCGAGTGGGGGCGAATGTGTAGATACACTAGCTTTGTGCAGGAGAGCACCGATGCTATCGCCGTTTGTCACAGCATCCGTTTTCTTATTTCGACTCGGCTGCACCTGTCATTCAGGAGCTCAGCGTAGCGTTAGCTCAGAGAGATCTGGGGTGTGGGATTTGAGTCACCCGCCCCAGCTTTGGGTTTTGTGACACAAATACGTACGCTGAAAGAGAGCAACTGCCAACGGGAGCAGTCAGCTCGCCTTAATCAAGTTTAACGCTCCATTTGGTTTTCAGAGAGGCAGGGTGAACAATTAGGAGATGCAAAAATCATTGTCATCTTCAGTTGGCAAAGCCGTATACTTACTTTTGAAAGGCTGTTATTAAGACGGCTTTCTGTCTTTTCATACAACATTGTGCGTGTGTGTGTGTTTTGGGCGGAAACTGAAAGAGGCAGAGAGAGAAAGGCAGAGAAACTAAGAAATGAAAAGGGTAAAGGAGATTGTTTCTGATTCAAAACAAGTTCAAATCTATCAACAAATTTAACTCTTGTCCTAACCTGACTTATGATTCCAGCCTCAAGTGATATAGAAATATCACATGATACAAAACAATGACCATTGTTAAACTACTGTATGTAGAGCAGATTTTCCAACCAATGAGATTTAACGAGGGGCAGGGCTACCCAGTGCTATGCCGCTGAATTAGATGCCAAACCATCAGCAAAATTTCAAATTACTCGCAGTGGCTAGTTAGGACAAAACTAGATTTTTTATTAATTTAAACAATTTTTCATGCCTGGAAATGACTTTTAAAATCATACTAAAAAAGAAGGAACCCTGAAAAAAGAAAAGTTGTTGAGAGGGTGCATCCGAATTAGAAATATTTTTTTGTTGTTGTTTTCGCTTTAACTCATTTTAAGTCTTCTTGAGGCCCCCTAGTGGCTCCTGGCTTACCACAGGTGTACAGGGTAAATCACGGTAATTTAGACTAACGCTTATGTCATTTTTTATTAAAACAGATCAATCCTTACATACAAAATGTTAGTTATTTGAGCTGTAAAGTTGTTTTAAACGTCCTTATAGCAGTGGTACTACAGTTGTAGTAGGCGGATAAACTCTAGGTTATACTACATAATTCCTGTGGGAGGATTTTTCCCTATGTAAATAGTACCTCGCAGGGTTTACTGCCTTTACATGGTAATGAGAAAAGTTGAATAATTGGATGTAACTTTGCCCAGACAAGGTTAGTAAGCAATTTTATCACAGCAGACCTTTGAAGCGGTGTATTTGAACGTCAGTCTTGTTGTAATGACTTGCCCTATGGTTTTCCATTTTAAGTTTTTTATTTTTATACACTAAGGGATGATTGGAAATTCTTTTATGTGGTATGACACATAGATAAACTGGTTTTGAACCCGGAAAATGTTGTTTAGAACAAAAACGATAACCAAAACTAACATCTCCGCCGAGAGCCGCCCGTCCCATATGCTAATGTGTAGGCTGCCAATTTGCAGAAAGAGTACAGGTGATGACACCATATGCGAGCGCTGGGAACTGCCAAGACTTAGACTCTTGATGAGCCAAAAGTTTCTCAGCCATTCCAGACCCTGAACGCCCTGCGTCATGTACCAAGATGTGCCACTGATTGCCTCATCTGCTGCCTGCTATGGCAACATTAGGAGTAACTCACTCCATGTGGCGTTTCATAGCACCGTTTGTCATCAAGAAGAGTTGATGATGAGAGAGCGTCAAGAGATCAGCGGGAGAAATATAGAGAGTAAGGCAGGCTTTCGGCTAATTCACACCCAGTCACACGTGAAATGAGCTTGCGATCTAACCCCTCCACCTCAGGGCTGCCGAGCAGTCTGCAACCCGGGCCTGCTTTACCCCACGTGTCGAAGAAGAAATTAATAAATGGTGCTGCTGTTGCCAGTTCCGCCCAAGGCTGGTGAAGATCCAACCTAAGCCTGGTCTTTACTTCCTCCCAGATCCTTGAATAAACCTAGAATAGCAGCTGGATTATTGTCATACAGGCAGGTAACGCCAAGAAAAAAAGCAAGACAGAGAGGTGCTCTGGTTAATGACTACAGGGATGATGGTCCAATAGTGATCTCTAAACATCAGTTTGTGGTGTGTTGTGTCATAACCAGGCCCATATTTAATCTGACAAATGTGAACTGAAAGCATAATCTAATAACTGCTCAGTCAACCTGAATTGCTGTTGAACAAGAACTGATTAGATGGTGAAAATTAGGGGTTGACTGATGTTTTTTTAATGAATATAATAATAATAATAATAATACATTTACTCAAAATTATGTACTCATTTGTTATCATTAGCCAGTAAACTTGCAAAAATGAAAACCTATGTAAGTGAGACAATTCAAATGACAATGCAAATGAGTGCTTATTTGTAAGTTTTATACAATTAACATTTTTATAAAAATAGCTTATACAGTACAGTCCAAAAGTTTGGAACCACTAAGATTTTTAATGTTTTTAAAAGAAGTTTCGTCTGCTCACCAAGGCTACATTTATTTAATTAAAAATACAGTAAAAACAGTAATATTGTGAAATATTATTACAATTTAAAATAACTGTTTTCTATTTAAATATATATCACAAAGTAATTTATTCCTGTGATGCAAAGCTGAATTTTCAGCATCATTACTCCATTCTTCAGTGTCACATGATCCTTCAGAAATCATTCTAATATGTCAATTTGCTGCTCAAGAAACATTTAATGTGTACAATTGTACAAAATATTTGTGTACAATATTTTTTTCAGGATTATTTGAAGAATAGAAAGTTCAAAAGAACAGTGTTTCTCTGAAATCTAATCTTTTGTAACATTATATATGTCTTTACTGCCACTTTTGATTGATTTAATGCATCCTTGCTGAATAAAAGTATTCATTTCTTTAATTTCTTTTCAAAAAAATAAAAATAAAAATTCTTACTGACCCCAAACTTTTGAACGGTAGTGTATAATGCTACAGAAGCTTTGTATTTCAGATAAATGTTGTTCTTTTGAACTTTCTATTCATCAAGGAATCCTGAAAAAAAAGTACACAACTGTTTTCAACATTGAAAATAATCATAAATGTTTATTGAGCAGCAAATCAGCATATTAGAATGATTTCTGAAGGATCATGTGACACTGAAGACTGGAGTAACGATGCTGAAAATTCAGCTTTGCATCACAGGAATAAAATACTTTGTCAAATATATTTAAATAGTACACAGTTATTTTAAATTGTAATAATATTTCACAATATTACTGTTTTTTACTGTATTTTTAATTAAATAAATGTAGCCTTGGTGAGCAGACGAAACTTCTTTTAAAAACATTAAAAATCTTAGTGGTTCCAAACTTTTGGACTGTATATATATATATATATATATATATATATATATATATATATATATATATATATATATATATATATATATTTTTATAAATATAGCAAATCTGTACATAAAATTGCCATATATTGGCTAATGTCTCATCAAAATGGCCAAATATTAATTAGCCTGGCTGATTTATTGGTCTATCACTAGTGAATAATGAGCGTTATATACCAGAATTGACTGAGTTTTTCTAAACAAAATAGAAACAAAATTGGTTAATATTACCAAATAGTCTGAATGACCTTAGTGACATTAACATAAAAAGAAGGACATTTCAGAGTTAGAGCAATTTCAAATTTTGATTAAAAATAAAGAGATTATTTTTCCTCTGAAATAACATGCACTAATGAATTATTCATAATAACAACAATGCGCATTACAAAAGTAAATGGGGTTGTGTGTGATTTTATGTTGAAGGACAGGAATGAGCAACATGCTGAACTTTTGAATGAGTTTTGTTGACAGAGAATCCATATGGACCTGGTTATAGCTATGAAAAACAATGGAACATATATAGTCATGTTAGATCAAGCTGCAGCAGGTGACAACGAAACTGAATCACTTATGTGTCATTAACAGGTCTGACAGAGTGGCTGCATGGGCTGCTGTTGAAAATGTCTGGCACCTGCCACTGGCCTTGATCCAAGAATCGGCAGCTGGCGATGTCCACCACGTGCCATGCCCATCTTGGAGCAGCTCTCTGAGGAGCGCCTTCTGACGTGAGCTGGCATAGTGCTTCTTACATACAGCCGACATGAAAGTCTTAACCTTGGCCTTCTACCAGGTCCCTTTGCCCACACATGAACAGAGCAGCCGATCAACGATTTAAGAGAGAAAGAGAGAGATGCCCTACTCTTTACACAGCTTGCCCTACCCAAAGCAGGCCTCCCGACAGCATCAGCAGCCGGATTGCAGGTGCTTCGCTCAGACTGTGCAGTTAACTCCCCCTAATCCACACAGGGGTGATGCATATCAAACAGCTCAAATGTCGCCCAGTTCCAGGGGATTCAAAGACTCCAGCCTGAAGCCAAGCAGCATGGCTCTATCTGCAGGAGAGCATCTGTCAGGCAGCTTTCCTGTCCCCTTGAACATCCACCACCTACATCAAAACCCCCCATACCCACCCCCAAAACACCTGCACACCTAGTGACCCCTTTCCTACCTATGGGCCACGTAGTTTGCCCCAGCAAACCCCTGTAAAACTGCAAAATTAATTTCCTTAATCAGAATTTTTCTCTTAATTTCCAGTTAAAACATCTAAACATCCTTAAAACAAATATGTAAAGCAATATTGTGTAATATAAGACTTTTTTCAAAGAATATTCTGTGAAATATTATTTTATTTTTATAGTTTATTTTACCTCACTTGTTTTTTTTACTTGTTGCCTCACAAAATTTTGTTAAAATACATGAAAGACATTCTGCCTAAACTTAGAAATACAATAACAATAAAATAAAAATATATTAAAAATATTAAATTACATTCAACTTAAATATTTTTAGCAGTAAATAAAATAAAATGTAAAAATTCCAAAATGCATTCTCTGAAAACATTATGTATTTTGCCAAGTGTTTGTCTATGGATGTTAATATATTCTACTAGAAAAGAGACAATAACAATGATTAAGGAAATTATTTTAATTATATGTCTTAAACTGAGGTTCGTGAGCCATTGACCTTCTTAATTTATCATTCATACTTTCTTTGACGTCTGTATGCAATAATACAAAAAATAGACAACTAATCTGAGTACAAGAGGCTAATCTCACCTTTGCACTGGCCTAAATGCTCCACAGTGATCTCCTTATCTTGTCGGCATGCAATGGTCCTCAGCTGGCACCGGTCTGCATAGGTGACCCCATCAGAACCACATACCTGTCGACAAACATGTCCATGTCCATTATTAGGGAAGAAATGTTCATCATTATAGCAGTTGTAGAGTTTAAGGTGGATCTATGACCTATGCAAACTTACCTTGGTCTTATTCTTCTCGTCACAATCTGGCGACGGGCACTCACAGTGAGCCTGTCCGTTCACCTCCACACATGATGCCCCAAAGTGGCACACAAGCTCATCACAGGACTTGGGTGCCTCAGGTCCTGTGGAATAGTTTGGCCTCTTGTCAATACACAACCTTTATTTGATACTAAAACTAAAAGGGAACTTTTAAGGCTATCCAAACACCAAACTGGGGTTTTTAAGCAGCCCAGAATTAACAAAACACAACATATTCTGGTCATTTCAGTGTGGGCTACTTGTTAATCCACTTCTGATATGAACCCTACAACCTCCACCACAGAAATTCATCAGAAAGATGGACTTGCATCAGTAGCAGAGCTGGGACCTTCCCTGCCACAGAAGTCTACTCTTTACTCTGACATCAGAGCGTTGGGCTGCACTGCCTGGCCTGCAGCATTGACTGGATTCCTCTTCTGCACTTTCATGTGGCAGCTTTTATCTGGCAGGAACGCTGCATGAACACTGCTATGTTGAGATTGTTGAGTTCATTAAGCTCTTCACTTCCTGTCAATAGCTGACGGTGACTCCATATTATTCACCAAGCCAACACAGGGGGTGACATCAGGATAACATTTCAAGGTCACCCTGCTGCGTGTTTGAAGATTCAACTTTGAACTCCACCGATTTAATCTGATTATAGCATATAGTTGAAAGTAGAATAAATCAAAACAAATAGTTTTACAGTCATTTGTTAATGAAGCCACAAATTACTTGATGCCAGAATATTTAGTATTAAGTGGAGCATTATTTGAATATTTTTATTTAAATTGATAGTGTAGCCTCAGCCTTAGATACTAAAATAATTATTAAATTATAAGTTATTTAAATAAAATCATTTTAATTTTTAAGACAGATATTAAAACAAATATCTATATCTTATTATATATTATTAGATACACAAAAAAGGTATTAATTACTTTCATGTTATGACCATAATCCAATAAATGGTCAATATTATAATTCTGTAATATAATATTGAAAAGGATATTTATTTTCAGATTTGCTAAATACTGTATTATGATGCCAAAGGTAATCTAAATGAAAAAATAATTGAAACTGGGCATGTAATCATACAGAAATGCCTGATGTACAGTATATATGTATATGTATATTTGAACAGTATATATAAAATACGAATATAGTGTGATAATCAATTTGGTACAGATATATTGTTAACTCAGATGGTACATAATCTGATGCATATTGCCGGATTCGAACCTACGTCCCATTGAGAACTTTCCACTATGCCATGGTTCCAATATGACGCTGACAACATGAAGCCTTATTTGTCAGAGCACTTTTATTTAACAAAGGCTATTAATTACCCAGCGCTGTCATTTTTAATAATTTCTACTTGTACCCAACATCGTTAAAAACAGACCCAATTATAATTTATAAAATCACAACCTAGCCGCATCAGAAGTGCAATCGTGGAGAGATTATCTGAGGTTTGTGCTAATTAAAAACCCGGCGTTACCTTTGTCACAGCCGTTGGCTCCCATCTTGCTGCCGTCGGGGCACACGTTGCATTTCATGCCCTTAACTCCGGGCTTACATGAGCACAGCCCTGACATCTGCTCACAGTCGTCACGAACCGAGCCCACTCCATCACAGTTACACGCTGATGAAGAGAGAGAGAGGGAGAGGGCTGTCAGCCTTATCTGCTTGAACAGTTTTGATTAGATTCCTTGTCTCTTTCTCTTCAATTTCACTCTGACAAAAACATCCACACATCCACCAAATGCATGTAGGCAATCTGAAGCTGCTCCAAACTGTGACCCCACAGCTACAGCAATAGCGCTCGCTCTGTGCCAATGACCGCAGTCTGGTGGAGTTCAAAACAGGGTCAAGAAGCCCTGGGGTGAGAGCGAACGTGGCTACAGAATGTGCTAATGCTCCGAGGACCCCTGGGACAGAGCACAAAGTGTTTCAATCATCCTTGTTTTTCTATCCCTGGCTTTGTAGCGTTGTACAAACACACATATACGTGCGTCAGAGCGTTATTGGTCTGTAGGCAGAACTTATAGGTCAAGCCATGTTGCACTCTCACACAGTTCCCATTACCCGTGGTGGCTCGGAGGCTTAACTCGAAACGCTTGTTTTGACAGAAATCGCATTTGAGGCCGGAAGGATACCGCACGTTAAATGAGTAGGTTGTCACTTCGGATTTTGGATTAGAAAGGAACATTTAACACATTTAACAGAAAATGCCCTGAAAGCAAATCACCAGGAAAGGGAGAAAAGAGGGATGCTTACGTGTGCAGCCGCTCATGTTCTCTGTAACGATGCCTCGGAAATTCCAGAATCCAGGCTCGCAGCGGTCGCACTTGAGTCCCCCGACGCCGGGTTTACAGGAGCACTGGCCGCTGGAGGGGTCACAGGTGCCACCATATGAGCCGTAGTGATTACACTGACACACACCTAAAGATAAAGAAATGCCTTTAGAGGTACACAATCGCAACCAGACGGGATGCGCTAATTTTCAGTTGAAGAGAGATTTTGGACTAATGAGATTAGACCTATTAATCTGTTATTGGTCATAATATGAGAGCAACTGGTTGGAATTGACCAGAATAACTAATATTGGGGCATCCGTAGTCCTCCCATCTTTTAAAAGTAGAAGTTTGTCCACTCACTTTTTGGATAAATTAACTTTTTTTTTTTTCGTATCCGTTTTGGCCATATTATAAAGAAAGAAATTCACTAGATAGCCATATAAAATGTCAGGATCAACCGGTTGCAGTGGCAGTGGATAAAACGAACAGACGCTCAATTTCTAATATGGCTTGTGCACACTCTTTTGCTTCAGCAACTGCTGGACAAATGTTACATCATCTAATTAATATTCATGAGCCTATAACATGCCCTCTCCCAAATTCCTATCACTCCTACACCGCATCGCGTGATGCTTTTTCACATTGCGCCTTGTCAGGACATAGTGTTTGAGACTTCTACAAACACTCGGCAGGTAGGACATACTTTTAATGGCACTATTAATATGAATATATGAACAGGAATATGGGTATGAAGATATTAATATTAAAAATACACTGCCATACACTACTGCTTTTAGTATCTTCTGCTCACCAAGTAAAAAATACAGTAATAATAAAAAATATTACAATTAATAATATTTAATTATGTTTTATACTGTAATACATTTTAAATGATAAAGCTAAACATTCAGCCATTATTCCAGTCTTCAGAGTCACATGATCCTTTAGAAATTATGTTAATATGCTGATTTGATTCTCAAGAAACATTTCTTGTAATTATTAATACTGAAAACAGTTGTATTGCTTCATATTTTTGTGGAAACTGATGCATTTTTCTTCAGGATTTTTGATGAACAGAAAGTATATATATTTGAAATAGAAATATTTTGAAACATTATAAAAGTCTTTTCTGTAATTTTTGATTAATTTAATGTATCCCAACTGAATAAAAATACTGATTTCGTTCAACAAACCCAATGTGTTTCATGCATATTATGACTAAATCAAACTACTGAACTAGTTAGTTAGATAATGGTTCATGACAGTTATCCACTTGTTACGTTGTGATGTAAGGAACGCAGTTTCTGGGTCCAAGCCCCGGCTCATTTCACTTGAGAATGCCATCTCAACGGCTGTTTATGAGTGCTATTTATTCATATTAAACATTTAACATTTTAAAAAGTTAAACATTTAAAATACAGTCTACACAATAGTCTCCGTGCTCAAAGCATCACAGACATTAATATATTAACGATTTATAAGATGAATCACTGTCTGGCCATCTGGGATTTTGGTATGGAGATAAAGGTTATGATTATAATTTTTTGGTAGTTTTACACCACATCATGTGTGTATATTAGCACCGTTTGTTGTTTTCTTGTGGTATGAGATAGAGCGTTTGGACCTGAACGCGCTGCCGCGTGACATCAGACTTAACAACCGAATACATACTTGGACAGCCAGCCAGTCCAACACCCAGGGCAGCGGTCTTGTTGTCTTGACAACATCCGTAAACAGTTTCGCTACAGTGCTGGGAGGCAATGAGCTCTGGAGGAGCTGACATGATATCTAGAGAGAAGATACAGTGCAAACAGGGGTGGGTGGGGGAGAGAGAGAGACATATTGAGATCCACAGCATCCTTAAGACAAATTAAACTAAACAATCCAAGCTGAAATGCAATTTAGTACAACACAATAAGAATCGCTTAAGGAGCACGGGTGGGAGAGCCTGCAACTGGCTGCCAGATAACAATTCTATTTACAATTCCTGACACCAATTCAAAATCAGGAAAAAATGATGCTATTACCAGCCATGAAAACAAACAATAGACCTCTCGTCGAATGTCTGGTGGGTGACATTTGACACATTCTCTGGGGCCTGTTGTCTCCATTTGTTCTCGTCTCAGATAGTGCCGTTTACACCTACGCCATAGTGTGTCAAACAAAGATTTATGGACTCTGCATTTATGGACGCAAATGCACAGGAGCGCAAATCAGGACACGCCGATGTCAGTCCACTCTCGCAATAACCTAATTACACTATTCCAGCATTCCCGGCTCACATACGGAGGAAGTTTGTTGCGGTGTTTAACTATAACGTTGTGCCGGAGGCAGATGACAGGTGCCAATTTGTCTTATCTGTGTTGTCATTTTTTCTCACAGTCTCTCCACACTAGTTCTTTCCAAGCACTTCTTCTCTAGGCCATTGAGCTCAATGGCTGTGAGGTGGCAGGTTTGTGGTTTCAAGTTCGGAGCTGAAGGAGGACTAGGCTGTCGTAAATCAGGAAGCCGTCAGCATGAGCGTACACGTCCTGGGGTATAATAGTGATGTGTCACTGTGCCTTTCATAGCATTTTGTGGCTTCAGAGATGGGTTTTGTCCACACCTCATTAAACTTCTCCTTTCCGCACTGAGTCCATTATGACAAAAGTGCTTTTAATTTGATCCTTTCTTCTCGCCTGACCCTGATTCTTCACCATTCTCCTTCTACACTTGTTTGTTCTACAACACAATCTTTCTGAAACAACAATGTGCTCCTAAAAGCATTATCAGCTCAGCTTATATTTATTAAAGGGGTCATGAATTGAGAAATAAACTTTTACTTGAGCTTTTGACATAGAAGAGGTCATCGTACTATAAGAATGTAAGTTTCAGAACTGAAAACTTCCTTGTTAGTCCAATAAAACTTTTATTGATACCAGGCCAATTGAACGAATGATCCTGGAATGTGCCTGTCTATAGGTGAAACTCCGCCTCCGCAGAAGAAATTAACGCCTACTTCATCATTGCAACGTTAGCCCCACCCACTAGTATTAGTGAGCAGATGAGGAGAGAAGAGCAATACAACAGACAAAAATAACATAACCTTTAAAAGGATCCTAATGTTAGGCATATGGTTATTTATTTTTCAACAATGTGAATGTCTCAGTAGAGCTTTATTTGTTTTTGTGATTTCACCGTGGATTCTTTGGTAAATCAATCGATTTTCGGTACAGGCTTTGCAAACAGACTTTTACGATATGGACTCGACAGTAATGCAACAACATGTAAGTAACTGTGTTAATTCTAATGCCTGATCTGATATGTAATGATTCATGCAGTCAGATGTTCTTTGTCTGTGTCAGTGAGTAAACAGTCAACTTCACGTTGTTTCTCTTAGTAGGATGAAAATGATCTGTCAATTAAATGGTGATTAAATTATATAAAGAAAGAGATCAAAGAACGCTCCCTTTACAATCACTGGAGTTGTCAATCAAACAGCGTGAGTTTATCAGTGACTAAGTTCTGGACATGCACCAAAACTCCTGTTTTATTCAACGAATCTCTTAGTTACAATGCGTTTGTGCTATTAGTTATGATGAAAGTATTCGTTAGTGTGCAGAAATTGAGTTGCAATGACTAGATCACTGCTTTCATGAGCTCAACATCATGTCTGTGATCGCTGTTCATCACTACAACCTTTCATGCTATAAATATAATGGCATAGATCTAAATGTAATGCAGCACTTTTCACGATTAGTTAACCTTGAGAGCTGTGATAGCTAAAAAAAGGTGCTAAAAGTTTTCGATAGAGTAATACAATTATAGTAATGCTATTATAGCTATTCCAAATGAAAAGATGTTAGCGAATCACAGCAGTGAGCATTTACACTGAAGTCTCACAGCAGACACCCCCTTTAAACAGAGTGTTCAAATAAGAGGGCTAAAAATGTAGGAAGAATGCCTTTTATTTATAAATTATGACAATTTTAGATGTAAAAAGCATACTAACATTATAAGTGCAAAGAAAACATTATAAAACAATGTAGTTCATGACCCCTTTAAAGTATTGTAGATCATTGTTAATGGTTATGGCATGGGCAGAGATGAAGATCACCCAAAAAACTGTGAGAACCAATATTGTACAGAAAATGTAATATTCGTTTATCCACACTAAGTTGAAATCACCACATCAAATTATATTGAAATGGAGACTGAAGATAAAGTATTACGGCTGGGCAATATATTGAATATTTATCATATATCTGCATACTTTTGATGGCAATTTAAACCATTTAAATAGTTTAGATAAATCCTTGTCTCAGAGCGTTAAAACAGATGATTCATTTCCATGAATCTTAAATGATCTAAATGACTCAATGCTTTGTGTATGTATGTATGTATGGTGGTTCTTCAGAGAAAAAAACGAAGCACATAAATATTGAAATATATATAGAACATATCAAAAGTATAAACATTGTACTTATACATTTTTGCAGCTTTATTGCCCAGCTCAGCTCAGTCTTTTATTTCCTCTAAGCTTCACCAGTAGCCAAGCACTTTACAGCGTCCTAAGATCTTCACTGCAAGGAGACTCAGAGCAAGGTTATCTAGAGGTCACCAAGACCTCATTTCCAATTAGCAAAAAGCAGCAAGGTGCTCCGGAGACCAGTCAGCTCTCAAAGGCACAGGTCAGAAAATGGGGGAGGAGAGACTGCAGCGTGAATATCAAATGCAAGGCCCAATGAGATTTCCATTGATCTGAGCTCAGCCAATTGGAAGCAGATGCCAAAAGCTCCTCACACCGGTTGAAAGTTCTCCAAAAGGATTTATTTTCCACGGCCACTGAAGGAGCATGACTGATCTGGCTAGAGGGCCTGTGAGGCTCTGAAGCAGAAAACTCAGAGTTTGAGAAAACCATAGATAAAGGATGAGGGGTGCAGCGAGTGAGAAAGAGCGCGGAGAGAAAAGCACGTGCATGTGTGCGCGCAAGTGGAGTCAAGCTCTGCTTGAAGCCTGAGGGAATCTCACACTGCTCTGATCACAGAGCCACGCTCTTCCTCTCTCAGTGGTAGATGCTCAGGTCTGGACTACACAAGCCCCCTAAGCTCAAAGAAACCCTGCATTCTGTTGCAGTCACTCTATAACAACCATCCTGTCAGAGTTCCCGGAGTGTTATTCTTCAGATAACTGAGGAAAACATCAATATTAGAGGAAAAGAAAAGTGGTCTCTCACCTGGACAGGGGCCTTGACTCTGAAGCACCAGGTCCATTTGCTTCTCGCACCTGGCTTTCTTCAGCTCACATTCGCTGGTGTATGTGTTCCCATCCGAGCCACACACCTGCAAGTGTTCAAAGGGAGGTTAACGCGGCACAATTAATGGATTCAACAAGATTTAGCACACGTTTTAACACGTCAAATGCTTGAGCAGTGTATGGGCAGCACTCTGTTTGATTGCTTATGACAATGAGAGACAATTGTTGAATGGGCATACCGGGCTTTGTGGCACAGTCTTACAGGCGAATTCACAAATGCAGCGATCGTCCTCGTCCTCACTGTCGTCATCCCACAATCCGCCATATCGGCGACAACGATCCTGCTCACAGGTCTCAGAGCCTGAGCCTGAGCCTCCTGATCCGCAATCTGTTGGAACACACATATATAGGCTATGTTCAACTGCATTTACTTGCATGTGTGAGTCTCAAAATGTCCTGTTTACACAGCAACTTATAGTAGTATCTCAATACTGTCTGTATGAACGTGCAATATGAGTCAAGCCCGTTTTCTCTTACCATTAACCATAGAGACAATGACCAGAATAAAATCAAAGATGGAGACGTCCATAAAACTAAAAAGTCTTAAGACTGTTGATACGACCAATCGAGCTGCGAGTTCATCAAAAGCAGCTTTTATATCTGGGTGGATAGTGGAGCATTTCAGTCGATTGTTGAACACAAAACTGATGGGAAGAGGTCTGGTGGAGAACAGTGACGTGATCTAAAATCTTCAGATGACACAGCTCATATTTCTGTTGCTGTAAGCTACCGAAACCATACATGAAAACCTGCAACACATGGTAGACATGCTGTAGGACATGACAGAGAACTAGATGTCCAGTCCAGTTCCGTTCACATGTATTTCTGAGAATGCGGTTGTGAGTCCTGAAAATATACAGGTGTGAATGAGAATGCAGTTGTCACTCCCACAAATAACTCAACTGTGTGTGAACGTAACCATTTTATGGTATCAAATACAGGACTGACAACCATATTCTGTTGCTGTGTGAACAAGCCATATGCTTGTTGTATTTCATGGCATGGATACTGGATTGATTTAAACTGTTCCTAAAATAACTCAATCATTACTATAACTATAATAACTATAATCATTATATAATCCTAACCCAAAGCCTTAACTTATTTCGCATTTTTGTGAAATAAGACTTAGTTCATTTATGTGCATAAAATGTACATTAACATTTTTTTGGTGAACATTAAAATTTTAGAAGATGTTTCACCATTTTAAACACCTTTTTGTCTTTAAATTTGAGATTTATACATTTTTAAGTGACAAAAATTCATAAAAAAGATCATAACTACATGCAAAATATATTTAAAAATATACATATAAAACTTCCACACTATTTTGTCTAAATAAAAAAAATAAAAAAACTTTTTTTTAAATTTAGATATTACAAGTGAACTTAGGCATCACAACATAATAATGCAGGTGTGTGAAATGTTTTTTATAAAATGTATATTAATTTTGAGATATTAAAACAAAACAAATATTTTCTTGTTTTGACCGATAACCAATAACCAATATCATAACTCAAGGTTTTTTTTTTTTTTTGCCAAAAGAAATTAGAAATAAAACCCCAAACTAAAAGCAATAATATACATTTTTAATTTATTTATCAGATTTGCTAATGATTACATTTGGCAGTGTAATTAATTATCAGTCTTTTTAAAAATTAACTTTAGTGACTTTACATGATGCCAAAGGTAATCTAAAAGTAAAAATTATACCAATACAAACATCCATACACAGCTGTTTTCCTCATAAGAAGGCAGCTTTGTCAACACAATGAACCACAACGCACACAACCTCAATTTACACCATATAAAAGAACAAATAAAATCACTAACACTGATTTCAATGAGAGATAAATAAGCAATCTCACACGATACCTGCGATCTGAGTGTTACAGCGGGTAAGTACTTTAGAAGTCACACAGAGCAAAGACAAATAAGACAAGCAGACACTGGGGATCTCATGCAAACACATATTTGCATATCAGTATACCGCACATTGTCTTCCAATAAAATAAAATTCAGGGCATATGGAGCAGCAAATATTGAGATTTTCTTCACGTTGGAGTGAAGATTGAAGCAAAGGCACTGCTGGAAGTACAAGATAATGACCAACTATGGAATTACCCAGCAACTAACAAAATAAATTAAGTGAGACACCAGTGTGCCACCAGCGAAGTGTCCCTCACATTTTGATTGGAAGTGAAATAACTGACAATCTGTTATCTAGCACAGGAAATCAATGTGAACGGGTGTTTTACGGCCATCATGCGTGGCGCCAGTGATCATACAACATTATATTGGGTGCAATTAGTCTCAGTGCGAGTTCAAAGTTAGTTTCTCTGTATGAAACCCCGACAGATAAATCTCGATTCTCTCCAGGATCCAAACTTTGGGGATTATGGTGAGGGTTTTTCTTCTGATGAGTCACCTCATTAAACACACTCTTATCTAGCCTATTTAATTAGAATTAAAGTTCATTAGTCAACAAGCTGACTTGCTAGAGATATAAAGCACCCCTCTTTGTAACAGAGCATTACCGTTTGTTATTTTTAATGAAAGTTGCAGAGGAGTGCTGCTCTTGGGCAAAAAAAAAACAAAAAAAAACCAACATAATTTGCCAAGAAAAGCCTAAAAAATTATATATATATATATATATATATGTATATACAGGATGGAATTTGTAGGGGGGGATGGGGGGGATTTCCCCAGGTGATGCTACTCCACAAACCACCATATAAAATACCAAAAAAATATAGAACTGTCCCTTTTCGCCCACAACAAATGGGACACTTTTCAGACGCGCATTCCGACTTCGCCTCAGCGCCAGGCGCAAATCAAACGAGCGCGGAAAAGGTGCAGGTGACGACGAGGGAGCTTCAGTTGAACAACAGTGAACTGCGGTCAGATGAGATGTTCTCAGGCTATGTGGGTAAAATTAACATGACTGTCCAATCAGCCGTTATACTGTGCTCGCGGCACGCACTCAAGAACTGCATGCGCAAATGCGCCGGCGCGCATTGCATAATTACTTTATTATAGCTTAAATAAAGCGCAAAAGAAACTACAAGCAATGACGGTCGTTGTTCTATTGTAAGTTAAGTCATGAAATATGCATTAAAGCTGCCTCAAAACTGTGCATCTATGTATTTGTTGACATGGTTTTAAAGCTATTGTTATCCAATATGTTGGCCTTAAAACGTCTTAAAAATGCACATATGTACACCAGAGGGCACGCCCCCATATCCCCCTAACAAACAACATTTTCTGACCTCGGTAATTATGAAACCCTGCGTACGGCCCAGCTTATATTCTATCTAATGAAATCTGAGGTAAATGTGTATTTCTACAAATGTGCGTACTTTTGGACTAAAAGTTTGTATGTGTATGCACTGTGATCAAAAATTAATGGGACCAAACGCAACTAAATGTAAAGGTTTGTGTCTCATTATTCTATTAATAACTACTGATTGATTTTACATTTCTATCAGAAATAAAAAATTATTAGTGTCATTATAGATAGTGTTGCAAATATCTAAGCTATCTAGTACTTCAAATCTCAAGGTTAAATCAGAAGATTTTTTGTAAAAATGTTTCTGTAACAGAATATAGTATATAGCTCCACTGTGGTTAAAAAAAAAAGAAAAAAAAAAAGACTTTTCAAAACATCCCCCCCTCTGTTTTTTTTCACAAATCGCACCCTGTATATATATATATATATATATATATATATATATATATATATATATATATATATATATATATATATATATATATATATATATATATATAGTGTCTGGTACAATACTGTGATGTCTTTGATTTATCTTCATTTGGAGGATTTTCTCTACAAACACTCATATACATTTATTTGCAATTAATTAGTCAGCATATCATTTGCATAAGGCAAACACAAATTCCGCATGTCGATCGATTTGATTAATAAGGAAAAAGCAGATGCTTGTGGACGCTCTTTCCCACGTCTCCATTGCGATTTAAACATGCTCTTTTCTTCACATGCAAAGCTGGGTAGGGCAACCCTGTGCGCCCTGATGGGAAAATCGATTGTGTATAGGTGGAAATGCCACTTAGCATAAAACGTCTTCTTAAACGGATTATGGAGCTGGTCACAGTAAAAGCTAGGGGTTGGCCAGCACTGATACGTCTTATCAAAAATTCACACTGACAGCCTTGCAGGGTCGATACTCATGGAGGCCATTCAATTCATTAGCCCCAGCCTGGAAACAATGAAAGCACTCAAGCCTGAAACCCTGGCCACACTGATACAGAGAGCTAACGCGCTCACTGTGTAGACTTCAGGTTTCTGCTTCAGAGCATTAGCGATCCGACACTGTGATGAAGAGATTCGGTATTTTGCTTAATGTAAGCTGAGCTGAATTTATGCCTTAGGGCAACGTCCTGTTAAAATAAGCCAATAGACTCCAAGGGGAAAGAATGCAGCATTTGACTATGATTATTGCAATCTTTCTCTTTTTTGCCACCAATTTTATTATAACAGCAAACCGTTACAAGCTGCCTAAAGCACAGTCTGTTTCAAACTACACGTACTTTAACACCAAATACATTTAATAATGTTATTAATAATTATAGTAATAATAACAATATTATTACTATATATTCAGTTTGAATAAGGGCTGCACAATATATATTGCAATTTATCGCAAAATTTTATCGCACGTGATTTGGCAGGCTGCGATTATTCCATGCGCAGCTTGTCAGAGCTGTACGGCTCTGTGATCAGTAGTAAATGCTTCTCCATCTGAGAGCCAGTGGGCGCTCTTGCGCAGAAACTGAAAGTATTAGTGATGGGAAGTTAGGTTCTTTTCCGCGTATCGGTTCTTTCGGACAGTTCAATTCAATAAACCGGTTGACAAAAAGGTTCACCGGTTCTTTTACACACCAATGTAATGACGTCATCCGCGATGAAGTCATCTATCGCGGGCCGGGATGAAAAAACACTTAACACGTTAAAATATATAAAGTCAGAAATCATAACATCAGTCGACTAAAAAACATCATTATAATATAAAGCGTTTTTTACAATTTAGTTTTGTATCTAAAGCATCCAAACACATATACAGGCAGTGATGTGCAAACTAAGTTTTAAAGTTATAAAGTGAATAAATTGGTCTTCAGCGCAGAAACCATGATTTTCTTACATTACAATTTATTTGTAATTAAATAAACTTACGTTTTGCCAGATTGGACCCAGTCAACAGTCTAACTGTTGTTGGTTTATTTCGAGAAGAAGTGTCAGGCATGTCAAAAAGTGAGTAACTTTAGTAATTTGTGGTTTAGTGTTTGCTTACTGGAGATGCGAACTGTTTCGAACAATTCAGTCCGATTTGGTGAACTGGTTCGATCAGTTCACTGAAAAGAACCGGATAAAAAGAACGATTAAAAAAACAAAATACAATTGTAGCCTTTGCAATTTTAATGTTATTTATCGTATTGTGCAGCCCTAATATATCTTGAAATG
The DNA here is from genome assembly GCF_024489055.1 of Chanodichthys erythropterus. Classification (NCBI taxonomy): domain Eukaryota; kingdom Metazoa; phylum Chordata; class Actinopteri; order Cypriniformes; family Xenocyprididae; genus Chanodichthys; species Chanodichthys erythropterus. The sequence goes on from NC_090240.1 coordinate 24,237,966, forward strand.
TAATCTAATCCTGTGATCACAAAGCTGAATTTTCAGCATCATTTTATTTATTTATTTATTTATATTTTTAAGCAGGAAAGGATTAAAAACAATTGGGCCTGACTCAGTATAAAACTGCTCTGCAGAACAAATACCATACACACAACAAACTCCAAGACAAGACAACAACAAACACACAAACCGAGAGAAAGAGCAAATGTTATTTTAAATAGTCTTATTGATGTTATAGTTCTGATGTGCTGTGGGATCTCATTCCAGGCTTTAGTGAGCACATGAAAAAAAGATCTCTGTCCATAGCAGTTCCTAAAGGCCGGTAAAGGCAAAAGTCCATTTATAACAATATCAATCTCGTAGTGCGCTCGAACCTTGAGCTGGGTTTTGGAATCAATGCAGTAAGTGTTGCTGAGGTGTGTCCATTTAAGATTTGACAATACAAGTTTATCCCATGGCTTATTTTATAGTTCGGAAATGTCAAGGCATTAGACAAAGATATAAACAATACAGTGGTGAGCCCAGCCTGGGAGCCTGTTTTGGATCTTGTAGGCTATATTATAGAGTCTTGTTACTGGTTCAAGGATTTCATTTGTTGTAAGTGACCAAACAGGTAAACAATACGACAGAGTGGACATCATGATGGCATGAAGATATCTGTTTTAGAGACAGAAAGCGACAAATATGGTCTAATTTTACTATAAACAACTCATTACCACAGTCTTCAGTGTCACATGATCCTACAGAAATCATATGACGATTTAGTGCTCAAAAAACATTTCTTATTATTATCAATGTTGAAAAAAGTTCTTCTGCTTAATATTTTTCTGGAAAAAGCAATGAATTTAAAGTAAAAAAAAAAAGAATTTATTTGAAATCAAAATCTTTTACAACATTAAAGGTCTTTGCTGTCACTTTTGATACATTTAATGCAGTGGGCATGTCTCCCTCATCTAACACACCCAATTCAACTCTTGCAGCAAAGCCACTGGAAGGCAAGCCTGCAAGGTTTAGCCAAGAAAGCGTAACGGCTAAAGCTAACGCTCCGCCCCCCGCGGTATGCAGGGAAGGAGACCGGAGGCTGTTTTTTGAATGGAAGTCAATGGATGAGAGACTTAACTATGCTGATTAAACAGCTTTTGTGGGGAAATAACTAATCATTTAATTAATGGAAGGCCTGTTTGCCAATCTTCAGCATGTTTTACACTAAACAATAGTTTCGTTGGGAACTATATGTAGATTTTAGCTTGATAAAAATGTATTTTTTTTAAGAGAAGACAGACTAGGAATGTTGCGACTGACGTCACTGCCATTACACGATAGGTTGAGAGGTGTCACACGTGATTAAGTTAGCCGTTACTATTTCTCCAATGGTGAGAGATACAGACCCTCTTATCTCCCCATTATATACAATCTTTGTCTTGCAGTCTCTACTAATTAGCTGATGACTTGAATCAGGTGTGTTAGATGAGGGTGACATGCAAAATGTACAGTGGTGCCTCAGGACAGGTTTGAGAACCACTGATTTCTTTCAAAAAAAGAATATAAATAAATAAATAAACATCAGTAGTTTAGAGTTCATTTTCAAAGTGTTTTTCAAAGTCCAAAACAGTAAAATAAGCTCAGTGCTAAAAAAAATCTACTCACAGCTGAGTTTTTGATACACAGCACTGTTTCTTACACATGTAGTGTGAATACTATAAATAATTTATATATATATATATATATATATATATATATATATATATATATATATATACACAATAATATAATTTGAGCATGTAAATAAATGTGCTGCTTATGTGTGCAGTATGAAACAGACCTGATACCAAGAGCGATTCCAGTCGTTTACAGGAGCACAAAGCAGTTTTGCACAGCAAAGACCCATTACCGATTCGACGCACGCTCTCATCCCCTCATCAGTGATACAGTAAATAATACGCTTAAATGAAGGTTTCTAAACTCTGACTCTGATAAGCCTGACCACTGAGCAGCAGCGGCAATCATTTCCATATACGAGGCTCTCCGGGCCACCTAAGCCCAATTGTGCAAGCTAAGCATAAGATGAAAGCATTTACGTTCCCGGTTCTGTTGTGCGTTAGTATCAGAAAAAAAAATGCAGCGTAAAAAGGTGAATAAATAAACCTGGTGGAGTGAGTAGATGCTAGTGAGGGAGGGGGTGCTAATTAGTTACGGTCCTTTGATGTCACCGCCACCCGCGCCGCATACAAACCTTTCAATTAGCGAACAACAAGATGTACACATCAACTGTCCTCAAAGCCCTTTCCCGTCTCTTTAACTCAATCATGTACTTACGGGGTCCATTTAGCCATGCGTTTTCCATTAAGACGGAGAGCTGAAGGAATAAAGAGCGAGCTAGAGTGAAAGCAAAGTGGGTAAACAGACACAGAATAACTTTAGTAGAAAAAAACAGATGGTACCATCAAGAGGTGAAAGGTTTTTCTGACCGATGAGGAGATAGATGACGGGGAAAGGAGAGAGAGATACGGGACAATGGGGAGAAAAAAATGTCAGGCAAGAGAGCTGCGAGGACAGTGACCTTCAGACTTTAATGCTAGTTTGTTGCAGGTGGCTGGGATGCCTTACTGTGAATGCATAACTCCAATGAAAACACACACACACACACACACACACACACACACACACACACACACACACACACACACACACACACACACACACACACACACACACACACACACACACACACACACACAGGCCTTCTAAATGTCACACTTCACTTTGGCGCACACACATACCTCCTCTACCTCTCTCTTCTTCAGTCTCCTTTTTCATTTCTCCCCTTGAGAGTCAACATTCACATTCATCACATGTTGTTGACCTCTGTATCTCAAAGTATGGGTGCACACACACACACACAGACACACACACAGACACAGACACAGACACACACCCAAACACACACACCCCTTTGGCCCTCATAATCGGCTAGATGGATAGTTGTACTATACTGTAATACATCCCCAATTACTTCACAGTGACATAAAATTAAGGAATATTGTGATTATTTTTATGTAGTTTTTTGGCTATTTGGTTTGAAAAAATGCCTCATGATTTTATAAACTTTTAATGTCTCTTGAGAGCATTAAAAGAATAGCTCACTCAAAAAAAGAAAAAGAAAAAAAGAAAAGAAAATTCTGCCACCATTTACGCACTCTTGTGTCAATCCAAACCTATATTACTTTCTTTTTTCCTGAAGAACACAAAGGAAGATATTTGGGAAAATGTTGTTTTTTGATTCATTTAGGTCAATGTGTTCAAACAGTTTCAATGAGTATTCTATTTTATTGTTCACGCAAATCTCTTGCATATTAATGTTTTATTTTTCAATATATGTAGGTAAATATAACGGTTTATCACTATTTATTTTATTTTGTGAAATATAAAGAAAGATTAAAGAAAGAAAAAAAAAACTTTGAAAAGATGCCTGGATAATTGAATTAGGATATTTATTTATTGGCTAAAATGGCTTGAAACAAAACATTAAATTAAAAAAAAAGTAACCCAGGAAGAAACTAGCTGTAGTCTCTACCAGCTGTTTGTTTAAGTCCTTAAACAGAGAATACTTAAAAGAACTTTAAATTTCCATTGAACTTTGAGCATTGTAACTTTGCAGACATTGTTTATGCTCTAACAGCAACATTTCACACTTACTGAAGTTAAAAAAGTGAAATCATAATCAACCACCCCTTTAAGCTATAAATCCCAGCGCTAGTTGGTTGTTTTCTGTTTACCTGTGATTTGTCTCCCTGTAGATGGGCATTACTGAAACTGGACAGTACCTTAGAGTAACTGTAATGCTGCCAACATAAAGAGCAATAGGGCATCCTGACAGCCTGCAGAAGTTTTTTTATGAGAAGATACTTGTGTGTAATGGATGACTACACACTCTCTCCTGTTTGCCCTCTCGCAAACTCTCTTCCTGTGGGTGATCCAGAGCCTGTACCAATGGTTTATACACTATTATGTTGCTATTTCCAATGCATAATCCTATTTAGTAAACGTATATTCAATTAAAAGCAGGCCGCGGCCCTAAGGTGATGCTCGGCTCCCTCATATCGCTTTGTCTGTGTCTACAATGAGGCTGACTTCAGACTAGCAGAGTGTGAAATTAAATAGGTGATAAATTCACTGCTATGGCCAGATGCAGGGAACACTGTCATTTTTCATTACCTCCAAATAAAAGAGTGAAAGAACACTGCCATTTTTTTCTTATGACTAATGAACATGAGTATTGAAGGCAGGTCTAAACAAATGAATAAAGCCTCTCTGTGTAAATAAACAGCCCCTTTGGCCCCTTTAAGAAAATGTTTTACTTTGACACTATATTTTATGCCTATAAACACAAAATCATACCAGCCATCACACAAAAGAAGCAAGGTGTTTGAAAGCTAAATGTAAGATAGACAAATCAGCTCTGTCTTCATCAAGCTAATAGCCTGTTCACTAATCTTCTACATACAAAGACCTGCCAGGCATCACTACTGTAGAGAATAAACTGACAAAGCAGGTGTCACTGGCCTCTGGGTAGGATCTATTGACCAGACTCAGATCCCTGCAACCTTTAACTGCAACTCCTCCACAGCTTACAGAGCTGGAAAGAAAGGTCTAATGAGACTTAGAAGGGAAAACAGCATGTGTTTTTTACAGCCGAAAAGCCTGCTGGGAATGACATAAGTCAGATATTACCATCACGAGTGACTATACAGTCAATTGTTGGGGTATGTTGTAGTATTTAAATAAAACTAAAATAAAAGAAACTAGACACACTTACTACCTTGACTACATTTTCAGTAGTGTGACAGTAGATCAAACAAAGAAGTGTTAAAAGTAGAAGTGAGGTGGTTCAGAAATGACAACCTCCTTTTTTTTTTTTGCATAATACTAAAAAATATTTAGCATTATTTAGCATTCTTTTTTAATGATTAATAGAAAAATTATTTAGTCAATAAATCAGTAAATAGAGTATATATAAATAATAATAAATTATTTTGGAAAGAAGTCTCTTATGCTCACTAAGGCTACAATTGTTTGATTAAAAAAATACAGTAAAAACAGTAATAATGTGAAATATTGTTACAATTTAATTTGTTTTCTACTTTAATATATTTTAACATGTATTTTATTCCTGTAATGGTAAAGCTGTAAATAATTATTCCTGTATAAAGTGTCACATGATCTCTCAGAAATCATTCTAATATGCTGCTGTATTTTTTAGGTTTCTTTTATAAATAGAAAGTGCAAAAGAACAGCATTTATTTGAAACAGATATTTTGTAACATTATAACTGTTCTTACTATCACTTTTAATCAATGTAATGTATCCATATGTGTATGTATATATATATATATATATATATATATATATATATATATATATATATATATATATATATATATCAAATAAATATAGTAAACAATAGACCCCTTAATCGCCTACGTCACTGTGACGTCACCGCTCTAGCTGGAGGCAAAACATAAATAAGAACTCATAGCAGGCGCGCTAAAAGTTTGAGGTTTTGACTTTAAAATGTCGTCTTGTTGTGTTTTTGGCTGCCAGAATAGAAGGAACAGGACTTTTGATCCAAAACTATAGTTTTACCAGATCCCGGCAGACATTCCTTCACAGAATGGAGTGCAATGCAGCATACAGACTGGACGGAGACGATCATAAGTAATGCTTGTGTGCATATGCATATGTAATGGTGTGTTGGTTTTATCTAGTACAAATCAGCAAGTTTCTGTTTTATAGGTGAAAAGTCAGCAACTTTCAGCACACTAGCTAGCTTAAATGTTAAACAAACATACAGCGAGAGATGTGTGTGCCATCCTTTGAATGGTCTCTTAAAATAATCCACATTGCTAGCCATAATCATAGTTAGCCCAGCGCTAGGTTACATTAGACAATAAGCCTTGACAAAATTCCCCGAACCTCCTGAAAGTATGTTGTCTAGGAAACATCCAAAACTTAAGTTAATTTACAAAAATAGCTGTCAGGGTCCCGCAGAGTCAGTGAATGTACATATTCGGACAGTTCTGAACCTTCTTCTGCATCTATGTTTAATAAATCCCTCCTAAAACATGCTAGCTTACGCTTGTCAACATTGAGTCCAGTGTCTCTTTTTGCCTCCAGCTAAGCCCCGCCCACCAGGAAATGTTGCAATGTTTACAAACTTTTAAGGGGTCTATAGGATGAAAACGACAAATTATTGTCATGGTTTTTGCCACAAAATACGTTTTATTGTGTCCTGAAAGCGCATACTCTCTCCCGCTCTCTCTCTCTTTCAAACGTACACACATACTGTATAGTACGCATGGGCGACATTTGACTCTCGAGTTAGGGGGGGCAAGAATTTTTTATTTTTTATTTTTTTGCAGGTAAACATCTTTTTGTACCTGCATCAGCAAATTATTTGCGGAAGTTTTAAGCAAACAAGTTTATATATATATATTAACCGCTCCAAATTGTAGTGGACGAGCTGACGGCTCACATTGGGAAAAATTATGGGGGGGCAACTGCCCCCCCTTGCCCCCCCCTAATGCCGCCCATGATAGTACGGACATACACACGCACAGAAACATTTGTCAGCGCTGCTCTGATGAATTACTCAGTAAAATAGTATAGCAACTTAAAAGTTACATGACATTTCTCACCAGCGAATTAATAATAACTGTGCAGTTCTTGAGGTAGATAAACGTATAGTTTCGCTATTAGTAGAGACACTGCTGCTGTTAGAGACACACAGACTCAGGTAGGCTAATTCACATATGCTTATTCTCTCTCTCTCTCTCTCTCTCTCTCTCAACTGCGTTAATAACTGTATCAACTGTATTATTCTGCTATCAAGGCTCAAGCCTCTGTTACTAGTTCTGAAATGACGTTTTGGAATTAGCAACAGAGGCTTGGGATGAGATGTGTAAGAAATTAGTCACACACAAAATTGTTTTAAAGACAAAAACCTGACAAATTCTCGAAATACAACATCGGAACAGTGTCTTGAGGTGTGGTAACCGTAGTATAATTCTTAGAAAATAATGCGCGCAACAGTCAAGGGTCAATATATATATATATATTTTTTTTAAAGCAGTTTCTCAAACACTGATACTGTACAAAGAAAAAGGGACCTAGAGCGAAAACACAGAGAACACAAGGTGCATACTGATGCTCGCATTTCATGCTTCACATATGATGGGTCACTTAGTGCACTTGATGCAAGGAGGTTAAATTGGCCGCAATAAACTGTTTGAAGTGAATGCATTAACCCAGCTAGCCCTCAGTACAACACTGAAAATCAACAAATAACAGGGAGTTCAGTTATCTTATCACAGACACGAACACACAAACCTACCTTCATCACAGACGCCAGGTTTGGCCACCTCAATCTTCCTCTGTTTCTTGCAGACGGCCAGACGCAGCTCACAGTCATTGTTGTAGGTGGTGCCATCGCTGCCACACAAGAGTTTCACCGGCTGACCCGTGCATTGTTGACACTCACACTTGTTCTGCACACACCGCGCTCCCCAGCTACACACAGTGCTGCCACAGATTTCTGATCACACACACACACACACACACAAAACACATACACAAATCACAGGATAGGATAGTTGAGACACAAGGAGACACAAGAAACGTGTTCATACCCGCAATAAACCTCCTCTTGAAACTCCAACTGCATTCACATGGGGTTCAGCTATGTAAAATCAATGTAAAATCATGTATCATGCATAACATGATTTGGAAAGAGTGCTAAAACAGTTTCTTGAGTTTTGTCAAGAAAACTGCACAGCAAAACATTTTCTTAATCAGTATTTTGTCTTGTTTCCCAGTAAAGCATAATTAAACAATTTAAAACAGCATATTTCACTTGAGAAGTAAAACTGCACAAGAAATTAAGACTTTTTCAAGAGAGCATATTTTGAATTAAGTTTATTTTTCTTATTAAATTAGCTAATTTTTTTTTCTTGCTTAAAGCATAAATCTAAAATATGGGATTTATGCATAAACAAACAAGATAAATTATCAGAAATCTTACACAATTTAGTAAATTGATCTTGTTTTAAGGATGTTTTTTTTTTTTTTTTACTGGAATAAACGGGAACAAAAATACTAGAGAAAATGATTTTTTGCAGCAGACGCAGACTGATGAGTGAACATGTATGAAGGTGATGGATGAACTGATTGGCGTTTTTGTGTACTCACTGCATTCTCCATGGGCCACCACTCTGAGATCCAGCTGCTTAGTGCAGGCTTTCACGTTCAGCTTGCACTCGTTGTCGTATGTCAACCCGTCGCTGCCGCACACGGGCTGCCGTGTTTCCAAACACCCTTTGGGGCACACGCATCGGCCAGTCTGAGCATCGCAGATCGCGCCAAACGAGCAGTTGGTGCAGGACTCATCTGCTGAAAAGGAAGTGTGACGTCAAAGGAGAGATTCAGGCTACAGATTCACACCATCGCTCACTGGGATCAGCCTCAGCTGCCCGACCGCCTGTCCGCTTTATTAAAATCTCTGCAAAGTCTGTGCTGAAGCATTCTTCCATTGTACAGATGGGAGCAACACTGCTCTGTTTACATGCAGTCACAGTAAAGCATCTTATAACACCATCAATTTCAATTGCCTTTGGACACAGTTACAATCCCCTTGACATGACATTGTATTTAATTGACCAGACGTCAATATTTACACCCACACACACAGACAATAACAAAATATATATTATTCTAAATTACTGGTTAATTATTATTAAATGTAATTATATTAAATATTATATATAGTTCACATATATGGGTCAATGAAGTGACGGGTAATTTTTTTTTTTTTATCCAAAGGCCTTAATAATAATAAAAAACAAAGATATGACATCCAAAGTATGTAAGGTAGTACAACTAGATCTCTTTCATTGAATCCAAAAGGTTTTAATTATATTTTGCTACATATAAAGTTATTTTAAAGATTTTGACATGTCAAAAGGTCATTCAGTTTAACCGTCCAAAGGCCAATACAGCCATTTCCTTTGTGATTAAAATATCTTAAAATGTAATAAATGTATATATATTTTTTTTTATTCTGGCATGATTTAATAACATCATAAATCAACATAGTGCAATATGTTATTAAGATTATGTGTAGAAGTCGTTGTTTTGTTATGAGAAAGAATGAATTTCATTTATGTCATTTGGAGTAACCAATATAAATAGACCATTTTGGATCAAGTCATGCGGTCAATATCATGTGACAGTATGTGACATCATTCAGAAGCCTGCAAAGGACCACATGGTCATGAAGCAAAGTAACTAACTCTCTCTAAACTATCTGAAAAATTCATGTTTTCACTTGATCATACGCATGTCCCGAAAGGGCTGAAACATCAGGTCATTCGGTACAACCACTATAAAACATGGAAAATGTTGTAATATTTTAAAAAACTTGTACTAAATATAAAATGTTTGATTGTCCTTTAGCTAACTAGCTAACTTTTTTGGTGACAAATTATGTATGTATATATATATATATATAAAATGGTTTAAATGGTAATTGTATTATTAATAATTATTATTATACAGAGCATATATATATATATATATATATATATATATATATATATATATATATATATATATATATGCTCTGTATAATAATAATTATTAATAATACAATTACCATTTAAACCATTTTAGAATAACAAAATTTAAAAGAATAATCTTATGTATTAAACAATATGCATAATATAATTGCAATATGTAATTCAATTATTAATTGAAGTTATTATTTTTAATATTATATATTTTTTCTTATTACACAATTCCGGTATGATTCAGAGGGCAAGATTAATGGTTTATTTAGGTTTTTATTTTTTAATAATTACAGTTAATGTGTTAAATTGACATCCCTAGTTCTTAAATATCTGACTATAATTTCAAAGAGCTCAATTAATCAGTAAAACAACTGGAAGGGAGGAAGCACGTCCGATGACAATTACACCTGGGGGATTGCATTAGAGCAACTGCTATCACATTCAATTAGTGCTGGGGTAATAACAGCACCTGATTTAGTGTTAATGGAGAGAGGTCCTCATGCATAAATCTCTGGTCTTTCTTCTACCAACCTGTTTATTGCACATTAATAAAGTGACCTCACCTCGGCTCAGAATCTACGCTCAGTCAACCTCAGGGACCGCGCTCGGCCGACTTATTAAAAGCAGCTGCGGCATGCTGCCCAGTGGCTGCCCAAGAGCGGTTCGTCGTGACAGTCCAATGCAGGCCGATAAATCACATTCTCGTGGCTGCTGGTATTCTCCTTTATCAGCATGTGTGATAAAGGCATTTCTTTATCAGTTGCAACATGTTTCCATGCTTTCACAGCCTCAGCAGTGGGGAGAGCAATAGATACGGCAGTCCGTTACATATAAACAACGATCCAGCATACAGAGCTGGACCCGAGATACGAGTACAGACAGAGGCCTTTAGGGCAGAGCTTAGCCTTATGGGAAACAAGAGAATCTGTCCATTCGATCCCAGAAAAATTGTCATCATTTACTCTCCCTCACATCATTCCATAACTGTATGACTTTCTTTCTTATATAAAACACAAAGAAAATGTTGGGAAAGCTACTTTTACATTACAATATTGTGTTAATTTAAATTACTTTTTGTCATCTGGGGCGTGCTTGCTTTTTTTAAATAACAACAACAAAAAAGTTATATTTTTGGCAAATGTTAAGGCCCTTTCACACCCCAAAAGTGAAAAAAAAAAAGTCTCAGCCGCATTCCTCTGAAGGAAATGCAAATTCACGCTTGTACAGTAGAGGGCGCAGCTCAAACAAACCTTTCAGATGTGCAGCCATTCTGCATAAAAAAAAAAAGAGGAGGATACAGGACAAGGAAGTTCAACACTCTTATTTCTAAATCTAAAGTAATTTTTGCTTATTAGTATGGTTGAATTGGATCATTGAAGGTCAGCAGCAAAGACCTTGGTTAATAAAGTGAGATTAAATACATAAAGTATATTTGTGTAATTTAATATATTTAATTATTACAGGATTGCATTTCATTGTTTTTATTCATTTTGAGGAATACTGAATATTTTCGTGCAAGTGAGATGAGTAAATGCATGTTCACATTTAGTGTAGAAGTACAATAACCGTCATGTTTACACAGCGCTCACAACACCTCTGCACTTACCCCATTTCTCTCAACATGAGGACATGAGAAGTGTCAGTCAATAAATGTGAAAAAGTAACTTATGTTACTATTTGAAAAAGTAACTAAGATATTTTGTTGTAAACTGAAAAAGTAATCCGTTACTTAACTAGTTACTTGAAAAAAGTAATCTGATTATGTAACCAGTTACTTGTAATGCGTTATCCCCAACACTGCCTATAAACATGCTAGAATGGATGATTTTCAGTGAATAATGATTCAGATGCTCAGAATTCTCTTTGTCTTTTATAATGAAAAGAGAGGCCAAGATTTTATTTTAAAAAAAACTTGTATTTGGAATATGATGACAAAAATTTCATTTTTGGGTGAACAATTCCTCTAAAGGTGAGTGGTAACTGCTCTCTTTTGCCAGGAGAAAGGAAGGAACGTTGTTAATGTCAGGTACAGAGCAGCACTTTTTGTGAATAGCCGTAAAAAATTCCCTGGCGATTGGTGCTTGGGCAAGGGCACCTGCTCTATTAGTCTGCTCCATCTCCTCCTAGTTTTTATTTACTGCCCTCTCACTCCTTCCACAGCCTGATGATTTTTCTTCCGCTTCCAGCTCAGTGTCTTGCAGGTAACCTATATTCCCCAACTGAGGCTAGTAACATTTCAATCACCAGTAAAAAGTGCTTATTTGCTGCTGACTCGTTGGCTGTTCTTTCATTTCCTTGCATATAAATATATACGTATTGGTTCTCGGAGGGGCAGATATCAAATACTCCATTACAACAGCACGCTTCCCTGTGGCTGCACGACAAGGTCAGCCGCCACTCAAATGTGAGGGAAAAAATCAGAATAATAAACAATGTCTGTCATATCTCTATCAGACTGCACCTGAACTATAAAGATAAGGGCATTTATGAGTCTCCCCTCTATGCGGAGTGAAGAAAATGAAATGAAATTTGGCCACGAGTACATCATACTCCCACTCATGTGGGTGCATTGCTACCGACAGCGACCCACATACAAGCTTTCACGAACGAATACACACAAACACAGCTGGGGTCTTAGTGAGGCAGAGGCTGTGGTCTGAATGGGCCCGGATAATTAACGGTTATAATAATAGAATTCACTTGTGGTGGAGAGCATGGCTGTGTACACAGAACTAAATGAACAACATTTCCTTCCATGTGGTTAGCTGTTTGCAGATGCTCTTTATTGCCCCTTTCCATTGACACCTGCTACAGTGAGGGTCCGGACCCGTCAACATTGCTGCGATGCTGTAATGGCTTTTTAAAACTACAATGATTATTTCAGCTAGAACAACCAGGTCAATCCTGCTGAATGTGTTTAAGCTTGTTTATGGAACACTACTGCTGTTTTTTAGATGGTCAAAGATGGTTTATCATCGCTAAATCGCTTGTCCAACATGATCTAGAAGGTCTAAACCAATCTCACCATCACAGTTCAGCTGATCAACCATCCAGACCAGCTAATAAATCCATGGTTTTTAATAAAAAGCTTTTTTTTTTTTCTTAAATGTTAACAATTTATTTTCACTATAGAAATTCTTATGACTTTTTGAAGCTTATTACATTAAAGGGTTAGTTCACCCAAAAATGAAATTTCTCTCATTAATTATTCACCCTCATGTCGTTCCACACCTGTAAGATCTTAGTTCATCTTTGGAACACAAATTAAGATATTTTTTATGAAATTAGAAGAGAGGTACACGTATATGACTTGTCCATAGGCAGCAATATAATCAACACTTTCAAGGTCCAGAAAGGTACTAAAGACATCATTAAAACAGTCAACGTGACTGCAACCTTAATTTTATGAAGCGACAAGAATACTTTTTGTGCGCAAAAACAAAACATAAATGACAACTTTATTCAACAATATCTCATTCTCATATGTTGTTTACGCCCAACACTTCCGGTTTTTACGTCAGAATGCCAACTCATTATTGGCCGCCTCCTGTGTCAGCATCACACGCAGGCATCGTTCTGCTCACATGATCAGCTTTGGCCAATAATGAGCCGGCATTCGAATGTAAACACGGAAGCCTTCACTGTGCTTACTGCGTCACCTGCGTAAGGATAATGTAAGGAAGAGAAGAGATTGTTGAATAAAGTTTTTGTTTCATTTTTGTGCATTTTTGTGTATTCTCGTCGCTTTATAAAATTAAGGTTGAACCACTGCAGTCATGTCGACTGTTTTAACATTGATTATATTGCCATCTATGGACGAGTCATACTGTATACCTATTGGATTTCATCAAAAATGATCTTAATTTGTGTTCTGAAGATCTTACGGGTTTGCAACGACATGAGGGTGAGTATTTTTTGAAATTTTCATTTTTGGATGAACTAACCCTTTAATGCATTTTTACGTATCTCAAAATCATAAAATTACCTTTTATTTCCAGGTTGTCTATGATTGTGGGAAGCCTATTATTACTTTAAGCCTATTATTACCTGAGGACAAATAGAACATCAGGCTTGAGGTCACAAATCAATTCCATCAAGCTAAAGCATTTCTAAAATTCTCTCTTTCAAGTGCTGAATCATCAGTTTTAAGTCTTCATCTTGTATATATGAAAACAGACATGCTTGGCCCCACCCAAACCTGTTTCTGTGGGTTAAATCTCTGTGGGTAGTTAAGCTGATGTTCCAGAAGCCTGTGAGGAGAGAGATATCACTCTCATATGTCTTTTACTATCTGGCAACATATACAGCATGATGGGCGGCGTTGCGATAAAGAGCAACCGTGGCCTGTAGCGATCTCTTCTGAGATGAATCCTACTGCTTCCAAATGACCCCCGGCATCCATTTCAAACTCTTCATTGGAGGCACAGCTAATACACATGCATGTATTAACTGCAAACACATGACACTTCTTTTAAATGTCGACACAATGGCTCCAGCTCATTCTCTCTAAACTTAAGCCAACAGTGAAAAAGACAGGCTTAACAAATGGTTGTAAAAGTTTAGCAGAAAAAGTCCACTTAATATTCCCCTCCCAAGCGAACGCACAAAGACAGCCATCGAAAATGATTTACAAGCCTTTTGTGAAGAACACACATGAACATGCGTTTGTTTGGAGGGCGAGCGGGCCTCTGTGCAGACTTATCTGGAGCGTGCTTACAAAAGCCAGACAAAAAACCCATGACTCATGCAAACAATTACTGTGAAGGATGCTGCCCTCTTTAATTCTAACTTAAGTGCATCGTTTCAAAAAAAGGTTGCGGAGGAGGAAAATTACAGTCCTCTCTTGAAATATCAGTGGAGTGCTTAAGTGCAGGGGATGGACGAGGATGAAAGGCAGTGAGGGAGTGAGAGGCATCAATGTGTGTGTGGACTCACCACATGGTCCTTTGTGTTGCATCTGTATCTGTTTCTGAAGGGCGCATCCCATGGCCTTCATTTGACATGAGTTTCTGTAAGTGTGCCCATCGCTGCCGCAAACAGGGTCTTGGTCCTGCGAACACGCATCTGAGCATTCACACACTGGCTCGCTGTTCTTCACCACGCACACGGCTCCAAACTCACAGGTCTTCTTCAGGCAGGGGCTCTCCAGGTTAAGATCTGCCCCAAAAAGCAGAGAAACAAGTTATCATTCAACTTAGTGGAAGACGGGAAAGACAAGGAAGAGGGGAAAATAAAGGGAGCTAAATCCAAAAGTCACTCCACTTGTTAGTGCTTAATCTGGATTCTGTACACACTCTGTTTGACTACCTACAGTTAAACTGTCAACATCCATGTTTACTATTTACACCCATGAGACACCAAAATGTTGCTATGATTATCTCTATATCAAACATTTCAAGATCATTTTCAGTTCACACACACTATACAAAAACTTAATGGATTTGAAATAAGGTTAAAATAAGGTTTTCACACCTATAATTACTGCAGTGTGTATGTGACATATGATTCCTACATTACACCTGAGAGACACCAAAATATTTCCACGATTATCTCTATATCAAAAATTTCAGGATCTGGAGTGACTAGTTTTCAATTCACAAACGATACAATAACTTAATGGATTCGCTTCTGCATTTAAATTAGGTTTTCACACCCATAACCACTGCAGTGTGTATGTGACATATGATTTCTCAATTACACCTAAAAGACACCAAAACATTGCAATGATCATCTCTGTATCAAACATTGCAGGATCTGGTGTGACTCCAGTATACTGTTCACACATGGTACAATAACTTCATAGATTTGCTCCTGTATTTAATTGCCATTTTCACACCCATAACAACTGCAGTGTGTATGTGATCTATGATTTAGAAGAAATATTTGATTCTCTTCAAAGTTTCAGACACAAAAAGAAACATTTTTTTTCTACCAATAATGCATGATGGTCTGATAAATTATTCTACGAACCGCTTGCTAAACAGATACACATTCTGCAAGGTGCAGCTGTAAACATGCAACCTATTAGAGCATCCAATCAGAACACTAACTACTCACATCTCATTTCATGCACCACTAACCAAGCCTCCCTCAACTACAGAGAGATTTTTTTTAACAGACAGACAAGTAAAACACAAAGCATCATCCTAGAAAAGGGAGCGCTCTAGTAAATAATTCAGTGCGCTGGGCTACAGCACAGATATGAAATATGAACATGAAAGAGAGTAGCTGGGACTCTCAGCGGTGCCACAGTAGTTCCACAGTAAGTTCATTAACTGCTGCAGTTAGCAGACAGAGGGCCAAGGGACAGTGGGACAGACCACAAGCCCGGTTTCTGATGTGAACACAGAGGGAAAGAGAACAAGGAGAATGAGAAAGAAGTGGGTCAGCAGTGAACCAGCACAGCTCACCACCCTCTAGAGAAGAACCTTTCGTCACCAAAATAAGGCCTCATTTCACCCAATCAGGAGGAAGTTTTATACAAACAGGTAAAAAATTAATGCACAGAGAGGATAGAGGAGGTTTCTGGGGGGAAATCTGTAAAAATAATTTCTCCTCATTTCATTCCAATTTTTGTAAAAATAAAAGGAGATGTTAAGCAGAATGTTCACACTGCTCTTTTCCATACAATGGAGTTTGACAGCTTATATTGTATAGAAAAGAACAATGTGAAGATCCTGCCTAAAATCCTTTTTTTTGTGTGTGTGTGTGTTCTACATAAAGCCATACAGATTTGGCATGACATGAGGTTGTGTAAATGTTGCACAATTTTTAAATTTTTAGATAAGCTGTTCTGTGTTGCACATTTGTATGCTTGGGCTTCATAGTGGAGAGTTGAGAAAGGCTAGAAGAGTAAACGTGATGTGTTTGCACTTTCACACTAAGATTAAAGACATGTCAAAATAAAGGGCAGCCCTTCAGGCTCACTCAGTATTGTGTGAGAGGTAAAATGACAGGGTGACGGCAAATGTTTGCAGGTGCGTTCTGTTTGGCGTATGTGAGTGTGTATGTAGAAGATTACATGTTTTTGTCGTTTGTTTGTGATTGTGTTGTTGGATGTGTGTACATATAAATGAGAACCCCTCCATCTTCAGTGTATGTTTTAGGAATGTGTGTGTGCGCACACCCCCTACCTGTGCTGCATGCGGTGCTTTCACCGCAGTAATTTATTCCTGGATTAGATGCTATCGTTCCTAATATTACAGACACTCAGATACATTTAATATCGCACACAAACCGCTATCATAACGCCTTCAGATAAATCAAATACATCCCACTCCATAAAAATAACATTCTTTTCCAATAAGATAGGAACAAATATGGACAAAATAATGAGAAATAAAATTAATGTTATTTTGAGCATCTACAAGGGAGAAGAGAGTTGCTTTTTTGCGTTTTTTTTTTTTTTTTTTTAAGTGGGGGGTGGTGTTGGAATGGTGATTTTTCTGATAAAAAAAATGCTGATCGTGATTAAATTATTATTATTATTATTATTTAAAAAGCTCCAGGTTTGGTGTGCTTTTTCTAGGGCTGCACAAAACAATATATGACTATAATAATAACAATAATGTTATAGTTATTTAATGATAATAATATTTTTTTTTAATACTGAACACAAATATTAAAACAAAAGAAACCATACAATTGTAATAATTTTCTGTAAAATGAGTGTTTAAAAATATTTTATTTTATAGTACAACTTTAAAATTACAATGCTAAAATTTATGGCTGTCTTCATTTCTTCATTTTTTTCTCCCAAATGTTAAAGCCTCAAGCTTTTTTGGGAGGAAAACAGCAGGGAACTTCTTTTTTATGGACAACAGCTGGTTTATAAGCACATCTAATTACAAGTTTAGGAAGATGTTCAAGTTTGTTATGTTCCCAAATACATATTGGAGAGGATGCAAAGTTGTTCCAAAATACAACTTGACTAAGCTACCTTATAAAGGCAGGAACTCACCAAGCCGGCGGTCGGCCGTCTGAAAGTTTTTGTTCATCGGCTGACAAATTTTTCTCAGTGTGTTCCGCACCGTCGGCTGAAGTTGGTCCTCGTCGGCTTTTTTTTAGGAATGATCAGATGGCCCGACTGACTGACGAGCTCCGACACAGATTCAACATGTTGAATCGGCATCGCAGCTCATCTGCCAGTCGGGCCATCTGATCATTCTGATTGGCTGTTCAGATACTGCCACCTGCTGGTATGGAAAGGCATTTCTTCTTACGCAGGCGCAGAGCGGACGTGCTACTTGACCGCCGGTTTGGTGTGTCAGGGCAACTTTGGACCCAGACGCTACCGACGTGAGCCAACCCCACAGTCTGCTTTCGTCGCCACTAGTTCGTCGGCATTGTTTCAGGCTTAAGACACCTAGTTTCAGTCAAATTCAAAAGGAGCCAATCCTAGCATGCATTGCAAAGAGCTCAGTGAAAAACCAAATTCAAGATTGCGGATGAAGCAGGAGAAACATTAATAAACTTAAAAAAAGTCATTCAATACTGAAAAATATCAATAACATTTTGTTACAATCTACTATTTTAGAGTGTTAGTGTTAGCTTAGCAGCACGCTAACATTAAACCCTACTGAAACTGTTGTGTGTAGTGCCATTGTTGTGGTGCACACCGCACAGAGTGTTCTAAATTGGTTACTAATGAGATTCCATGGTGGTTAGGATGCTGTCTTGGAAGCTAGCTGACTAGACAGAAGGCAGCTCACTAGGTTTAGCAACAGCAAACAGAGCTAAAGACTTAGCCTGTGCCTTAAATTTTACTAGCAGGAGTGAGACGCCCAGACAGTTGAGGCTTTAGTGCACTGCAAGAGGCTGGGGGGAGAGATTTGAATGTAACCCTCCTATAACCTCTTCTTGGCGCCCACCTATAATCCCACCCCACATCTGAAGAGCAGCAACCAAAGAGAAGTGCATATCAAACACACATGAAGCACAGCGTGCATCAAAAGACCATGATTAGTACTCCAAAGCACGTTCTTCATGGCAGAAATCAAGCGGTGCCGCACACACACCTCTTTTAAACCCACACATGTACCCACTGTAACTGCTCGGTCGAGCCAATGAAAATAAAAACAGAAGTTGGAAGTAAGCAGGTTACCTTTCCGATTACTGTGTTCCTGTGCCAATCTAAAAGTGTCCTACAGTACAATCTCCTCTAAGAGATCATTTCCGGCTATTGATTTCTCTGCTGAGAAAGAGAGCTTAAAATACGGCTTGAACTGGCACGTAACTGTGTAAACAGTGGATCGGTGCCTAATTTCGCAGGCCTTGAAAGCGGGCTTTTCCTCCAGATTTCTGTTCTCAGCGCCTCTCCATCTGTGCCTTCTAAGCGCCCGGCTGGAGGACGATGAGATCAGGCCTATCAGTAAAGCCCTCATGGCCTTCAAAACGCTTCAATGACCCGTTTCCCAAGGCACGGATCCTAAAACCCGAACCGCAGCCTTCGATAATGTTTTGTCCCAAGCCACACTTTGTTTCCTTACAAAGATGAAAGAATCGCTCTCCCTAAAAATAAAAAAAAAAAAGAATACAAAAAAGATGATATGAAAAGAAACGTTCACTCTGTTTCTCATTTTCAGTTTTTCGTCTCTAGGGGATGGAAAAAAAATCTTGCAGATTTAATAAGTCAAGGAAGAGAAAGTTCTCTGAGAAATAATGGTACATGCAGCCACGATTACATACTTGGTTTAAAAAACTTCCAGCAGCCTGGCTTTGGTTATTGAGATGGCTTGCATATTCTCTCAGTAAAAAATGAGCCCTTTCGGAGCCTCTTTGAAATAGTGGGCTGCCATCCCTGAGGCCTGTGCTGCAGTGCCAGTCTTCAAGGACTCCAGCTGTAAGCTGGATGACAGCCATATGCTTCGAAGGGACTGCCACTGGGACGTGATGCACGTAGAAACAGATGCATTTGAAGTTTTTTCAGAGGTTAACGCATGTAAAAGAAAGGAAAGCTGCGTAAGTGAAAAGAAAGCGATGCTGAAAAGTGGCGAAGTACGTTAATTAGGAGCCTGCGCGAAAGTGTGTGTGGAAAAACTGGCCTAATAATGAGATGGTGTGAAAAACTAGCGGAACTCGGAAGAGCTGAGTAATTGCCGTGATCAGGTCCGAGAATCTCTACACAACTCCGACCCTGGTGGTTCTGTGAGGTGTTATATAATATGTGTGATGTGGCTCCGCCTCCTGTTCTACATTCACACTGCAGTTTTGTATTATATTATACATTTGTTCTGGTAGCGTTTAATTACTATTGCCACTGAAACACGATGTCTGCACAGGCAGAGTATGAGGCTTCTCCTCTTTTGAGAGCTTCCCTACATGCTTTAACCTGATACGTTGCCCACCCAAGGGACACACCCACTCAAAATCTCGCAATCCGTTACATGTTATTTAAAGAGCAGCTCTCTTGAGCCAATGTAGATTTCTTTAACTTGGTTTGCAGAGTTGTCAGAGCGCAGACAGTCAGCCAACACACACTACAGGGGGGCCGGTAAGCTTAGTTAGTGAGTTTAGCATGGTGTGAACGCCGAGAATTATTCCTACGATCTGCTGTATGCAAGCTCATGCATATGGAGATCTCCATCCCTCGTATCGGGATTACAGGGTGTGCAAGAATCGTGATACAAACGGTCGCATGAGCGTCTCCTACATCTCTCCGCTCCCTCGCATCTTGCCAATATGAGAGGAGTTTGCGAGTTTCGGCAAGCTGTGCGTGTCTCACTTCTTGTGCGTCTGCATATCAGAGCAACGACTTCCCCCACCATGTCCCCCTCGGTTCAGTCTTTCTCTCTTTCGTTCCCTACCTTCCCCTTCAGCTTGAGGGGAAACATTTATAAGTGTGTAGGAGAAGGTGCAAGGAAAAGGGAGAGAAGAAAATATTAGCATGACACAAGCAGAAATCCCCCTAGAGGCGGTGTTTGGTTTCTGAAGGAGTACTTATCACCAAACAATGGCTTCAAGGGCGTAGAAACTTTCTTTCTCCCCACGCATTAAGAATTTAACCAAGGAACTAATTCTGTTGCCCTCCCTGCACCGCAAGGGAGGAAACGGATGAGGTGAAACACCGTGAAACTGGACAAGAGAGAAGGGCAGAAGAGAGAGAGGAAAAAGACAAAAGATAGAGAAGGGAGGACAAAATGAACCACATAAACAACATAAGCTCGCTATCTCATGTTGGACACATTGAAAACAGACAGGGATGGCGAAATTCTGATTACAGGAACTGGCTTTCAATTTATGAGTGTGAATTTGAATTGAATCACAAAGGATATTGAACTGAAATTTGAACATGACAGGAAGTGAAATTTACTTAATTGCAATTCAAAGGAATTCAACAAACAAATTATCATTAATTTTCATATATAATTATGACTGATTATATTTCTATAAATATATTTATAAATGTATATAATTCAAATTATTCATAAATAATATTTATAAATATTGAAATCAAAATCTGAGGTAAATAAGGGTATTGTTAGAAATAAAGTGCTCCTACACCATGCCCCATAAAATTAGACATTTTATATAATATAATATAATATAATATAATATAATATAATATAATATAATATAATATAATATAATATAATATAATATAATATAATATAATATAATATAATATAATCTTAATGCAAAATCTTTAATATTTAATTTAATTTCGATTCTACTCCTTCAAATTCTAATAATAATTGTGCACCCAGTTTGCTACCTCAATTCAAATTCAGGAATTGAAATGGAATTTTGAAGACATTCATAATTCAGTTTGAATGGTACATGAGGCTGAAAACTGAGCGCAGAGCAAGAGGGATCCATGGATCCCTTCAGCAGAAAGGCGTCACACAGGCAGACATAGCTCTCTGAACAGAGAAGAAAAGAGACGCTGAGGAGGATGAAGGAATGGGGGAAAACGAGGGGGAAGGCAGACGTGCATTACAGAAGCATGTTCTACAAAGAGCCTGCTAACAAACACACACACAACAGAAACCGATGAGGGCTTTCCAACTTACAACAGCGACCCAGATACAACCCTTCTTCACACAGCGAGGTGCAAAGGTTCATGCTAATTATAATCAAACTACTCTGGCTCTTCAATCTACTCTTCTAATTGGATTCATTACGCACATCTCACTAGGCCCTCCAAAGTTCAATGGGTGCTTAACTTGTTATTGTTTTGTTTTTTCGAAAATTAAAAAAATAAAAATAATCAAAGTTTGTGCCGTTTTCAGCAAGAGATGCTAATCAAATAAATATGCAAATGATAAATATTAATCAGAGTGCATTGTCACCTGGGGCGTTGATTCCCAGGCACCTCTTTTCACGGAGCTCTTGCTCAATGACATTGTCAGTAAGTCTGAGCCCATTGTTAGTCTTTATGAGTTACTGTCATGGGAACAGAAAGACAGAAAGCTGAGGGTCTGTTCACTTCACACAAGCTCTGAAAACATCCTCTGGACTATAATGACAGCTGTGTATTTAGGTCAGCTTCATTTGCAGGATCCATCTTGCTCTGCCTAGAGAAACAGGCTGCTTTCTTTCCTTATCATTAGGAGTCCATTACGGCCGCCACACCCACCGAGTTATGGAGTTCTGAAATTACATTCGATGGAGCTGAGCCATGATAATGCACAAAGATCATCATTCAAGGTCTCATAGACTTTAGTCAGAGCGGACACTGTATTTAATTTGATGTAAATGAAAATGAGGCTGTGAGGAACAGAAATAGCCAGGCAAATATATCGTGCTGCTATGTATCTGCATGGGTGGCGATCATTCAACCACTGAAACCTTGAAAACATATTCCCAGAGGACAAACACATATTGTGAAGACAGGCCTAGGAGCTTTTTTAGACTAAACATAAACGGTGTATACTGTATATGTCTACATCTATCTATCTATCTATCTATCTATCTATCTATCTATCTATCTATCTATCTATCTATCTATCTATCTATCTATCTATCTATCTATCTATCTATCTATCTATCTATCTATCTATCTATCTATCTATCTATCTATCTATCTATCTATCTGTCTGTCTGTCTGTCTGTCTGTCTGTCTGTCTGTCTGTCTGTCTGTCTGTCTGTCTGTCTGTCTGTCTGTCTGTCTGTCTGTCTGTCTGTCTGTCTGTCTGTCTGTCTGTCTGTCTGTCTGTCTGTCTGTCTATCTATCTATCTATCTATCTATCTATCTATCTATCTATCTATCTATCTATCTATCTAACAAACAAAAACAAACAAACAAACGAATGCAAATTAGGTGCGTTTCCATCAAGTTGTTCGAGCGGATGACAGTGGTATTGGTAACCAAGTAACCAACAGTAAATAAAATACCATTATCAGAAACTGACACTTAGTCAAGTGGATTTAATGTTCGCTACGTCAGAATTTATTCAGCAAATGCATTTCCATCTCCCATTATTCGAGCGTAAGACCTTTTTTGCGAATTAAGGGATTTTGTTTTCGAAATTTGGCATTCCATCACTCGTTTCGGATGTGATACTTCAAAATGCGCATTAAAACAGGGTGATGGAAACATAGCTTATCTATCTATCTATCTGAACCCTTACAAACACATACATACAAAAATATAAAAAGGGCCACTTTAAAACTGGGGAAAAAATACAATATAGGCAAAAAAAAAAAAAAAAACATCTTGCTATTTGTGTATTATGATTTTTCCCAGTCATTGATTTGACTAAATAAAATGATGCAAATTAAATTCAAAATGTTTCATGCAACAAGTAAATTATGTTTTTTAAAAGTAATCAAGCTAAAGTAAATGCAAAGCATAATGATATTTAATCATTCTCATTGATATGTAGCAATACAACAATATAGTTTCTTTTTTGTTTTGGATGAAGAATGCCATATGGAGACTTTTAGTCTTCTAATGACATGCTTTACATGAACTTAATGACAAAATAACAGTGCATTCATCACACCGTTGCTCCATTTTACACTGGCAGCAAAAACACTGCAAACATATTATGAATATTCAATATAATCGTCCATCCCTATCTGGTATCTCTTTCATTCTGTCACTCCTCAAATCATTTTGACACAGGTGTTCTTAGACTCATCTGCTGCCTCATGCATCCAAACGACAGACACACGAAAAACCCACGGTGACATTAATATGACCTGACTTCTGTATACAGCACCATGTTTTAATGCTCCATCAACAGAATGCAGATAGACTTTCAGATGATCTTGTGTATCTTCAGTCCTTTGTACTCAATCTTTCTACTTTCACAGTGTTTTCGGTTTTCCTTATGAGCTGCGGTTTCTTGTTGACCTTTCTCAGCACTACACATTTCTTTGATTTCCGAGCGAATCGTGTCTCTCGACGAGTGCTGCTGACACAGTGACCCAGCTCTGCTTGTCTCCAAAGACAACGGGAAGCAGATGAAACCATGTCAGACACTGGAAAAAGTACTGACATGCTCAGCGATTGAAACGACTCATGTACAAACAGAGCGTCTCTGCTATTGATTAGTGTGTGACAAGAGGTCCTTTTAGACGTTTTCTACTGTAGGGAAGGTAAGCTTTGTCACGCCTGAGTGTCTTCTAAAGGACCAAAATGCACTTTAGCAAAACAAAGACTTCACTTGGGCCCTGTCGATATGAAGGAGGTCTATAAAACCTGGAGGAAGCTAGCTGTTAGCATTCCTGTTCATGGGGGAACATGCTAAAAAGCAAAACCTGGTCTGTATGGATATAAACAAAAAGAAAGGAAACTTAACTAAGAGTGAAAGAGAGGAAACAAAGAAGGTGACAAAAGCAAAACAAGACGACAAAGCAAAGCAACCTTTTTCCGCATTTACACATCAAACTGAGAGCAGGTGTCCAAAGTACAAGACTTTCGCTCATCAATACTCCGTATCTTCCTCAGCATGAAAGGCAGTCAGCCTGGCTCAGGTCTGCCACAGAGCTTTTGATGTTTAATTAATGTTCTGTTTGCGGAATATGCAAATGTAAATAAATGTATTAAAAAAACATACTGTAACCTGCCACCAGCGAAAGCCTGAAAGGACCAAAACATTTACTTTGTCGGAAATAATGAAATAAAGCCAAAGACAGAAGCACTACTTCTCTTTACATGTTAATTTATGCATCTTTTCGCTGAAGACTGGAAAACAATCCTAATGAGTCATAGAGGCTGATAGTGAGAAAAAAGAAGAGAGAAGGAGGGGAAAGATGCATCAAGCCCTATAGTTGTAACATATGTGCTGCCAGTGAATAGGACACACATAGCATTCAGAATAAATGAGAGATATTTCTGTACCATTAAATGCACTGAAAATCTGAACCCTGCCAAAACAGCACTGGATACACTTCCCATTAATAACACACAAACCCCCCCCCCCCCCCCCCCTTTCAAGCCTTTTTGTAAAAACTGCCTCAATAATTTTGAGGTGTTTCATATATTTTGACTCTGAATTACTGTACTTGCATAGTATGGACTAACGTACATATGTAGGTGTGGCCTGCAAATTTTTTTTTTACCTGGTCTACAAGTAAAAAAGAAGACATTTTTAAAATGTCTTAAAGTCCCCCTGTAGTCAATAATTGTATCCCTTAAAACTCATCTTTGTTCGCCAAAATGACATATTTAAAAACACTTTCCTGTGAAAAAAAAATTCTTCAAACCTTAAAATAGCTTGAATGTAACTCTACACCCTTGCCTCATTTAATATATGCGGATAGGGCTGGGCGATATATCGAATGCTTTTGTCACGCGCATTTCGTCAGTAAAGCCAGTTCCCTGATTACCGCTAAATCGCCATCATCGCCATATTGCGTGGCTTGTCAGTGATCTACGGCTCTGTCTATTATATGCTGCTCCATTTGAAAGCAGGTGATGGCGATTTAGCGGTAATCAGGGAACCGGCTTTACTGACGAAATGCGCGTGACAAAAGCATTCGATATATCGCCCAGCCCTATATGCGGATCAATGAATATGCAAATTAGCCCTGCATCTACTCGCTCACGCAAGCTCAGAGATCCACTCAGTCAACTTACTGAGGTAAACGCTGCACAATGGTATCGCTCTTTACAACATCAGACATATAATTAATATGATTAGCCTTTTGCTTGACTATGTTATCAAAGAGCTAATAATGTGTTGCTAATGTTACACAAACCATGTTCCCGTTCACCATGTCAGAGTCAGAAAGCTGCCTTCTATCAATCAGTATCCTTACAAACGCTTTGAACAACTCAGAACGTCAGTGAAGTAAGGCATGTAGTTCATCATAACATCATCATATATATCATACACCCACCATATTGCTAAATCTACAAAATTTTTTATATCAACAGAAAAATATACTGGGATAACCTGGCTCCTCTCGAGACTCCCCTGCTAGTTTGTAACATCACGATTTCAAACCGCGAGTTTGAGACTGTCTTAGTTTTGAGAAGAAAATACTCAGCAGTGGCGTTGACATGACTTTGCACATGTTTTTTCTTAAAGCATATTTAAAAACATCACATAGACATATAAACAACATTAATAACTTGATTTTCACCACAGGGGGTCTTTTAAAAAAAAGACTTGATCAGCAAATTTCTGAGAAATAATTAACATGCAGATATTGTTTGCCTGCATTTTCGGACATCGTACTCTTTAACCATAATGCTTATCAAATACTACATAGCAGGGAAGTACAAACTCTGATGTGGCACACAAGTATGCAAACGCTTCAAGAAAAGCAAGCTCGATTTCATAAACTTCTTCTATGGCCAGATTTATTTTCTATACTCACAGTGGAGCAACAATGTGAAGATAATCTCGTTAAGTAAGTAAGATCTTATTTATACATTTAATACAATTCATTGCCATTTTTGAATAGCAGCATATGGTTTGTTGCTGCCACAGCAAAGAAAAGATGTACTTTAAGTAAGGGACTGCACACTTCCACGTTTGCGTCTGCGTACTTGCGTATGCTGTTTCTGTCCTTAGACGTAGCAGGGGAACTAACATAGCTCCTACCGAGGGACCTACATGCATGCATCCATGCAAACAAGTAGCGGGGCAACAACAGGGTCAGATGTTTTGGGAAAATATTCATCCAGACAAAAACACAGCACTCGGAAAAGAAGAAGAAGAAGAACTCCATGACCTCACTTTCCCTTCACATAGCGCCATGAGGACTAGAGCTGCAGGGAAGGCCACTCCAACCATCCTCCATCACGCAAACAATCATAAGAATAGACATAGACGAAGAGATACAGGGAGAAAGTAGACATCAAACCAGCCCTTTGAGGGCCCCCTGAAGGAGACCCACTGGTCAGAATCCCAACAAGAAAGGTCAGAGGTTGAACTCTTCCCAGCTCGCAATGAGAGGTGTGTCCGGCGGTGGCCCTGAGCAGACGTCACACAGACAAAGACAGACAGAGAGACACACTGGAACAGAAAAAACACGGTTTAAAAACAGCCAAAAAGGACATAAAAGGACAAAAGGGGAAATGACGAGACATTTGAACATGGAACGACTGGTGTGGACGACTGGCACTGGAGGGGTGAGGACATGAATGAAACATGAAGTCAGTGTTTCATGTGTCATCAGAGCTGATGGCAGAATGAGAACGCCATGGCAATGAAAGAGAATGAGCACCTTCCACAAGAGTTTCCCAGCAGGACACAACCAAAAACAAGCAGACATACAATGCTAATTAAACAATAGCTATTTTCGCTAACATAAAATTACAAGAACGCACAGCAAAACATCTGTGTGGAACTATCCCACAATTCCCGTCACTCACCACAGGGCCCTTGATGTTTGATGAGGATGTTTGTCTTGGTCCGGCACTCTTCGAGTTTCCTCTCGCAGTCATTGGGGTACGTCTTGCCGTCCTTTCCGCACAGGGGCTTGTACGTGCCGTCGCATTGTATGGGGTCGCAGGAACACCGAAACTCTCCGTTGTCCAGCAAACACTTGGCGTTGAACTTACAATCGTTCGGGCAGCTCCCTAGAGACCAGACACACAAGTATACATGCGTCAACAATGTGAAGAACGGCGGTAACTGTCCTGGTGTTAATCAACACTGACTGGAGGCATCTCTCTTTTTCCCTCGCTCAATCAGACATCGGATATTGACTCACTCAGGGGGTTTTGAATTAATTACCGTGTCTGATTATTTAATCAATTATCTAATTCCATTCAGATTGATTTGAGGTGTTTTTTTCCCACTCAGAGTTGTGTTAAGCTGTCACAGACGGGCCGTGGCGGTGTGTAATTACGACAGCCTTTCATCTGTTTGAGAAAATTAAGAGACCTATTATGTTATTGTACAATCTGAGCTTGATTTATGTTTGATTGCATTATCCAACCTATCTTTAAGGATGTGACATACATACTGATGAGAGTGGGCTCATAGGAAGCTATAGGAATAGGGGTGGAGTCTCATAAACCTTTTTTCATGTAATTTTACTCCACATGAAACGGCATTCACAACCGTAATATATGACTAAAACAGAATATATAATGAGAAAAAATCTAGGGCAACACTTCATTTAATCCATCGGAAATTGATTGGATTGAGAAAACTGGAAGTTCCACACAAGAACGAACGTAAAGTTTGTGGAGGATTATTTCACTCCTAAAATGCTGTTGGTGTTGTGAAATATCTTTAGCCTCTCTGTAGCTGTTTGTAATGTAACATGTTATCACACTATTTATTTCTAACTAATCAAAAAAGCCTTTCTTAGTTAGTTAGCATTTTGTTAAGCTAGTAAATTAAACATCAAACCTTTCTTTGTGCTTTTTACGTAGCCTTCAATCAGCAAACTAACAGCTTAGCATACAAGTGTAGCATACTGCTAACTGCCACTAAAAGGCTCTTTTGAAAAACGATAACAAGCTCCATCTGGGTGTTCCATACAAGAACAGACCTAAATGAGAATTTCCTGTCGATTGAAAAGTATAATTTCTCTCTAATGCTGCTGGTTTTGTGAAATATCTATACCCTAACAGAAACCTATGCCCTTTGGAAGCTGTTTGTAATATCTGGTCAAAAACGTAGCATGTTATCAAAATATATCATTCTAACTAAAGAAAAGAGCCTTTCTTAGCCAGTTAGCATGTTGCTAAGCAAGTAGGCTAAGCTGCTAGCTAACTAATCAATTAAAAAGACATGGCCAGATTAAACATTTCCCTTTCTTTGTTTACATTTAGCTTTAATTTAGCAAACAGCTTAGCTTACTAGCATAGTATAGTGCTAACAGTTTAAAAAGACTAGCTGAACATTAGCTTTTGATCAAGCATTAAGGAAGTGGGATAGGATTTTGCATATCACCAGCTTCATGATTGAGATACCACTGTGTTCACCCTCAACACAATGCTTCTTTTTCAAATAAAAGTTTTGGAAATAATAGCAAATAACACTGTATTACATTAACATAAATTGTCATGAAAGAGGGATTCATGTACTAACTGGGAGGATCCCGAACACATGCTAGCATGCTAGTCGTGTATCTTACAAAGTAAGACATTCATCGGAGACAACTGCTGCTATCGCTTCTTGAGTTACACTGGCACACAAACAGTTGCTCTATAGCGGGACAACAGTGGCCCACAAATACACCACTATCGCTCCTGGCGCAAACACAGTTCAGACACGGACACACACATACACACTAAGCCACCGTTCATGCACTATCAGGCGAACACACACTCTCTCTGCGCTTTGCCACAGGGCTTCAGAGCGAGGCAGGGACGATCTTTTCATCACCCGTGAAGATACAGTCTTGCCACAATACACCTGCCAGAGCCCGACAGGCAAATTGGATTTGTGGAGATTGGTATCGTGTAGGCATGACAGTACTGCTAACCTGACTTAATTTGTCCAGAGCCTCCTCACCGCAGCCATGACAAAATAAATCAAAAGCGGCCATAGGGCTCCTTTATCAGACATGAGCATGAGCTCCTGGGAGCCGACGAAATCTCTGCTCTGGGAGGAACTCACCTTTCTCCTTGCAGCTGCCTGAATAGACCTTCTTGATCTCCAGGTTGTTCTGCTGGGCCGTCCGCTCCATCTCACACTTGCTATCGTAGGTGCGGCCATCGTTGCCACAGATGGGTGTAGTGTCGGGTTTGCAGGTCTCAGATAGGTAGATGGTAAACTGCTTGTAGGTTTTTGGGTTCACCCGACAAGCCACACTCGCATTATTCAGAGAGTCACTGCAGGGATCTGAGGATGAAAGTGGGGGAAAAAACATATCAAACATGAGAGAATAAAACCTTAAATTAAATCTGTTAAATCAGCGTATAAAGCGATCGAGTCTCTTCAGGAAATTTGGACTAAACCACTAAATTCATTTGGATTAGTTTTACGATCTCATAGCTGTCAACGGAGGGACATAAATCTCTCAGATTTCATGAAATATATCTTCATTTGTGTTCCGAAGACCAACAAAAATTTCACAGGTTTGGAACGACATAAGGGTGAGTAAATGATGACAGAATTTTCATTTGTGGGCGAACTAACCCTTTAACCATTTGTAAGGTAATTTCTATACATATGACAACACAATATAAAGATTTTTTCCCCCTAGCATTTCTTGGTAATCACCACATTCAAATCAGATGGAAACTAACAAACGAAAAAAATGTTTCATGATTTCCACAAAAAATATCAAGGATCACAACTGTTTTCAACATAATTTCTGAAGGATCATGTGACAATGATGACTTCAGTAAAGGCTGCTGAAAATACAGCTTTGCCATCAAAGGGATAATTTATATTTTAAAATATATTAA
This sequence comes from Chanodichthys erythropterus, assembly GCF_024489055.1. Classification (NCBI taxonomy): domain Eukaryota; kingdom Metazoa; phylum Chordata; class Actinopteri; order Cypriniformes; family Xenocyprididae; genus Chanodichthys; species Chanodichthys erythropterus. Next base: position 24,268,347 of record NC_090240.1, read on the forward strand.
AATAAAAAACAGTTATTTTAATTTGTAATAATATTTCACAATATTACTTTTTACTGTATTTTTGATCAAATAAATGTAGCCTTGGTGCACATAACAGACTTTCAAAAAGAAAAATGAAAACAATCTTACCAACTCCAAACTTTTGAACGGTAGTGTACATATAATCTTCCTGAAGATCTTACTTAGCTTATTGATTAGGGTTGGATTAAACTCATTATGACAGCACACATTCACGACCAGATTTTCTCATATCTGAGCACATGCTCTAACTAAACGCCACAGATCTGACAATGCCATTTTTTGACTAGAATGTTCTCCTTTTTCAAAGCATCTTCTAGGCACCATTGATGGAGCTGTTGTCAGTGGCATGTCATTTATTGAGAGGAAATAGTGAAATGTGAAAAGATAAGGCTGACAGCTGATGGGACGGGACTGATGAGTGTGTGGGAGTTGATGGGTCTTTGTGGCTGCAGGGGGCTCCAGGACCTGGCCCTGCATGGCAAGATCATAATTGTAATAGAAATGCCATGATGGCTATTGAAATAAGTGTGACAGTTTCGCCAGCCTCCACACTTTTCAGAAACAAGACAACACAAAGGACTTATCAGCCGGTGTTGTGCTAAGACAATGCCGAGCCGCGAGCGAGTCGTACAATCGTGGGAGAGAAAGAAGCACGGAGACAGAGAGAAAAATGACGTGAGAGACAGAGACAGAAAGGAGAGAGGAAATTAGACACGAAAGACAAAACACGTAAACAAAACAAAGATCTAGAAGAGAGGAAGAAACACAGGCATATAAAGAGAACAAGAAAATGGAAACAAAATAAGCGGGAAATGAAGGTAAAGCCACAGAGATAGAGAGACATCATGATGCATTATTAGCATCTATGGTTCTATGAAGAGCCTTTTACATCCATGGAAACTTTCCATTGCACAAGGCTCTTTATTGGAAAAAGGTTGTTTAGGCTTGTAAAAAAAGTTTTTTTGGGGGAACAAAAAATGGTTCTTCTATGGCATTGCTGGTAAGAACCCCCTTTTGGAACCTTTAAGGCCCCGATATACTTCAAGCAAAGTTCTTTTTCGTTCTTTGTTTAGAGGTTAAACAAAGGTCAAAATGCGTGAGCAGTGATATACTGTAATCGAACATCTGACGCCGCCCACACTGCTGAGAGCAACGGTTAGGTAAATATGTAAAAATGCTGTGTGCTTCCCTCCCAGTAACAAAATAAACACCGCAAAATTGAGAAACTAGCAAGGATTTTTTTAATAAAGCATAAGAATTATTATTATTGATATAAATATTATTATTATTATTGATATTACTATTGCCGTCAACACAAAATATTTAACACCATCTTTAGTATTAGTATCACTATTGTTATTATTGTTATTATTTTCAATGTTATCTATTATTATTATTGATATTACTATTGCCGTCAACACAACTTATCAACACCATCTTTAGTATTACAATCATTATTATTATTACTGTTATTACTGTTATTATTATTACTGATATTACTTTTGCCGTCATCACAAAATATTATTATCATTATTATTATACATGCTATTACTATTTAAATACTTCTACTATTACCGTTTGTCATTTCTGCTTACTTTTCATTGCTTTTACTATCATTGCTGTTTCATTGTTGTTTTTGTGTTTTGTTGATGTGTTTTGTGTTCACCCTATGTTGTATGTTTTGCACTCCAAACCCCAAAAAAACCCCAAAAGTTTGTTTGCATAAGCTCTGTAATTCAGCACTCCAGTAAAGTTTATATCATAACACTTTATAAAATAGATTGCTTTAATCAAGCAAATATACCTTTTTAACACGAAAAAAGAGTGTCAGTCTCTCATTTCATCAGAAGTACAACTTTGTTCTCTACTATAAAGCAGCTCTCCAGTGTTCATGTTTTCACTCACATACGTCTGACTTTCACGTCACATCACGGGCGTTCTATGGACTCGAGAGAAGAAATTAACTGTAAAAGATTTTCAGAGTGAAAGAAGGCGGAGCTTCAATGCACACCTACCTTACGTAATGGCCACGGACCAATGGTAGAAAGAAGGTGTTTACCAGCCGAAGCGAACTTTTTCAGAAAGTTGGAAAACTTAGCAAGCTGTTTTGAACTTCCAAAACGAACATCGTTTCGGCCTAATTTTGTTCAAAATCATGTCACATCAGTTCGTTCTTCTATTTCGTTTGAAGTATATTGGGGCCTTTATTTTTAAGAGTGTAGCAGTGGATTGTCTGAAGAACTAGTCCACTAATTAGGCTATAATTTGACGAGTCTTGTAGCAACCCCTCATAAATGCACACAAACCAAGCTCAATATTTCTAAGGCTCTGAATTAAAAACAAAGACACAAGAGCTGGACATAAAAGCTCAGGGAGAGTGAGAGGCGAGCTGAGAGGAAATGTTGATGCCAGGTCAGGGACTGGTGTATACTAACACAATAATAGGACGTCTCTCAAAGGAGGGTAGTGTGGAGCTCGACCAAAAGGGTCCAGCACAATGCGGGCAGCAACTCCAACAACATCTCGCCATGCAAGCCAGCCATTACCACTGGAGAAACCATTAGCTCCCATTAAGAGAAGTCGGCTGGAGCCAGCATTCAGTATATCGCTGCCTCACAGTGCCATGCAGGGGTGGCTGTAATTAGCCAGACAAACTGAGCCCCGCTCCAGCAGGGAGTGTGTATGAGGCTGCTCCATTAGTCCTGCCCCTGTATCTGTGTGCCTGACAGTTGCTGGCCAAGACCTTAATGCATGTGTTGGAGGAACAGTAGCTGTAGCCACGGTTTACAAGAATGAATGTGTATAGAAAGCGGGCCAAAAATGTGTCTAAGTGTGCTTTGAAATAACTGTGGCTCATGTCCTGCTGTACAATTGATTGTGGGTTTGTGTGTTTTGTTCCTCTATTCTCAGTAAACAAAAAAATTCTTAATCATATTTTTGTCTTATTTTCCGGGAAAAATATCCTTAAACAAGATAAATTTACCTGACAAAATTAATTTTGTCAACAAGCCAAAATTATTTCATGTTTAGAATGTTTAACACGCTTTCCTGAAACATAAACCATTTTTGTTTCTCAAGTAAATTGACTTATTTTAAAGGGTTAGTTCACCCAAAAATGAAAATTCTGTCATTAATTACTCACCCTCATGTCGTTCCACACCTGTAAGACCTTCATTCATCTTCAGAACACAAATTAAGATATTTTTGATAAAATCCGATGGCTCAGTGAGGCCTCTATTGACAAGATATATTGGCAAGATAATTAACACTTTCAATGCCCAGAAAGCTACTAAAGACATATTTAAAACAGTTCATGTGACTACAGTGATTCAATCTTAATGTCATGAAGCGACGAGAATATTTTTATGCGCCAAAAAACAAAATAACAACTTTATTCAACAATATCTAGTGATGGGCGATTTCAAAACACTGCTTCATGAAGCTTTGAAGCTTTACTAATCTTTCGTTTCGAATCAGTGATTTGGAGCATGTAAGTCACGTGATTTCAGTAAAAGAGGCTTCGTTATGTCATAAGTGTTTCGAAATTTCAATGGTTCACCACTGGGGGGAATGATTTCGGCAGTTTGATACACGCTTCGGACCACTGATTCGAAACAAAAGATTCATAAAGCTTCGAAGCTTCATAAAGCAGTGATCTGAGATTGCCCCATCACTAGATATCGTTGAATAAAGTCGTTATTTTGTCTTTTTTTGGCGCACAAAAAGTATTCTTGTCACTTCATAACATTAAGGTTGAACCACTGTAGTCACATGAACTGTTTTAAATACGTCTTTAGTATCTTTAGTCTTTAGTACCTTTCTGGGCATCTGAAAGTGTTAATTATCTTACTGGCAATGCAGGCCTCACTGAGCTATTGGATTTTATCAAAAATATCTTAATTTGTGTTCTGAAGATGATGGAAGGTCTTACGGGTGTTGTTTTCCCGGAAAACAAGACATAGCATACAGATTCAAAAAAACATTATTTATAATAAAAATAGTAAAATATGACATAACTTATGCTGTATAGACATTTTGGAGGTCATACTTCATATATGTGCCAACTGTATAAAATAATACCAAAATTAATGGGGTGTCTCTCAGTGATAAAAATAACATTTGTATGTGTTGGCTGTTTGTGCATGACAGAATCAGAGAGTCAGTAACCGCAAGGATGGTGTCTCTAAGTTAGATTTAAAGTTGCTGTCTGTCCTCCTTGGTGCTTTGTGTTCCCATGGGGGTTAAAGTGAAAGACGCTCTCCGCTGAGAAACCTACTCCACGCGTCCTCTGGGACCCGAGGCATTCATCCAGCCCTGCCGCCCAGAGAGCCATCATTTACAAGAGGTGACTTCCCTCTGAGTCTGTCTGCCTCACTCTGCCGCAGGAAACACCACAATGTCACACAGCCCAGACAAGACTCATAAATACAGCAAATGTCATCTTCTTAAGTGGTATTTTTGTCTTGTTTTTTAGAAGAAGTAAAAATTATATCCCCTTTGTTTTAAGCATAAACCCCTCTAACATTTCTTAGATTTGTGCATTGGAAACAATTCTAATGCCAATGAAGTACGAAAAATAAACTGATTTTTTTGCACTCCAGACTCTCAAGAGCCTGTGGATCGTCTAACCATGCTGCATTCTATACAAGATAAAACCTCCTTGTCTCATAAAAAACAGCAAAGTTAAATAAGAGGGAGTGTTTGATCTTTGTTAAGCAATAAGGAAATAATGGATCCCTGAAAACTGAAGATGCCTAATGATCTGAGAGGTCCATAAACACTAGAACAAATATAGAGAGACACAAAGCAGGACTTAACCTGCTGGAACTCATGAGGACAGACGAATAAAAGAGATCAAAATAAAACTCTGAAATGTCAGAGAGGGGCGGAATAAGCTGAAAAAAGAATCTGACAGCTTGTCAGACAGCGTGGAAGGGAAATGTCATTAGGCAGTCCAGGGTGGGGAGGGGGCTTCTCATGAACTACACTCTGTCCCCATGACTCAAACTCTCTACTAACATGAAACAGTGAGGATTTAATCAAAGAAGAGCTCAAAAATCCAGACAGTTAGCATGGCGAGGTATGACGTGCCGGGAGCTTTCAGCAGGATAATTGATCTGCTGAAAATTCATCCACAATACTCTTTAACAAGCATTCAAAATCACACTGGAGTAATGCAATAGAAGTAATGTGTTACATAATCACAGATTTCTTTCAACTACTGTAACAAGAAATGCATTACTTACTAACTTAACTTTAAATGTAAAATGTAATTTAATTTAATTCATTTAATACCATAATGTCCAAGTTTCTAAAATTAGGTGGTTTGTAACTTTTTCAAATCTTCAAAACAAGATTTCATGTTTCACTAGAAAAACAGTGTAAAAAGTGTAAAATAATAATATTATTATTAATAATAATATGTATTAGATTATTATTATTATTGTGTATATTATATTATATTATATTATTATTCTTATTCTTACTAATTTATTATTTTATTCTTTTGCATTTTTACACTTTTTTGGAATTTGGAAAAACTACCATATTTTCCCACTCATACATACATACACACTTAAAAAATAAACATTTACTGAATTTAGCATGGTTGTCCTAATAATTCCAATAATATGCTTTAGGAAGGTAGTTCCTTGTATTTTAAAACCAACACTGAGCACAATTGCATTCTACAAGCAGCCAAACCGACGAGGAAGCTGCAATGTTAGAATGGCAAGATTGGTAACAACTACAGTACATGTGATAATTACAGTAAATGCAATGCTAATGACTATTTAAAGGCTCCACAGACTCACCACAGCGGCCTTGGTGATGCACACGGATGTTCTTCTGGGTGGCGCAGGCTTTCATGTTGAGCTCACATTCGCTTTGGTAGTCCAGCCCATCGCTGCCGCACACCACGTGCTTGGGGGCGATCTCACAACTCAGAGGACACATGCATTTGGCAGACAGACCGTCTGATGACTGAATGCAGGTGCTGCCAAAGCTACAGGTCACCTCACTGCACGGGTCCTTCAGGGCTGAAAAACAAGAGAAAGAGAAAATGAGCATAATTTTATGCCATAATCGGAGATGTTCTAAGAGTGTTGCTATGTGGTTGCTTGGTCAAAAGAGTCCATCATCCTTAAGTTTTACACAGTACACTGGTACCTATTCATGCATCCTGCACACATGGTTCAGGATATGTTATGTGCAAAAATTTAATATTTAATGTTGAGGGTTAGCAAGCAGTGCTAATTTCATGATGTACTTTTGGCTGTGTTTGGATAATTGGCTCGCTGCTTGCTTGTCATGTTCACACTATAAGGTCTGTTTAAGGTGGGAGTTCAAAAGTGAGCTCCAAACATGAACCCTATTACTGAGATAAAATTGGGTTAAAAAATGAGGCACGGTCTCCCAGCACCTCCACACGTCTCAGACGTGCCCCGTGTCGATACAGATGGCAGAGTGAAGTGGCTTAACCCGGGCTGAAGAACAGCTCAGTGCCCCAGACTTGAATATTTGGACACAGCTGGGTGGGTGTACAAACAAGTCACTCTAATTCACCACGGACCATTTCAAGCAAGCTTTGCATTCAAAAAACATTCTCAATTGCTATGCTTCAGCGTACCCGTCCTTATGCTGGAGGGACATAATCAGCTTTTTTCACTCTGAAAATAAGAAGTAAGTCTTTCTGCAAAAGACTTTGTCTATTTCTTATAAAACATTCCACCACTCAGGACTGAAGTTGAAGAAATGATTTACACAAAAATGAAATTTCTGTCATCATTTATATGGTTTCAAACTTGTATGACTTCTATTGAACACAAAAATCCTGGCCACTCTTTTTCATACAATGAAAGTGAATGAGGGCTGGGGCTGTCAAAATGACAAAACGTGCCATCAAAGTCTCATAAAAGTGGTCTATCTAGCCCCTTTCACAAGGCAATCCCGGTAAATTACAGTAAAATTATCAGTACAACAAATGTGCTGTTAAAACAAGCAATGACCGGTAAGATACCATTTACACATCAGTACCAAAATACCATTAAACTCTGTAATGTCACTGGTCACAGACACAAAGATACCGGCCTACCTTTAATTTCACAAAGCTGATTGCTCACTAAAAAAAACCCACAGTCATCATGTTTTCAGGCCATTTCAAGTTTGATTTTAACGTGACAAAGTGTTGATATCTAAATGGCTAATTAAAAATGACTAAAAAGTAATTTACTTACTTTTTAATTAGCCTTCCCACTGACGCCATCATTTTGTTCAGAACGATTCGAGAATGCACACAAAAGGCGAATTTATCACACGAACCAATCATAACCAGCCATGTCCAATCATAGCATGTTGGAGGCATTGTCTCCTCTCACGTGACTTTCACCCATTCATTCTCAATTACCCTCCAAAACACTCACCGCACACTTTAGGGGTCTGTTAAAGTTCAATGGGCTCAGGGGAGGCAAGAGAGATGCGGCCTTCCGCAGTAACGTTACTTGTGTGTGATTTATACAGCTTTTAATGTCACATGTGGCTATAAGTACTGGGCCCCAGTGGCTGTGGAGCTTGGTTCTCCATGGATCTCTTTGATCACTGGATCAGTCCCAGGATGAAGGAGACTGACCGCTAGTGTGATGGATCCACAGATGAGGTCAGTGTTAGTGGCTGGCATGCCAAATCTGGTGGTGTCAGCACCCTCAAGTCCAGTGGTCTCAGTGCCCTCAAGTCCAGTTGTCTCAGTGCCCTCAAGTCCAGTGGTCTCAGCGCCCTCAAGTCCAGTGGTCTCAGCGCCCTCAAGTCCAGTGGTCTCAGCGCCCTCAAGTCCAGTGGTCTCAGCGCCCTCAAGTCCAGTGGTCACAACACCCTCAAGTCCCGTGGTCTCAGTGCCCTCAAGTCCAGTGGTCTCAGCGCCCTCAAGTCCCGTGGTCTCAGCGCCCTCAAGTCCAGTGGTCTCAGCGCCCTCAAGTCCAGTGGTCACAGTGCCCTCAAGTCCAGTGGTCACAGCGTCCTCAAGTCCAGTGGTCACAGAGCCCTCATGTCCAGTGGTCTCAGAGCTCTCAAGTCCAGTGGTCTCAGCGCCCTCAAGTCCAGTGGTCACAGTGCCCTCAAGTCCAGTGGTCTCAGCGCCCTCAAGTCCAGTGGTCACAGCGCCCTCAAGTCCAGTGGTCTCAGGGCCCTCAAGTCCAGTGGTCTCAGCGCCCTCAAGTCCGGTGGTCACAGAGCCCTCATGTCCAGTGGTCTCAGAGCTCTCAAGTCCGGTGGTCTCAGCGCCCTCAAGTCGGTGGTCTCAGCGCCCTCAAGCCCAGTGGTCTCAGAGCTCTCAAGTCCCGTGGTCTCAGCGCCCTTAAGTCCAGTGGTCTCAGAGCTCTCAAGTCCAGTGGTCTCAGCACCCTCAAGACCAGTGGTCACAACACCCTCAAGTCCAGTGGTCTCAGCGCCCTCAAGTCCAGTGGTCACAACACCCTCAAGTCCAGTGGTCTCAGCGCCCTCAAGTCCCGTGGTCTCAGTGCCCTCAAGTCCAGTGGTCTCAGCGCCCTCAAGTCCCGTGGTCTCAGCGCCCTCAAGTCCAGTGGTCTCAGAGCTCTCAAGTCCAGTAGTCTCAGAGCTCTCAAGTCCAGTGGTCTCAGAACCCTCAAGTCCAGTGGTCACAACACCCTCAAGTCCAGGGGTCTCAACGCCCTCAAGTCCAGTGGTCACAACACCCTCAAGTCCAGTGGTCTCAGCACCCTCAAGTCCCGTGGTCTCAGTGCCCTCAAGTCCAGTGGTCTCAGCGCCCTCAAGTGTGAGACAGGTGGTCCCAGAGTAACTGCCACTGTGGTCTGAGCTGTCTGCAATGGCTACCTATGCTCTTTCTGAGGCAGTAGCGACCGCTACAGGTGGTGGAATCCGCTCCTTAAGGTGGTGGTGGTGGGGGGTTCTGTCACGATTCATTTCCTGCCTCTGTTTCATGGAGTTTTATATTCTGTTGTCTTGCTGTGCCTGTGGTCTCTTCTTATAGTTTACTTACTGTTTCCATGTTTCTATTACCATCTTGTTAGTTCCAATAGATACCCTTGTTTGTTACTATGCCAATTAACCACCAACACCTGTCCTTCATTTAGCCTCTTGTTGCCTTGTGTATTTAAATCCTCAGTCATCATTTGTTCATGGTCTCGTTAACATTTTGTGCTGGTGTTTCTGTATTATTCCTAGAGTGTATTAAATGTGATTTACATCAAGCATCTTGTGCATGACAGAAAGGTGATGAATTGAAATTAATACATTTCTATTTTTGATTCTCAGAGAAACCATCTGATTATTATCGTTATTATTTAGATGATACATATTTATGAGGCACTGACAAACACTGAGATGCTGAATAGTGAATGGACCATGTCACTTCAGAAGGGGCTAGTTTCATTTCCGACCATCCCCACACAAGTCATCTGCTCTAATTCATTCTCACTATCTCCGTCCCTGTTTTCACCTCTCCCGTGCGTCATATCAGCCTACAGTCTCCGCCATAATTTGTGGGTTTTACTTTGTGTAAATCTGCTAAGAGAACCCACTTGTTTAATTAAAGGTTTCTGCCTCTCTCTAAGGACCACGCTCCACTTTTGCAGTGTAACACACACACACAAACCCACTCACACGCATGTGATAAACCTGGCAAGCGGCATCGTAAGGATGAGATCAGTGGCGCTTTGTGTGTTGTGTGATCAAAGTGTTCATTCTCTTTTCCTCCTCTTCCTTGCTAAAAAAAGACGACTGTGCCTCCCTCGTCTTTGCACGTCTGAACCTCGCACTTCATCAGCCTGGGCTTGCTAACTAACCAACCAACCAGTCGCACTTCCAAAAAAACTCATTTTGAATGTTTGTGTGGGGGAAGTGCTAATATACACCCTGATACTGCAGACAACATCCGCACACAGGCAGCGTTTTTAGACTTTGTAGCAATTCTGAAGGAACGATGAGAGATACAGTGCGGTACAAAAGTGTAGTGCGATGGTTCTTAACAATTTTGACTTCAAGGCCCCTCTTTGTCCAAGACAATATTTGAAAGCACTACATCTGAGCTGATATATACATCTGGTACTTCTATTGTAAAAAAAATACAAGTCAAAAATATGATGTCAGTTATATGTTGTACCACATTATTTATTCTTTATTAGAATGCTAAAAAACTAATAATATATATATATATAATCTTTCATTGTAGACAATCGAAACTATGTTTTTTATGCAAACAAGCTCTGATTAGCCTTCCAAAAATAAAAAAAAACATATATATTTGTCTTTTTTCCCTTAACATTTAAATTTTTTGTCGTCATTTTTAAAGCTACAGTCCGTAAGTTTTGCCTCTTTGTCGCCATCTCTGTTTGAAACCTGTAATTGCAGTTATTTGCGGAATTGTGGCACAGCTCCTCAGCGGATGAATCTAATGTTTGTTGTCATTCAACACATCGGTGTGGATACTATACTTAGGTATCACAGATACTACGTCTTGGAATTATGACCAAAATAAGAATTTTCACCGGAGAATGTCATCTGAAGTAATATGTCTGCCACTTTTGTTCTGACCAACTGAGGAAAAAAAACATTTCAATAAATCGCGCTGCCAATGGTGATTAAATCTAACGGTCGCTTAGCTCTGATCACGTCAAACCGTGCAAATTATTATTACTGTTATACTTTGTTCTCAAATTGTTAATGTTAACAACATCAGCATTGCGTGACTATGTGTATTAGTGTATATTAGCATTACCTGTAAATTCCAATTTCTATAGCCACTCCACAGTCCAAAGTCTTTTGCTTTTCACTACGGGTGAATCTCCAGATGACACTGACGATTGTCATTTGGATCTTTCTGGACTACAATCCGCCATCAAAATGATAAGATTAATTATTGCAGCTGCTGTGAGAAAAGGCTATAAATGATCCATCACATACCATATAGCCTAGCAGGGCAATACTAACCAAACAGGGACTCCTTCCTTTCTGTTTACAGACATGACGTAATGACACAAAGACGAAATTTCCCGCGGAAACCCACCAGTACGATTTTACAATTTAAAATTATTTTATTTTATTTAAAAATAAATACATTATTTAAAAATATATATTTAAAATTAGTTGAAATGTAAATAAATTATTATTATTATTATTATTTATTTTATTTTTTTTTGCCAAATGATTAATCCCTAACATGTTGCAAGTTCATGTTGTAACATGTCGCCCATGCAATATATTTTTTCCCTAAAACGTCAAACAAGTCTGTTAGACTGACTGACGCATTCTGGTACTTTCCTCATTTTCACAGTCATAACTACTGGCAACTGAGCTCTGACTCATTACTTCTACTTCAACAGATTGGCCTCATCCCCAAAAGCCTGACTCCAAGACGTTTGATTTCATCAGTCTGATGAAAAGCAGTTCTTTAAATCAGTTCTGATGCTTCTGTCAGAAAGAACACTTCCAGAAAAGTCAGACAATCCACATGAACAGCTTCCTTCTCAGTGGCGCTCTGTTTGTTTTGTGACAGCACGCAGAATTGCCTCCGCGAACCCATTAAATACCAGTCTGAGCTTTTCCACCTATTGTCGCTGAGAGTTGATGAGCATTGAGGAAAAGGATGAGCTGATTAAAATGCAAAAGGCCACCCGGTATAAGGTGTGTATGCGGCTCTCCGCTGTGTTAGCACAGATAAGCCGCCCTCTAAGGCTGAGACAAGCAGGCAAATTGCCTGTTAGAATGTGACCAGCGTCGCAAAACCGAAAAGGCTACGAACTGCTGAGGTCGCCACGGAGATGAACCGTTTCCTCCTTGTGATTTAGTGCTCATTTTCAGGGATGGAAATACAGTATCCTGAGGAAAGAGCTGGAGTCTATAGCTACTTATTGATGAACTGGAAATGTCTCTCACAGCCAATTAACTGCTTTTCTCCAGCTCTGAAGAGGTTAAGACAATGAAAAAAGAGACAGGAAAAAGTAGAAAATAATAGGACCTATTCGACTAACTAATAAGTGGGGAAAAGGCATAAACAGAGTGAGAGAAAGTGAAGACAGCAAGAGAAGCCTCCACTGATCGCCTCTCCAACAGTGCTGTGATAATGTGTTAGTGCTGGATGTATTAATGCGTAATGCGTGCAGGGAGCTGTCAGCGGCCGCTACTAGATCCTGATGGGATCGGTTCGACACAATCCGCCCTGCACTGTGAGCCCCGGGCGCCCTCTCCAGCGTGACAGAAGATGTATGTGTATGTATGAGAGTGTGTATGTGTTAAGAAGGCTTGAGAGGAGCTGCTGGTGGTGCCGCTTTCATCTCCTCCATTCTTAAAGGAATATTCTGGGTTCAACATAGGTTTACCACGATCGACAGCATTTGGTGGCATAATGTTGAATAGCACAAAAAACTATTTGAAATCTTTCGTAAAAAAAAAAAAAAACGAGGTACTTATAATGGAAGTGAAGAAATTACGAAATGTAAAGCATATAATATTATAAAAACACTTCTTAATATTCCCAAGTGTTTAAGTTTTTCACCATCTTTGCTGCGATGCTGAAAACTGGAGACGAGCCAAAAAATGAAGCTGAACCTCCACAGATGACCTCCAAACCCAGTGTCCCAACTCTGCTTTTGTCATCCCTCACACAGCGAGATGATTTGTTCTTTTGATGTATTTCTTCAAAGGGCTTATTTGACTGCAGCTGTCTTCTTCCTTTGCACGCCTCAGTGTTGCCCTTGGATAAAGAAAATTAGGGACGAAAAATGGATAATACACATCTTTTTGTGGTTGGATTCAAAGGCCAGGCTCTCCTGCTTTCCTGCGATAGCTGTCAGCGCGCTTGCACAATTTACGAGGTGAGCCCCTCCTGACCTGGGGCCTGTGAAGTCAGATATGTAACAACTCCAGAACCAGAAGGACTATGTTAGCTCACCACCAAACATGTCTATCGGAGTCGAGGTTTATCCCCTGTGATCTTTACTGAGAGTACTGCAAATGCTAGCACGGGCTTCAGATCGCATTTAATTCTGGAGGCGTACGCTCAATATGCAAAAGACAAATCTATATGTCTGCACGGCTGGAAAAAGATCACAATCAAGATGAATTCAATCATAATCCCTGCTTCTATAGACAACAAAATGAGAGTTATTTAGGTTGAAAAGGTTTCATACAATCCTAGAAGTAGAAAATTAATTCAGGAAACAATCTGGAACCAAAATCTGGAGGCGCATGTACATATACAGTAGAAAAAGCCATTACTAATGATTTCTTAATAAATAATTATTAATCAATAACTAATCATTTCTATGAAAATCTAAATGGTGCAAAACCTACTGTCAAAATACTAGGGTGTTCAAGGCATTGCTAAGTGGGGGTTGCTAGGATGTTTTGAGTGGTTAATACAGTGTTCTGGGTGGTTACTGGGGTATTGCTAATGTGTTCTCTGTAGTTGCTAGGGCATTGCTTGGTGCTTACTATGGCATTGGACACCCCGTTCTAGGTAGTTGCCAGGATGTTCTCGGAAGTTGCTAGGGCATTGCTCGGTGCTTACTATGGCGTTCTCGTTGGATGCTAGGGCATTGCTTGGATGTTCTAAGTCCAATCTCTGTTCTGGAGGGCCACTGTCCTGCAGAGTTTAGCTCTAACTTGCCTCAATACACCTGCCTGGACGTTTCTTAGAAGCAGTGCCTAGTAAGACCTTGATTAGCTGGTTCAGGTGTGTTTAATTGGGTTGGAAAGTCCAGGAGCAGGATTGGACACCCCTGTTCTAGGTAGTTGCTAGGATGTTCTTGGAAGTTGCTAGGGTATTTTGAGTGGTTGCTAGGTGGTTGCTTACAGGCCCAAGTCAAAAGAGCTCACTCCCAGTGATACTGTCTCTATGGGCCTGTTTACACCTGGTCACTTCATGCGTTTTCTCTGATCGGATAGCTATCTGATCATGAAAAGATCAGGTGTAAATGCCCTCTGAAACACATTTGAGATGGATTTAAATCCGATTGCTCAAACCACTTCAGGAGGTGGTCTGGGACGCATTCCAGTCAAAACTAAACAGGTCTAAATGCATCTGGTTGATGAAACCACACATGTAAAATTCACTCCTCCCAAAAATGCTAAGAAATAAATGTGCGAGATTATGTTATAGGCTAAGTAACATGTTATAGCCAGATGTGATGGCACTACTGCATCACGCATAGCCGCAGATAAGCAGCTGAGTATCTTCAGCAAACCGACACGCAAACTGACGCAAATGAAAATGAAAGTAAGTCGCAGACGCTTAAAACACTTTATTAAAAGTAAAAAGACTACCTGATCTTACCAGTGCTGTTGCCACACTCTCTCCTATTCCGGTCTTTGATTTTGAAATTAGCTGATTATCAATAAAACGCAGCTCATATTTCTTACTTTCGGTGTATTTCTTACTATTTCTTACATTCAATTCCATTAAATCTGGAATTTAAGATCTGGAATTTTTTATCTCCATTTTGCTGAGACACATTTATGTGGCCAGGTGTAAATGGAATCATTTTGATTAATCAGATAGCTATCTGATCTGTATAAACACATGAAGTGACCAGGTGTAAGCAGGCCCTATAGCTTTAGTTCCACCAACAATGCAAGTCTATGCAATCCCCCCCCCCCACACCCCACCCCGCCCAGATAAGTCCAACTGCTTAGAAAAGTAACAACACACCTCATCACTACAAGCTGCAAGATTTGAGGTGTAATTAATTCATTAATTTCCATAGCACAAACAACATAGGGCAAAGTACATTTTGAAGTTTAATAACTAATGTTAAAATTAATTAATCACACAATTGCAAGGCTCAACCAGGCACTGCACTCCAATAGAAACAGGTCACCAGATTGAAAATGGCTGCTTTGGGATTTCAAGAGATCAAAGGTTAATGATAGTGGCCAAAGAAAAGTGCAGGAGACCTTATTTTGAAGGCTGCATACAGCTTACATAATGATTCTTCCCTACTCTGCTCTCTGTTACTGCAGTACTCAAACATAATGACGAAAATGGAATTGTTTGTTTTGGCTAAAAGCAATTTTCTAAAAAAAAAAAAAAAAAAAATGTTTTCTTTTTTCTTTCAAACAAATTTTGAGTTCAATCAGCAGGCACATTTGATGCTAATCATTTTCTTTTCCTTCAAGCAAGCCCCTTCAAACACACACACATTTATCAGTTGGTATTCATGCGTTCTGCAAGTTGATAATATACAGTCTGTTGGGAGAGACCTGAAATTAGATTTTCAAATGGTTTAGCAGCTTGAAACAACAAAATTAGGATAGCCAGAAAGCGTTAAAACAGCAAATTTCTATCTATCTATCTATCTATCTATCTATCTATCTATCTATCTATCTATCTATCTATCTATCTATCTATCTATCTATCTATCTATCTATCTATCTATCTATCTATCTATCTATCTATCTATCTATCTATGCGTTATTATATATATATATATATATATATATATATATATATATATATATATATATATATATATATGCTCTCTAGATCAACAAAATAAATGAGAATAAATCTCACACCGGCTGGCCTCTCCTGCACTTGTGTTCTCTGTGGAGACTGTAAGAGACATAAAGAGCTTCAGAGAGGGTCAGGTGAAGCATCTCTTTGTCACCAGAACCCCACTGGTTGATGGGAAGAGCTGCTCTCTCCTGCATTAACCTGAGAAAGGTCGGGCAGACACATCTGTGATTACCGCAAAGGGCCTTGAGTGGACACAGGCAGGTCTTCATGAATGGCTTCGTACTCATGCACGTTTGAATGTGCTAGTGCGTAAAGTGGCGCGTGTCTGTGTAAGTGATTCGGGAAAGGATGTGGAAGAGAAGGACATCCTTGGAGTGAAAATGTAATTACGGACAGAAATGAACCCATCTTGTTTAGAGGTACTAATCTTTTGGAAGAGGATGAGGAAAAGAAAAGGAAGGGGTAAGAAAGAGGACAAATAGCAGCTTATTATCGTGAAGACGATGGGAAGGGCAGTGGCTGTGCCGCTGATGTGTGGCAGCGTGTCTGACTGTGTACTACACAAACAGGAAGCTGAATGTAACAGTCAATAATCACTATCTGGCACAAGCGCATGAATTTAAGTACCGGAGCGCATTCAAACGTTGTTTTCAAAGGTAAAATATAATCACACCCAATCAGTTGTGATTGTTTCTTTAAGATGTCTTTTAAAAGCATAGAATGTGTCCTGAAGCATACCGCTGCCATCAAATGTTAATGGAGGCACATGGCACTCATACTGTACGGACGTGGTAAATGCAGCATAACATGTATTCTATTATAACTCTATTATAACTGCAATAATAATGTGCCATAATCATTGTTCACTTCTTCAGTGGTCTTGATTTCAGAATAATGTTTCCCATTCATTTTATCCATAAGAATGAAAAAAAAAATAAATAAATAAATAAAGATAAATATAAAGAGCCATGAACCAAACCAACCAGCTTTGCAATGAATCACATTACAAACATACAAAGTACAAAATGTAATATATTAGTTATATTACATATATACATACATACATATATATATACATACACATACATACACACACACACACACACATTTTATATTTATATATATATATATATATATATATATATATATATATATATATATATATATATATATATATATATATTTTTTTTTTTTTTTTTTTTTTTATGCAGCCGCCTACATTTTTATCTCCTGCACTCTAGCCAAGCAAATTAAGCTTTTAAAATACAATTATTATTGGCCAAAAATTGGGCAGGGAACATTCAGAAATTTCTAAAAGTGGCAGAAATTTTATAACAGCTCCTAAGTCCCTGATTGTTACACTCAAAACTCCACTTGAGTGCAGTAGGGGTTAAAAATAACAATGCATTATTCAAGCCAGTCAAATGCATGAATACATGAATAAGTTGTAAAAAGCGTCTCCCATCTGGTATTAGAAGCGAGAGCGTGGAAAATGTGCCTTTTTAATGTGCCCGTCCTGCTGTAATCTGCCTTATCTCACTTCAACACTACATCCTCCCCCTTCGGAAGTGAGCAGGACGACAGAGAGAGAGAGACAGAGACAGAGGAGAAGAGCGAGAGAAAGATTTGTATAAGAAGTATCCTAATTTTCCAGGGGATAAGCAGCAGAATGAAGCTCTCGTGATGGCATTGATCATATTCAAGTCGACGTCCGGGTGTTTTTGTGTATGCTTACATAGAGTAGCTGTGTGGAAGTGATGCTATAAGACAAGCCGCATGTGATATACTAGATTAGGGCATTATGGAACCCAACATGTTGGTCCAAAAGTTAAAGTTAAAGTTAAAAAAAATGTTGCTAGATCAGAGTATCTCTGCTTCCAGAATTAATTGAGAGACTCCATTATTGAAGGAGAAAGTCAATCTTGCTATAATTGTGTGCCAGTGGACAGGACAAGACTGTGTAGTAGACGTAACCCAAGCTAAATTTAGTCTGAGAGCAAGGAACCGCAGGGTTTTTTCTGCAGATGGAGTAGGGAAACCGAGAAGGCGCTGATGAGTGTGAATTGAGTCTCCTGTCACGGAGACAGGTGAATGTGTTGTGGCGAGCGTCTCCACGCACGAGCGCGGGAGCCGACGCAGGGGTGGAACAGGGTGAGCGAAAAACTCATTTGCACGAGGCAGGGCTGGCTACGTGCCATCGGCGGCGGCTGCCGAGCTCAGTGGCTTTGGAGGTGTCACCAGGACCCTGCCTGTGCCTGAATAACGAGCCATCATGGGGAACCATCAGCCAAACATGACGTCGGTTTTCACACCATGTTTTTAATAAGGGAGACAAAAGTGCAGTCACGCACACCTTAACAAATAAAAAAATACATTTTTTTAAATGTTAAAAACAGTATTTTATCTAATAACAAATCAGACAAAACTATAAGCAGCTCAATCGTGGGTTGACAAGGCATGATTGTACTTAAAATCATGTAATGTACTATTCTATTTTTAAGTGATTTAAGTGAACTTTTTATGTAATGATTGTACGCCAATCGGCAGTTAGCATCAGCCGATTCCCTTGACAAAAAAACTAATAGGATTTTTCCATAGGCTTTTGGATTTTCACAATAAATACAAGCTGTAAAAGCGGACCAGGCTTACCTGTTTGGCGTGATAATGTTTAATCTCCCCGACAGCCTTTCTAGTCCCATTTAGCCACTTGTTGGAAATCGCCTTTTTCAAGACACACAACAGCTTAAAAAAGTCATTGTGATACTGATGTGGATGATATTCATGTATTTTAAAGTGTCTTGAGCTTGTGTTAACCACAGACCTTATTTCAGCCATTTAACCAAAATCCAATTTAAAAAAACCATTGACTTCAGGACAATGGAACCATGTAGGCATGTTTCGGCCTACAAAGTAAGGTCATACCTGCACCGCCCTATTGGCCTATTAACCTGAATATTATACCAGGTGCAGACTCCATTTATATTTACTTAGGCCAAAAGACATCACCTAACAACCACCCAGAACACCATAGAAACTGACAAGCAAAGCCCCAGCAACACTTCACACACCTTAAAGCATTGATTTTAAATAAATAATATTTTCAGAAAATTCCATTTGGTCCCACTAGTGCCAAAGAAATTACACACTTCACCTTTCAGCAAAGCTTTCATTAAAGCTCACCTTTATCTACATCCAAGCATTATTAATCATTTCTTTGAAAACAATCTATCCTTTTCTTCTGAGATGGATCACTATTAGAATGCCTTCAAACAGTATATCCCTCTTAGCTTGCGACTTAGCCTCGGGGTAAACTCCGAGAGTTGCTTTAATATTGACTGAGATGTGTTTGCAGAAAGATCATAAATCAGCCGTCTCTCATGACTGCAGCAACGGTTACCTGCTTGGATGAACGTCAGCTTTGACATTAATACAGAAACATGCATGTAGCGCCTCATGACGCAAGCATCAGCTGACAGAGAGTGTGAAAAGCAACTGAAGAACAAAAACAGTATCAACACCTAGAGTTATAGCAGGTAAAGGATCTGAGAGAAATGAGCCATACTTCCCAAGTAAAGGAACACGGTTTCAGCCGTCAATAACGGGACAAACATATTGATTCCTCCATTAAGCAGCTTCCCATGATACCCTGAGGTTAAGGCTTTTCCACCCCCGCTATTCTGTACAGCAGAATAACCTCATTTAGACAACAGAAGCCGACAGTTTCAGCCAAGGCGGCTAGTTTAAGTTGTAGGCCTGGTTTAGGGAGTGAATATTTGACGCACAGATTTTACCTCCTTCGTGCTGTGGATACTCAAGAATGGTTTTCATCACGAGTCAGGCTGGAGGTGAAGAGACGTTAATGTGTAAAAAAAGACAGAGTGAGAAAAGAGAGCGCTCCTGGCAATCACAGTAATTCCAGACGTGCTCTGCACACATATGATCAATCCTTCCATTGATCAATCGCCCTGGTCCAATGCTCTGCTGCGCCGCTGCCAATTCAGACAAGTTCCAGCATACTGCCAGCCTGAAATGAGCTCCACACACACATACACACACACTCCACTTCTTTCCTTCACTCACTCACTGACTCTCTGAATGACTGACTGACTCACTCACACAAACAGCTGGAGATTCTGTTTACCCACCGGTGTTCAATATTATCAGAGCACCCACGCTCCCCTGCTCATCTTTAAAAACAGGCCACCTCTCTGTATTTCTTTTCTGTCTCACTCTTATCCTATGCCTGGGGTCCAAATTAACCCTTTGCCACTCCTGCCAATGCAGTGTGAATTAAGAAAACTTACCAGCTATAAATACTTTCTTATGGCCACTGAAATGCATTTATGTATAAATGCAGTTCTAAATATATACATATAATTGATATATATATATGTATATATATATATATATATATATACATATAATTTTTATATATATATATATATATATATATATATATATATATATATATATATATATATTTACACACATATACACATACATATTATATATATATATATATATATATATATATATATATATATATATATATATATATATATATATATATATATATCACAAAGGTTTTAAGCCAGTGATTTCTATCTTTTGCTATAGTCTGTCAATAGGAAATATCTGTTCACATTTCCAAACATTCATTTTGCCATTAATTGTAATAATCCAGTGAGATTTTTGAATACACAAGGAGTCTGACAACAGCCGGTGCTCCACACAGTGATCTGATCTCACCATCATCGAATCCGTCTGTGATTTGATGACAGATTTGATGATGGTGAGCTCTGTTCTCCATGTGGAGCACCGGCTGGTCTTATTGTGTAGTCAAAAATCTCACTGGATTATTACAATTATTATATATATATATATATATATATATATATATATATATATATATATATATATATATATATATACAGACACACACACACACTGAAATAATTCAGCAATAAATATTTAATATAGTACTGTTTAGATATTTGGGGTTAGTAAGATTTTTTTTTAAAGAAATCAATACTTTTATTCAGCTTTGATGCATTAAATTGATCAAAAGTGACAGTAAAGATTTATAATGTTACAAAAGAAATTCATGTTGTTCTTTTCACCTTTCTATTCATCCAAGAAACATGGTTTCCCCCGAAAATTTTAAGCAGACATAATTTATTCAACATAATAATAAGAAGAAATGTTTCTTGAGCAGCAAATCAGCATATTAGAATGATTTCGGAAAGATCATGTGACACTGAAGACTGGAGTGATGATGCTGAAAATTCAGCTTTGGCAGCACAGCAATATATTACTTTTTAAAATATATTAAAACAGAAAAAAAAATGGCTAAATGTTTACTGTATTTTTCATCAAATAAATGCAGCCTCAAACCATTATATTTACTATTGAAAATGGCAAATATTTACTATAAAAAGTAATGTAACTTGAAAGTAACTTTTTTATTTACTACTTTGTGCTTGGCAAGGGGTAATCTTGGATGCTGCACTACCAGAGTAGAACCTTACAAAGAACAGCAGCTAACCTGACTCAGCTCCCATCTCAACCCTTCTGCCCAGGAAAAACACTGAACTGCCTGTTATCTATGGCAGCTGATCCCATTCGAGCGAGAGAGATATGACCCCTGATAGCCACACTGTCAATTTCATTAGCACAATAGCAGGGAGGCTACTGCCCATTAAAGCCCTGCTGCGGAGCCAGCAGCGATTAGCATGGAGCCGAACTTCAACTGCATTAACACACCAGGACAGTGTGATCTTTAATGCATTTCTGAATGGAGGCAGGAGTTCACTGGTAGGCCGGAGCTCTCATTCTTCAGGACTGATCATTTCCTGCTAGACAGCATGTGAGGTGGCTAATTAGAGCTCTTTGAAGGGTTTGTACAGCATGTTCTACTGAATCACATAATTATGGCTCACACTGGCCAGGCCCACTGCCACTGAGTCTGCTTAATTATGGGCCACATTTTACATATTAGTTATCATTCATGGAATGAAATTGATTGGAATATACATGATGAACAGTGTAGAAAAGACAAAACTCACATTCTCTACTCCACAGATGATATATCCGCACCGATATTCATGAATATGCAAACATACAATAAAAACTGTTGTTTGGTCTCTATAAAAAATGCTTGAATTTAAGTTTGGATAGTCCAAACCAGACTAGTTTGCGCTCTCCGTGGTCGTGGCCGCATTAGCAGATAATGAGGTGACTCGTGAATGACTGACATCTCTCTCTTTTCAAACAGAATACATAAAAAGAGAATATTTGTTTTCGATTTGACCTACATTATTAATACATAAAACCTGACATTTCAATTTTTTTATAAAGATATGTCTCATGTTTGTTTGACAAATATTCACTACGTTACAGTTCATTTTTTAAAGAGTATCAGAATGGACTTCATTGAGATAAAAACCGCAGATCGCACATCATGTTAGTTTTCTTTATTTTGCAAAAAGCACAATATTTTGTTTTTACTGTGAGTGTACACAAATAAAAGAAGATATTCCACATTTTTGAATGATGCATAAATCTTGTTTGTATGTCCAAAATTGACAGAGTATTTTGAGTCTCTTTTGCATTGGTAAGAAAAAACGAGGTGGTATTGCTGGCACGACCGCCGACCCCTGAGAGTTAAATTTAACATAAAACTAAACTTTAAAAATTCAAAAGTGGGAAATAATAAATAATAAATGACTAAGGCTGGAGTGTTCATTAAATAAATGAATAAATAAAAAAGTAAATAAAAATAATAAATGACCAAAACTGTTCTAAGGCTGGAGTTTTCATTAAATAAATTAATAAATAAAAAAAGTAATTAAATATTTTTTCAAACTGAATTTGAAATGTCTTTCTTTCAGAAATAGACTAATGTAACTTTTTGTAGATTATTTTACTTAATTTGATTGATTTAATACAGTGACAAAATAATTCAATAATTTAATATTTCATTAAATTATTTAATTTGCAAACAACATGTCTTTATAGTATAAATAATATCAATATTACAATATTTCTTAAAGGGTTTTTACACTAAAATATTCAGCTGCCTTTACATTCGACTAAGTTTAAATTCACTGAAAATAATAACAGATGCACTGATTTGTGTACAGTATGTGACTTGACTTACCACAGGGGCCTTTGCGCATCACTTTGATGCGTCTCTGTGTATTGCACTGGGCCTTCTCCAGCTCACACTCATTGGAATAGGTGGAGGAGTCGGATCCGCACACCGGCGCCACCACAGACGAACATACAATCTTCTTACACACACATTCTCCTTTAGAGGGGTCTGCCGGGTCTCTTTCACACAACGCTCCAAATCCACACAGCTTTCCTCTGCAACCTAGACAGAGACACAGACAGAGTACATTTTAGAAAGCCATGATCTTGTGACATCTGCAGCGTTCTGGAAGACTACAGTCATATGATAACGGAACAAAAGACCCTTGTAAAACAGCTCATGCAAACGAGTGCTCAGTTTAAAAACTCTTTTAGTTAACACATGACCTTTAGTGATCCTATCTGAAGAGATGTACAGCATTGTTATACTTGCTTTCAGAATCAATACTGAAAGACTCTGCTAGAAAGACTGGGTTCTGATAGCTCATTCAAAATGAAAATGTACATAATTTAGCATTCTAAACTTGCATGACTTTCTTTCTTATGTGGAACACAAAACATAAGCTTTTACACTTCAAAACAATGTCACAAAAGTATCATAAATGTGGTCCGTACCAATCAAGCAGTATATTCCAAGTCTTTTGAAGCCATATGATCATATAAATAGATCAGAATTTTAACCATAAATCACTGAAAGTATTAATGTCTTCCCTAGTTTTCCCTGCCAGATTCAAAAGACTGATCTGGTTCTCGAGGTCAGTGAACAATGACATACATTTCAGTCAGTTACTCACACAAAGCTATTGTATTATTTCAGACAACTTGGAACATACATTTATATAGACTGCATTTATAATATGTGTGTGTGGGGGGCGCGCGTCATCACAGTCAGTGAAAGGGTCAGGGAAAAGGGTCTTTAGAGTCAAACTTTCTTCTTTTGATCTCCAAAGAAAAAAATGTCAGACAGGTTTGGAACAACACGAAGATAAAAGAATAATTTTCAGTAAATAACAGAATTTCTATTTTTGTGTGAACGATGACTTTAAAGCTCCTGTCTAAGGAGATGTACAGCATCACAGTTACTTTCAAATTCCAAATCAATGCAATAACGGTCTCAAAAGAAGCATACTGCTGAGAAGACCTGGTCATGATGAGTGATCTTTAAAAAAAAAAAACAACAACAACAACAAAAAAAACACTTGCTCTCTCTCTTTTTCTTATCACAGACTACCAGAACAGGTCTAGACAGGGTGGCATGACCACTCGCTATGCTCCAGGATCTGTCTAGCTGTTCTTGATCACTGACTTCACTTCATACAATAACACACAAACATGTAAAACACACACATACACACAACTTTTCCCTCTTTTCTCATACTGACAGGTGAGCATCTGTGTTAACTCCTCTGAGACGGTCTCGTTCTATTGCTTTCTTGTCTCACAACTGCCATCAAAACACAAACTTCCATAATTCCCTCAGGCATGGCCAACTATGGCAAGAACCCAGAACTGCCACAAACTGAATGACAGCCATCAGGTGTAGGCAATTTTTTTCATTTTTATCAGTGACCGGCTACCTACACAGAGTCACACATGTGGAACGTGTGGGAGAGCGTGCACACATGAGCTTGAGGTGTTCGGAGAGGTGCATTTGAACTCCGCTGTCAATCCGACATGCACACCTGCCCACCGTTGTCTCTTACACAGTGCTTGTCACCTCTGCGCCTGTTTGAGATTCATCGCAGCACTGTAGCGGCCCGGCTCTTTGTTGATTCTGAGTAAATCAGGTCAAAACCAACAAGTTGAGGACACAGTCATACAGACTCCGTGAAAGCCTGCGGATCTCAGTGGGATTGGTCTGCAAAGGACAGCACTTCCTGGAGGCGCGCTCTTCAGTCGTGTATCTAGAGACTAATTAAAGAGGCTGGTGTTATTCCAATTATGTTACACTATATAAATTAATGTTCAGAAAAAACAAGAAAGAAATTGAAATGAAAGAGCCCAAAATAAGACCATGTGATTTCACGATCATTAATTTTGCTACTAAACTAATAATATTATAATCAGATCGTTATAATTATTGTAAATCTACATTCGTCAAGCAGCAATGGACAGCCTGGGAGTGACATGGTCTTACAGGAACTTATGAATATATAACTAGTATGTATTCTTTAGGAATGTTCAAACATTATATTCTGGTCAATACAGATACATGTTTTAATTAGGGCTGTTGATTTAACGCACTAATTTAATTAAATAGTTAAGGAAAAATTACGTGTTAAAATGATTTAACACATTTAAAGTACCTGCCCTGCCCTGCCCCAGACCTACGTAGGTCATCTAACATTTGGTGTAACATGATGTATTGGTGACGAACATGAAGCCTATAGAATGCTCCTAAAATTCAAGATATTAGGGCAAAAATGCCCGTGTATGAGTTTTTCACCCGGTTTCACAGACAAAGCTTAAGTCCTAGTCTTAGACTAAAGTGCATGTTTGAACTGTTTTAACTGAAAGAAACGTGTACTGACATATCTTAAAATATGTCACTGCCATTGTCTCAAGATGCACACCAGTAATGTGTTTTTCTATTGTATGTTTATAAAAGCTACTTAAATACCCAAATTTAACTAAGACCTATTCCTGGCTTAGTCTAAGCCCTGTCTTTGAAACCAGGCCATCGTCTCATATTTATATCATATAATTAAGCAATATCACACGAGTGCTGTTTTTGTACAGAATAGCATGAGTGCAATTGATTTTATACAACAGTTTAAAGGTGCCTTCGAATTAAAAATTTTATTTATCTTAGCATAATTAAATAACAAGAGTTCAGTACATGGAAATGACATACAGTGAGTCTCAAACTCCTTCCAGATGGAGCAATAATAACTGACATGATCCATGATATCATGATATTTTTACTGATATTTGTAAATTTGTCTTTCTAAATGTTTCGTTAGCATGTTGCTAATGTACTGTTAAGTGTGGTTAAAGTTACCATCGTTTCTTACTGTATTCACGTAGACAAGAGCCGTCGCTATTTTCATTTTTAAACACGTGCAGTCTGTATAATTCATAAACACAACTTCATTCTTTATAAATCTCTCCAACAGTGTAGCATTAGATGTTAGCCACGGAGAACAGCCTCAAATTCATTCAGAATCAAATGTAAACAATATAACAGTATATAATACTCACATAATCCGACGCATACATGCCGCATGCATGACGAACACTTTGTAAAGATCCATTTGAGGGTTATATTTGCTGTGTAAACTTTGTTTATGCACTGTTTAAGGCAAGCGCGAGCTCCGTGGGAGGAGAGCACGAGAATTAAAGGGGCAGCAGCATAAATCGGCTCATATTTAATGATGCCCCAAAATGGGCAGTTAAAAAAAATTATTTAAAAAAATCTATGGGGTTTTTGAGTTGAAACTTCACAGACACATTCAGGGGACACCTTAGACTTAAATTACATCTTGTAAAAAATGTTCGATGGCACCTTTAATAAGAAGTTTATATTATAAAGTTTTTGTTTTTGTTCAATTTTGCCAATGAAAACATTACCTGTAAAGCCAGAGCAGAACTGTTGTGCGTCTTCGAGCAACACACATCGGTGTTTCGTTTCTGAATGAATCCGCATTTTGAGCGAATCAATCACGTGACTCAATGATTCAATAGTCCATTCATAAAGAGAGCCATTTACTTAATTCCTGAATTAATCAGCCTTTTTAACGAATCAAATGAATGACTCAATAACTTACTTATTTAGACATTTACCACCACCTACTGGCAGTTTTAGTTTCTTATTTAGAGTATCATTTCATTAAAATAAAAATGTCATATTTTGGGTATAGTTTGCCAAAAATTTAAAATTTTGTATTTACAATTCTGTTAATCAAATAAAATATTTATTTCTAAAGCATTTAAAGGTGATAAAGAGGATCTTTTCGTCGACTGAGAAACCAAAGACTGTTACTGAGTTTTTGAAATGAGCGCATGCGTAAGAACAACCCCCCCTCCTTTCGAGGGAACGCCTCCCAAAACTCGTGAACGAGTATTGGAACACGAGTGTTTACCACCGGCATTCGCTGTGTCGTGTTAGTGGATTCATTGTGGTGGACTCACCGCAGGTAACTCATAATCTGCAGTTGTTACTCCCGTCTCTGGACAAAAACACTGCATGCGGCACCTGTAGAGTGTGGAAAGTTACTGGAGCGCGCAGCCGCGCACGTCTCTCACAAGCAACGTCACGGCAGAGATTGACAAGCCAGAGGGCCAATCGGCGCACGTCTCTCACAAGGAATGTCACGGCAGTGAATGACAAGCGATTTGACATTAATTAGATTAAAAAGTTTAAACACTTGACAGCCCTAGTTTATGTAATGTTCTATTAATGTTATGTCTGATAACCGATGGCTGACATTGAAATCTACAATATTTTGTCTGAAAAAGTAAAAATAAAATAAAAATAAAATCTGCAGTTTTAGAACGTTAACATTTTAATGTTTGTTTATTTTGCCATTATAATGTATAGCATTAAATATCGATAATTATTCATTTTGTGATTTATTTTGAGAAAACTGAATTGTTCAGATGAAAGTGATAAAATGAAAGTGACATGACATATAGCCAAGTATGGTGTCCCATGCTCAGAATTTGTGCTCTGCATCTCACACCATGAACACACACACAGAGAAGTGGGCAGCCATTTTTGCTGTGGAACCCAGTGAGTTATTGGGGGTTAGGTGCCTTGCTTAAGGACACCTCAGTTGTGGGTAAGAGAGTGGAAGAGAGTGCTGTTCATTCATTCCCACCACCTATATTTCCTGCTGGTACTGAGACTTAAACCCGTGACCTTACAAATTATAAGTATGACTCTCTAACCATTAGGATACAACTGCCCCAAGGTCCTTATCAATAGCAGTGGGACATCTATAGGAAAGTTTTAATAAATATTGCTCTTAAAGGCTCAATTTTTTTGCCATACCCTTTCACCTTGGCTCTAGATGAAGGCACAAGTAACCTAAAATGTAAAAATATGTAAAACAATTGTCAAATCAATTAATCAATCAATCAATATTCATCTTCTTATTATTGGCTGAAAACCAATATGGTACTGTTAGTTTAAAAAGCATCTGCCAATATTACACCTCCAAAAAAAAAACCCTCTTTTTTTTTTAACAGTCTAGGAATTAACAGCCACAAAAAAGTCAATGCTAGTATAGTGACTCATATCCCTGTATGAACGGCTGTGGACTGTGTGCTATACACAGAAAAAACAAGCGTTTAAACCTAGTGGCTGCTGAGCATCATCAAATATAGATGTAATAATAGAGTAGACCACCTGGATCTAGGGTCAGTGTCTGAACGGTCTGTGACTCTGAGCCCTAGAAGAACACACTATAAAGCAGCACACAACCATGCTAAATAAAGAGTGTGAGCGTGACAGGTGCTGAGTGTCGGAGCGCTGCATATTCAAGTCTCAATAATGCATATGCATGTGAAACATCTACTTCTTAACGATTTTTGAAAGGGGGAGGGAATTTGAACCCCCAAGTCCATTCCATCACTTTCAATTTAATCCTTGCCATCACCGAGAGTATAAAATGAAGAAAGAGAAAGCTTTTTTTCACGGCATGCGATTCTGAAGTGAGGCAGACCACACAGATTTTCATCCATATGTGTAGTTTATCAATCATTTACTCATTTCACATTCCGCATGACTTCACGTCAAGTGTTCCATTCGCACTGCAACACCTGCGCCTTTGTTGAAATTCACATTAAGTACTCTTATTTGCAGCACACAGAACAAGCAGCCAAAATCTACACAGATGCTCCATACAGACTCTGTCCTAACCAGAAACAACACCGTATGCAAGCGAAAAAAAAAAAAAAAAAACCTTTAATGTAAATCGTTTTTGTCCTAACTAGCGGTTTTATCAATCTCCTGTTCTCTACTTTAAGCTAAAATCTCACTGGTCCAAAATACTACCACATAACTGTACATTAAACATTAAATATCACCTGATATGGGTTTGCACCATGTATCAGTAACATATTGGTTATTTGCTTGATTTTAGTGTCATTTAAATGTAGTAAATCTATTGGTCACACTGTAAAAATTTTTTTTTCATTATTTATCACATTTGTTTCTTCTTTAAAATCAGCTTCAATAGTTAATGTGGTAAAGATAACATAATATTTTGAGTTTCTGTTGATTAAACCAATCGCCTTCATTGTATAAAATTTAACTAAAAATTTTAATTTCAATGAACTCAAAATTTTAAGACAACTAAGTAACTTACTTTTTTAAGTTAAACCAATAATTCTTTCTTACAGTGCAATATTCAGTGTCAGGATACTGAAAATGTATTAGTTTGTGCTCATTTCTACCCATTTTTAAATTTAGATGACCTTTGCCATCATATAAAACTCTCACTTAAAATACTAATAATGTAATCTTTAGCAAATATCAAAATAATATCAATTTTCCACACTGTATATGATGTTGTGATACAAAATATCACTCGTAGCATTTAAAATGACTGATTCTAGTTTTTACTGATTTATTTTTAAATTATTTAAATAAAACAGTATAGAATTTTACAGTTATCAATTTATCAGCTATAACAAGAATATTCATCAGCTTATACCAGTAGCAGGCAGAATTTTATTATAGAAGCATCTCTAGCTCTGATTGGCTGAAATTGTGGCAATTACACATTCAGTAAAACGGCTAGTCCTTCAGCACATATTGCTCATTATATATTCATTAGGTACCCATGTCTTTCACAAACTGTGCTATTTGGAAGTGTGAGTTGAGCCTTCCTGTGGCTGCATATTTCTGCCATGATGTCAGCCTAGGCGTTTTGAGCTTCACGCTCATTTTCCAGCCATGTGGTGCCACAGCCATGAGTGCTGGAACATGTTGCCATGACAACAGCCCTAGAATCAATGGGCAAAAGACGTTGATTTTACAATGGGTCCTTTCGCACATATAGATGTGCATTAACTTATGAAGACGGAAGCTCAAAGCTTCAGATACAGTATAATTGTGTTTTCCGAATTGGATTTTAAACAAATCAACTTCAATTTGAGTATGTATAGTGAATTTATATATAAACCGCCAGTAATTCTATTTAATCGACTGTCCAACTAAAGGTCATTTCTGATTTCGACTCTGTCTTTTGATAAACTACTTCAGTTTGAGAGGAAGCTTCTTTGTGTGACTGTTTTTCACCTTCATTATTGAGTCACTGTAATCATTTCACTTTAACAATATTAATGATAATGCAAAACGATGGTCCGGTGATGGGGCTGTGGGAGAACTGTACATAAACAGTAATAAGCAATACTAAAAAGATATTAAAACACAAGATTGAGTCGCTAAATAAATGGCTGAGGAATAATGGCCTGTTTTTGTCAGTGAGGACACATTCATCTCCTGGGAGACATCCATTTTCTGAGATATTATTCTAAAAATCTCATTTATGGCAAGACCACCACGGGTACGTTTGATACCTCTGCTCTCTGTGTGAGTAATGGAGAAACACTCTGGAGACCATGACCATTGACTCATTGTGAGACAAACACAGCGCGAGTTTCGCTCTACAAAACTTCACAATAACTAAAACAGACTGAGAGAGACAAGCAATCTGTGTCTAGTAGAATAAGCAGACTCCAGTAAAACAGTTTGTACGTAAATCCCAGAGGCTTCCTATACAGATATTTCAATGTTTACTGTCTGATAAAGTTATCGACTAGTCTGCACAGCAGTTACAAATAGTTTCAAATGTACACACATACACTCACACAGTGAATATCTGCTGGAACCCCAGTCAAGTAACTACTAAGGACTTAGATTTTCTGCAATATTAACTCCTCAGCTATTTCTTTGGCCAGAGGAGAACTGGCCCCCTGACTGAGCCAGGTTTCTCCCAAGGTTTATTTCTCCATTTTTGTCACCTGGTGGAGTTTGTGTTCTTTGTCGCTGTCATTTCTCGCTTGCTTAGTCTGGGACACTTGATATTCAACAATATTACTGATCTGCCTGCATTGATTACTGGATTACCAGCCAGTCCAAAGCTAATCTAATTGGTCTTTAAGACTGGTCAGCCAGTTTAAACTGGTCCAACTGATCTATCATCAGATCTAAAGCTCTCCTGGCCTACACAAAACTGGTTTGAGCTGGTATAACTGATCTCCCAGCCTACCCAAATATGGTTTAAGATGGTCTATTTGGTCTCCCAGCTGAGTCAAGTTCTCCTAACCTGCACAAAGCTGGTTTAAACTGGTCTCCTAACATGCCTGAAGCAGGTTTAAGCTGTTCTCCCAACTGGTTTTGCTGGTCTATGCAGGCTGTCCAGCTGACTAGTGTACCAAACCCCTCTAAAACCTGTAAACCAGACCAACCTGTGAGACCAGCAAACCAGTTTAAGTAGGTTTACCTAAAATGGGCTCCCCTCCCCTTCCATCCTGTCCATTTTCTTCACTTTCACACTCTTTCTCCATGTCCTTCCATTTCATTATGTTTTATTAAAACTAAAATGAAGAGTTGGGGAAAAGAGGAAAAACAAATATAAAAGCTGGCGTTATTTTGTTTCTCTGTAGCTATATATAGTACAGTGGGCAAGGGCAGGTCACACCAAAGACACCCTCTATTTTCTCAATTTCCACATATAAAAGCCCAATCAATTCTTCTTTCTCTCTTTGCTCATCCCCGCCAGCTCGAGGCCTTGACCTCGGCTTAAACCTCGCTGAACTTATTTACCAGCGATGACTCTTGGTTAAAACTCTCCTACACATCACAGACAAAGGGCAAGGAACAGAGAAAAGCACCAGAATGAAGAAGTACTGTACATGAAAAGAAGACACACACACATAAATGCGATTTTGTTTTTTCCTAAGGCATGTTTATGGCAACTGCTTTTATGAGGGAGAGCCCAGTAGTCTACCAAAGGGCACTGTGGTCCTGAACAGTTAAATCTATGATGGCAGGGCGGTCAGGGATATGGATGAAAGACCCTGGGAGAGTGTTTTCCTTTTTCTTAAAGAATAAACAACCTTTAGAGGTTTGCACTGCAAAGGTTAGCAAGTAAACTAGATATTTACAATTAGAATTATACAAACCTGGCCCTAAATGGCACATAAAACCAAATAAACTGCTTAGTCACTCTAAATGTCAGTCACTGGGCGGTTCTTATTGCAAAAACTCAATTATTAACCTGAGAGTCGGACCTACTCTGTCACAATTTCATCTCTGGCACAAAGGAAAGCAGGCAAGCATTGAAATGATTACAACTTCCTGAAATACACATGAATAAGTCACCAGCACCTGACAGCGACGCTACGCAAGATTCTATTATTTAAAGCCGTCCGGGGTGAGTATGTTGAGGAGGAGTGCGTCTTCCTCTCTCACTACATCTGAACAAGCTTTCATGCACATCCTCCACCGTGCACCGTCTGTACATGCATTCCCAGCGCTCCCTCTGATCTGCCCCTTAGTCCATCTACATCATTATGTGCTTTCGGGGGAAAATGAAGAGAGAGTACATGTTTCCTGAAGGCCAGTGAGATTTGCACTTGGTGAAGGGGGCGGGATAGGAAGTGTTCAATAATGGAGAGAGAAGGGGGTCTGTGGCATCACTTCTGGACCAAATCCAAGCCATAGCCAGATGGCTTCATGCTACACCCGCAGGAACACCAAAACAGCTCCAGTATCTATACACAAATCTGCTAAATTACAGTACACTAGGGGGCGAATTCACTAAACATGGCATTGCAACACACACACACACACACACAAAATAAAAAACGGCTTTTATTTGACTAACCAGCAGCGATCCAGTTCAACTAGCCGTTAATGCACTGAAATAGCAATGTGCAATTAATATTTCACTATTATAGCCTGCAGAAAACTGAATTTCTTGTGTACATTTTCAGCTGATTACAGCTGCAGTAATTCATTAAAATGATGATCAAACTAGGGATGAAATAATATAAATTCTGGATGAAAATGACAAGCCACTAATTATTTAAGTTATGGCCAGTAATGGCTGACAGTACAAGTTTATATTGTGTATAAAAACGAAAAAAAAAAAAAATGCTAATTTATAATAGGAAAGTATGAAAGATGGACTTTCATTTTTGTGATCTGATAAAGTTTACGTTAGTATAGTTCATAATATATATATTAAAAAAAATCACATACTCAGCCTCAAGTTGTTCCAAACATGTATAAATTCCTTTTTCTGTACAAAAGAAGATATGGTAAAGAATGTATGCTAGATCGTGGTGGTCTGAAGCATCCTCCACAACTTTGCACTCAGAAATTATCTGAAAAATGGGAAACTGCATAAATTCTTTTAGTTAATCTGGCACTTTAACAAAGCAGACTGTGTGTGCAAATGAATGCTGCTGCGCAAATGAAACAGTGGGCAAAATTAATATTTAGTAAATAGTTTTGTAAAACATTTAGCCAATCCATTTTTTTTCCACAGACTATGCCAATCATCATCAACTCCTGCCATTGTATTATTTTCTCATTAGGAGATGTTTTTTTTTTTTTTTTAAGTTTGATTCAATTGCTTCCAATTTTAGCTCCTGATTGAGGAAAACTGGCCATTTTTGGATGTTAGATTGCTTCGACTAGGATTTCACTTTGGGTTTTTTGTGACGCAGTCTATGTGCAATTTATTCCTGAAACCCCCACTGGTCATCAGCGTAATTTAGATAAACAGAGCTTGGCCATAACCACGCCCTCATGTCACAGTGGAGGTCAGCAGCTGTGGTCTGTTAGATGGGGTGTTTGGGCTAACAGCAGAGCCAGCCAGTGCCCATTTATGCCAGCTGGCCAGCCAGACAAAGAGTCGCTCAACCACCCCCCCCCCCCCCCCCCCAACCCCACCCTTCTCCATCTCGTACAACACCCTGATCAATAACCTCGCTGCCGATCAATACTTCCACAAATCACTTCATTTTCTCTTTTTCTTTCTCTCGCACTTACAGCTGGCTGAGGCAGGGGAAAAAGAAAGACAGAAAGTAAATGAGTACGCTGCCTTGGTAAAATGTGACCTGCCCTCCCAACCAAAGAACAAGTAAGTGCAAAATAAAACCCATTAAAAGCCACCCAGTATTTCACAATAAGAGAGCTCGTTTTAGCCGCTGTCATTGTTTTTCCTTTTTTATTCCCCCTTCTCCCTCTTCCTTTCTTACTTAATAACTCTAAAAGGTAAGTGCAGAATATGATCGGGCTATTTTCCTGAAATCAAAGTGAACCGCATTGTGCATCCATCAAACTCAATCTGTCTTCTTTGTAGCATTCTATAAGGAAAAAAATAAAAAAATAGTAACTCTCCAGAGTTAGAAAAGGCAAAAATACATAAAAAAAACCAGAATAAACTCAATGGTCAAGAGTTTTGCCCCGTAAAAACAAGAACAAAATGAATCATCATCAAAATCCCCCCCCGGCTTTTAAGCTCTGTCATTTTTATTATTGACCTACGAGTTTGTTATTATGTCGTTGTATGGGTTATCTAGCCCTCAAAAGTATGTTGTCAACCAGTGAAGAGCAGAGAAAACTATTCTGCATTTCCTTTCTGAGGCTTTTTGATTTTCCAATGACTCTGGTTCACATACTTTCAAAAGATTCATCCCAACTCATTGTGCAGTCAATGCATTTTCATGTAATTACAGATGTTATACACAATTTAGAGAAATTTCTGAGAATGTCTGCACTCTTTACAAAAAAAAAAAATGAGGCAATGAAAACCAGAAAAAAAAGCATGGTGCAGCTGTCACATACACCTTGCAGATTCCCGCTTATGCATTTTCACCATGTGCTGATTAAATTGCATTCCTATCAAATTTGCTGAATTCTTCCCATCAAAAGACAACCGCATGATGAGGCCTAAATGCATTGTTATTTATGATGCCGAAATAGCAAAATGCCATTATTTGTGCTTACATCAATAAAGCTGCTATTCGTGTTTTTGGTGTCAGCTGGAGTGACTGATACAGCCGGAAACAAACAGATGAAGAGAAGGTGGGGGAAGTGTCCACCATTCCTTGTTCCTTGCATATTTCAAAGGGTTAATATAATCATTGTCTGCCTCCCCCTCCCTATGTGACCATCCTCTTCTTGAATGTCCCTGCACATCCCGCTTTTATTGGGGCCTTCCGAGTGGGATTTGCCAAAAGAAGGGGGATTTAGCTAATGATATCATTAAAAAAGAGTGTCTGTGATGTGAAAATGTGGGAGAGAAACTACAATCTGGGTGACTGTTAGCAAAAGAAAGGGAGCGAGGATGACAAACAAGACCATCAGGCGAAGGCTAGTGCACCATGAGCTCCAGATCAGAGCTCGGCTCGGTCTTTGATGCAAACCATCCCAGCAGGGCATACTAAAGCCAATTACCATGGTGAAGAAACGCTGCTCGTGTACCGTCTACCCTTTAGCGTAGGCTCCTCCAACCCATCCCCTAAACCCAACCCTTCGGTAGCTCTTGGCAGCATGTTACCGCACTGTCCATGGCTCGGTGGCAGCTGCGAATGGTGCTGCCTCAATTCCCTGACAGGTTTCCATCATGTAGTGAACAGATGGAGTTGTACACCCCCATCACAACAGTTACACTAGCAAATCTCTCTCCTCTACTTGTGAGAGAGAGTGAGACTGAGAGAAAGAAGTGGAAAGAAGGTTAACACCCACCCCGCCGCCCCAAGATTTGACCTTGCTTTAAAAAGCCTCTTCCTGATGCCGATTTTCACTCAACATATGCACTTCAACTGCAACCGAAGCTATGGATTTACTCACAAATACTACTAACAAGGCTTTTCCCATCTTTCATAGTTGCCAGCGTGGAAGCTACTGCATTTGTTAAAGGGATAGTTAATATGAAAATGAAAATTCTGCCATCATTTACTTACCCTCATGTCATTTCAGACCTCTGTGACTTTCTATTTTATGTGGAACACAAAAGTTGTTTTGTTTTTGACTCCACTGGCTTTCATTACAGTTAAACATTCTTCAAAATATCTTCTTTTGTATTCAGCAGAAGAAAAGAAAGCTTTTGAATGACATGAGTGTGAGTAAATGGAGTGGAAAGAGACCGGCTGAGGTCTTGAGCACCCTAGCTTTCAAAGAAACCCAATGGAGAGTTCTCCAGATTGACTGAATTGTTGGTGGTGGAATGGACAGGTGGAGATTGACAAGGTCTCGAGGGTCTCTGTAGAATCAATGTTGGCTCTTCTAACAGGTACTAACGCTTCAAACCACCCAGCGTAATGTCGACCCCTGGGCCCCCATCACTCACCCTAAAACACAGTCTAGTGAGAGGGCTTTATATCAGAAAATTCTCCCCTACATTCACTCGTTTAAAGAGGCCAAGAGGACCATGACTGCATGAGGATTTACGCTAGTCCTGAAATATATCCAACAGGAAGGAACAAATCTTGCACTGGGTTGAAACAAATGCCAAAGCCATTGCAGACTTCATTGTCCATAGTTCAATAGTGCAACTGACTTTCCCAAGAGCTCAGGCATTAGTGTAATGGCATGTTCAGACACTGGAAAAGGTAACAGGCACTCGGTTTTCACCTTAATCCAGCCTGAACAATCAAACAACCGTAGCTGGACAACTACCAAAGGCACTTTACACATGAAAGCCTTCTGCGAGCAAGTCATTGTCCCTTGAAATACAAGGAATACTGACAATGGCCTTGACTTTCACTACTTCTATATCTATGTTAGAGGTTCATATTCTTGGGGTTGTGTTTTTCTAATTATTTATGACTACTGAAATACTGGCATAAGGTATTTTACGACTGATTTAAAGCACAATTTAGCAGTGGTACCCAACCAGGGGGTCTCAGCAAATTTCCAATAAGAATGCGAGATGACTTAAAATGAATTATTATATTAATAATATAACTTAGAATTAATTATACTATTGTAATTAATTATTAATTGTAATATTTATTTTAAAATTGTATTTTAAAATACTGCAAAAATTAATTACTAAAACATAATTAATGTTACTACAACTGATTATAATTAACTAAAATGCTACACAACAAAACTCTAAAAATAAAGATAAAATAAAATAATACATTTAAACTGGTATTATATTTATTATTTTAAATGATGTACTCAAAATCTCACTGTCCAAATCTCACCAATGGATAATGGTGGCCTTGGAGTCAGAAAGGTTGACAAACACTTGAATTTTTTTAACACTTGTATTTACCTCAAGACCAAATACTGATCCAAATGTCATACTTTTACCAGCTATGACACACAAGCCCAGTCTTTTCATTAGAGAGGGTGAGTGACATTATTTGTTAGAGTTCATGTCACAGAGTAAATAACCATAAAATTATATAATAGAATGAAAATGTAGTGCTACTCTCATAAACGTAATTTGTAGGTTTAATTTGTAGTATGATCGGCCTGTAAGATCCATATTAATTCTGTGATGTGTAGGGACGCAAGACTTTCGGAACCTAAAAAAAATGGGTTGCGGACCAAAAAGGTTGCGCTAGACCCCCTAATCTAGTGTAACTCGTGAAGTGTTTACTCCCTTTGGGATGAAGCCTTTACACTCCCATTCTTTCTTTTACTTGATTCTACTTCAGAAGTAACAATCAGACTGAGGGCCAAGAACCCAAGGCTTGAGTTTGGACACAATTGGAAAGTAATTATACACAAAGAGAAAGAACATTTTCTAAATATCTCTCTTTTTTCCCCCAACTCTCACTCTCGGTTTCATCTAGTTTCTTCTTGCCTGTATAAAAAAGCTCTCCTCTCTGATTTGCAGCATGTGTAGTGAAGGATGGCAGATAGGATTGTGCTCTGAGTCAGAAAAAATCCTGGCGGATCTCTCCTCCTCATGCCCCCACCTCTCCCCAATGGCACGATGAAGTAATTATGCAAAATTAAATATATCCCTGGTTGATTAGGGTGGCACATTAGGGGAAGTTACCAGTAGGGATAATGTCGAATCGAATTAGGTGCAAAAATATCCTCTGTGTGCAGTCCCACAAAGGCTGACTCCTGAGCAGAGGGAGTTAATGGCTTTTTTAGGCAGCAAATGTCACATATTCAAGAATTTTAGGTGATCTGCATTAAGTGCACTTGAACTAAATATATTACCCTTTTTTTACTGACTGATGGGACTAGCAGTCAGGTAAAGTGAATGGCAATTCAGCAATTGCTTGTGATAGATGCTAATGTTGAAATAGATGAAAGCGCACTGAATGTGGGGACCTCTCAAATTTGAGCATTTTGAATGATGAATGACTCCATGTGGCAGAAAAAGGCTATCAGAAAAATCAGTGGTTATCCAATAAATTGGAACAATTAACTATCATTCAACATCTTGCAAGAATATTACTTAAGCCATATCACACAAGCAAGAGTGCTGTTAAACTAAATATCACAGCTGCCAACAGTAGCAGCTGATCAAAGCCATGCTGATATTCACTGCAACAGCACATTTGTTTGTGATATTGAGCTAAATCAACAACTTGTGTTTCAGACTAAATGTATATGGATTTAGAAATATCTGTTTAAATATATAATAACAAATTAAAATCTAATGTTTATTTTCTATTTGACTAATATTCAGTTGATGAGCATCAATTCGCTCGGGGCTTACACTCTTCTGTCCATGTGGTTTGTCATGTTTGTTTCTATGTGCCATGTGCTCTCCTGTCTATTGTCTTAACCCTGCCCTTCCTGTTATCGGATTATTGTTTCATTTGCCCCACCTGTCCTTCCATGTTACCTGCTGCATTTGCTCCCTATTTATTCTCCGTGTGAAATCGTGATGTCTTGACCAATTACCTATTACAAACCTATTTCACTATTGTATGATGTTTATTACATTAAGTGCACAAACAACATGCTTGAAATATAAAATGAATGCCTATGTATTGCATAATAAAACAAACTGGAAACACATATTGGAAGCAAAAATCATACCTAATCTAATCTAAACTAAGCTCCCAGACTAATTGGGTAGATGTATGCTATGCTAATACAAGCTAACTAAAAACCAGTAAGAACGAGAAATGTTTGGTTTCACAACCTATAGCTTCAGTTATATACTAGTATATGAACCATGTCATTTAAAAGGCATTAATGGTCATTATAATGCATTTAACCCTCTGGGGTCTGAGGATTTTTGGGGGCCTGGAGAAGTTTTGACATGCCCTGACATTTGTGCTTTTTTCAGTTGTTCATATTAATGGCAAAACACTGTATTGTGTGTCATTACACTGCATTCAGCACAAACTAGGCTACAATAATATGTGAGGAACATGTATGTACATGTTTGTGTTTTTGAAGGAATAACGTTTATGCGTGGTTATTGAAAAAACTAAAAACTTAAGTCACTGAAATAGAGCCAAAAAATATATATTAAATCTGTGTACATAAGACTTCTGGGTATTGGAGGTTGTAGACTAGAGTTTTTGCAAAATGAGGTAAAAATTATGCTGCCGGCTTGTTCATATAAAACAATAGAGAGATTTAAATTTTCTAAAACATCTTTGGTCAAGAAACATAGTATGCGTGGAGGTGTGAATCATCATGAATAATGGGTGATTCTCACCTGAGAAGACAAAAGAATCGCATAAAGAGCTCATAAATAATGAGCTCTTTCAGTCAGGTAGGCTGTGAAAAAACCCTCTGTGATCATGTCCCTTGGACAAACATGCAGAAAAAACAAATACTGTGAAATATTATTACAATTTAAAATAACAGTATTCTATTATATTCTTTAAAATATAATGTATTTCTGTGATGCAAAGTGTCTGAACAATTATGTTACCTCTGTGGCATTTCATATAGGCTTTTAGCTTAAAAGCATGCACATTTGGAGCAATATTGTTGGATTCTCATATGTTTATATCAATTTTCTATACAGGGGAGTAATATTTATTCAATATTTATTGTCATCACTATGAGTGCTGGATACTGTGTTTTTAATTCATACTTGCAGCCGAAGGGCGCTCTGTGCATTTTTAGTCCACAAATTCATATAAAGAAGAACAGGAACCAGGAACTAACGGCATGTCTTCTAGAGGTCGCTAACCATGGCTTTAACATCCAGATAAACACTTTTCAAGACAATAAATACACGATTGAGATGATGCATACAAGTATCGTCTCTGAATTTGCCTCTGAATAGCGCTGGCTCCGTAGGCGTGGCCGCATTAACAGATAATGAGCTAAATCACGGACTTCTGACATGGCTCTGTTTTCATACAGATTACATAAACACAGAATGTTTGTTTTCGATTTGACTTACATGATTTAAAACCTGACATTTCAATGTTTTTTTTAGACATAAGTCTCATTTGGCATTAGTATTCACTAAGTTACAGTTAATTTTCTGAGAACTATCAGATCGGACTTTGTTCAGAGATCACGCATCATGTTAGTTTTCTTTATTTTGCAAAAAGCACAACATTTTGTTTTTACTCTGAGTGTACACAAATAAAAGAAGATATTCCACAGATCAAAATGTTGTATAGCTCTTAATTGTATGTGCAACATTGACAGAGTATTTTGAGTCTCTTTCACACTGGTAAGAAAAAAAACGCGGTGGTATCGCCGGCGTGACCGCCGACCCGAGGGAGTTAAAATTAAATAAATCATACCATGATTTTGCAGGAATTATAATCACACGCAAAAAAATACTACACATTAAAAGTCTGTTGAACCAATGGGCTCACTCGAGATGCTAAAGGAGACCAGATTCCTGGGGAGACTCGATTTCTCACCACACCAGTTGTGTTTTCCCCCTCTGGCTTTTATTTTATTAAATGAAAAGCCCACAACTTGCCTCTTCCTTTCACCTGCACCCTGACAATATACAGTATACACACATTTTTTTAATGAAAAAATACTGTAATATTTTAATTAACAAAAAAGAATGAGAAATAAAAAACGGTTATTGTTATCCGCAAAGCCTGAATCCTGGTGTGATCTGGTCTAATTATCTCCTCAACAATCTCAAAGTCAAACACACAAAAAAAAACTCTTTTCCTTCCACAGTGAGGTCATTTTCTCCATACGTCTCTCTCTAAAGCAGATCATATTTCTCTCTCCCTCCTCCACACTGCTGTTGGTAGCATGTTGACACTTATTAAAGCTGAGAGAGGCGGCGTGTCGTTGAGTCCGGTTTGAATGGAGAGACAAGGTGAGAGGAGACACACCTGAATGAGGCCATAGAAATTCGCACAGGGGCCAGGGGCAGCGCAAAAGGGCCACCAGAAGGCCAAAGCCAGACAAATAAAAGGTCAGCATGAATGTTGCATGAGCGGTTTGGTACTGAGGTTGCCATGCCGACCGGTCTGGGTCTTTCCTGGCTCCAGCTGGGCCTCATCTGTGAGCTGACTCGATGGATTGGAGACACCCAGATAGGACATGCATATTCATCTGCCTCACATTTGCATTTATCATAAAATACAGCACTAAACTAAAACAATTACACATACTTTTGCCAACAGCAGGTGGGAGCGAGTTAAATCAGCAAGTGCGCACCAGTGTGTGAAGTCAAATGACTTCGGAAACATAATGAAATCGCGTCTGCTAGGTAGCATTCATGCTGATTATGCAAGCACGTACTATATTTGATCCACAGACATCGTCTGAGGTCGTCTGTTGAAACATAATTGCATTTTCTGACATTAGCTAAAAAGCGCTACTCATTCTGTTGTTAAGGGCTAAGCACATATTGCCACTTGCATTGATCTTTTCCCACAAATCTCTTCCCGAGACTGGCTTAGACTACTGCCTCTAAATACAATGTGTCTCTGATGTCAATACATTGATCTGAAAGTCAATGTGGGTATTTATTACATTTTACCTATCCAAAGCCAAAATCAATAACGTAAATGCTTAATTCTAGAAATGGTAATGGCGTAATCGAGAGCAGCCTAGGAAAATAGAGATCTCGCAGCTGAACAGCACACGACAAGTCTCACAGCAGAAGCTAAGGAAGATGACATCCATTTGTGCTCCAGTCGATGGCAGAATGCTAACAACATGCTAATGCAGTCAACAGTCCTGCACACAGTGGCATAGAGAGTAAGTATTGCAGAATGCGAGCTCAGTTTATAGACTGAGCTGTGTTGGTGTACAATAAAACATTGATAACTATCAATATCAGCTTAAAATAAATCCTATTTTTAAATGCTTAACACGTTTAACAAGAAAAACACGTTTACATTCTGATTTCGCTTAAACCGTTTATGATGTACCTGATTAAAAAATAAATAAAATAAAAACACAGTTTAAGCAGTTAACACAGCATATAAATTATAATCAGTGTAATCCGAGATGTAAACACACTTAAGGCACATTCACACCAAGAACAATAACTGTCAAAAAACACTATATTAGCATCCACACAATAAAGTTCTGTTTCACAGGCGGCAGTTTCACAACAAAAATCTAGTGTCACCGTGGTTACCAGTGTGATATGGCAGCAGAAATCTCCTGTGTACCTCCCATAGGGTTATTTGAAAGGTTAATGGTACACTTTAGAAAAAAGAAAACAAAATGACAGAATAAAGCAATGCTAAGGGTTCAAGACCACCTGATTACTACTGAGGGAAAAGACTCTGGTTTTGTGTGAACACTGCTGACGGTAATCTAATGTGATTCAAAATTGCTGAAAAAATGTGAATATTTATTATGTGAGCTTTCACAGAGTGGCTTTATTCAAACCAGATTATTGCTAATCACATTTTAAATCATTTTCATGTGCATACAGATTGTGAAACACAATACCTGACTGGTTGACCATTCATCATCTGTGAGGTTTACCATATACAGTAATTTTATAAGCACGCACTATGAATGAATGCTTAGCTTCTCTAGACAGTTAGCACACTAAAAAACCCTACATGACTGTGAAACCAAAATTGCGATATGGCTTAGTGCAATTATAAAATCGCAAAGGCTGTGATTTAATTAGATAAATACAGTGCATATCGTTCTTGCACACAAGGAGCTTATGATCTACCGGTGTTTGCAGCATCTCAGAGCAGCTTGGTTTTCAGTAAATGCTTTTAATTCCAATTCCACACTAAGATCTGCTTTGAATTTAGGTTGTTTATAACGTGTATTTGGGAATGCAACATGCACCGCATCTTCCTATACTTGTAATAAGAAGTGCTTATAAACCAGCTGTTATAAACAAAAGTGAAGCTTTAAGGGTTTCTTGCAGTTTTCAGTCAAATAAAAGCGTGATAAATTAAATTAAGATATTTATTACAAATTAGAAATTAAGAAAGTATTGTTATTATTATCAGTATTATTATGCTTTCTTAAATACTTGTTATTGTACAGTGAAATATTACTATATTAATATTTCCTATTTAGTAATAAAAATAGATGTTATTTAGTATTATTGTACAGTGAAATACTACAATATTAATATTTCCTATTTAGTAATAATAGTTATTATAATTGCAACTTATTGTCACCAAAAAATTAATTGCAATTTATATTTTATTAAAATTGCAATTTCCTGAAACATTTTTAAAAATTACTTCTTTTGTGTTCTTCACAAGAAAAAAAAGTCAAACAGGCTTGGAACAAAGGGACAGAATTTTCATTTTTGGGTGAACTTTCCTTTTAAGAAATGGGTCAGATTGGGTTTTGCTGAACGCAAAACTAGCCTAATTAATTGTTCGCAACTTATTTCTAAGACAGATTAGTCATCTAAGCAACCTAGCGACTAATCAGTTTTGAAAACACATCACAATCTTACACTGAAGACAGGAACAGGATAGCCACATGCTCTCAGAACAAATGAATGACATTAACTGCAGAACGCATCATCTGATTCATCTGTCACTAATTAAATGGGTAAACAGATGGAGTGTTTTCAAGAAACAGACATAAAAAGCTTTTAGAAGAAGCCGGACAATCTGATCAGCGCTGCACTCAGGTGTAATAGCACACACACATACACACACACAGGAGACTTTTAAGGTCTGACAAATCCCAAAATAAGTTGTAAAAAGATGTCAGACAAAATAGCTTCTACGTTTGAACTTGTACATTAGCGAAATGAGCTCTCATGTGGCACTGCCTTGAGTACAGATCTACAGTGACTCTTTATCACTTATTTTCCCCTTCCCTCT
This sequence comes from Chanodichthys erythropterus, assembly GCF_024489055.1. Classification (NCBI taxonomy): domain Eukaryota; kingdom Metazoa; phylum Chordata; class Actinopteri; order Cypriniformes; family Xenocyprididae; genus Chanodichthys; species Chanodichthys erythropterus. The sequence goes on from NC_090240.1 coordinate 24,312,169, forward strand.
CTCTGTCAGTGCATTACCTCATCTTTTAATTATTCATCATAACGCACATACACACACCTAATCAGCATCACTGAAATCTTCCTCAAGTCTGGGTGTCAATAATGAATATCTTAACCACATCTAAAAATAGTCTGATCGACACAGGAAAAAAAGCCTCCGCTGCTCATCAAATGAAAAAAAAAAAAAAAAAACAAAAAAAAAAACAGACATTTAATGCTCGCTTTCAAAGTCTATGCCAAACCAAAGAGGGCTAAAATAAGAAATCTGTACTTTTCCCCAACACAACAACTCAATAATCGAGTGAAACGGACACGCACAGTTGACGGTTATACCCTGGTGACTGATATGATGCTGGCAGGCATTACGTCGCTTATTAAAAAGGTGCCACTTCCTGTTTTGCCGGTAGTCACCTGGGGTAGGGGAGCATATGGCGACTCTAACACATAATCTCCTTTTCTGGGAGGCTTCCACATGCAACACAAGCACTCCCTCCTTCAGTTCACCCCCCTCCCGATGATGTCATCGAAAGCCAGACGCCTACGCGATCGCCATTCCGTCTCGTATGCATGAACGGAGATGTATTGGCTGATGGGAAAAAGTGCAGCAAGAGTTGCCAAGCGCAGCGAACACTTCACCTCAATTTCGACATTGAGCAAAGCAGCCTAAACTCAGGGTGGCACGAGTGATGCGATATAGCAGCAGGTTGTTAGGCATCGCATCAAAGACTGTTATTTCTTCATGGACGGAGGCCTCAATCTCGAGTATCTGACAGCCTACCGCATGTTTTCGGCGGGGCACTGTGGTCTGGAATTAAGGCTGTAAACTAGAAGGCACCATGTGATGTGAAACAGACTTCAGATTTCCAGATCTACTATCTCCAACTGAGACCTGCACGACCAATATCGCAACAGGCCGGGGCTAAACTAGCCATATCTGCTTCCACGCACTGCCTGTTTCCTTTTCAGCTGTCTGAAGTTGGCTGTTTCTCATCTGTGATGGATAAGACTGCAGTGTTTCCAGGTGCTGCTGTCTGACTGGAAAATAGATCTGCACTGACCCCTCAAATTCATTTCTGAGCATCTTATAAAAGATTCTGTAGATTCTGTAATCTTATAAAAAAAAAAAAAAAAGTCTGAAGGACTATGCAGCAGAGAGAGCTTTACAAGGTAACCGCAAAGACGGTATAATGGATCACAGGAGCTTGAGTTCACTGCCGTTTCTGTTCTGCTGGAGACAAAATAGAGAAAAACTTCACAAACAACAGCCATTGTACTGGAAATTATCCATAACTGATTATGATTACTTGAGCTCTCAGATCTGCGCAATTACACCGCATAAAGGAGTATGGATTGTCGTGCGAGCTTCCAAAAAAAGACCAGCAATGCTTTATGAGTTTCTAGACACACATGAATAGACACACAAACGGTACTTTAAAGAATAGCAATAGATGCCTCTCTAGAGAAATTCACTGAAACTCATTCTGAAATATTCAACACCTGTGTGAAATATTATGTTTAATGCAGTGGAAATAAAATACCTACATTTAAGCATTTCTGAAATGGTCTGCATAAACTACAGTTAAAAGTATGTTATTGATGGATGGGCTAAATGCTAAAGGCCATTTTATCAAAAATGAACAAAAACATTTTATCATTAACTCACCCTCATGTCATTCCTAACCTGTATTATTTGAAGTTTGACAGTGTCTGTCTCCCATTCACTTTCATTATGTGGAAAAGAGCACCTGGGACATTCTGCCTAATATCATTTGTGACCCGTCACGGAAACCAGGGACACAAGTTGGCAGCACAACTATTGAGCAAACTGAGAAAGAAGCGTTTTTTTTTTTTTTTTTCAAAATTGGTGATTTTCGTTTTTTTTGCAGAATCTGTTAGTTGAGATCATGAAGAAGCATCTCTGTGTTTTAGATAGCAGTATTGGTTTATTTAAAAGCGTACATTTTGAGGTTGAAATCGGCTTGTTTTTCAGAGATTCTATCTCGCAGTAGGGGCGTGTCATTGTCTGTTTGTATTTCCATACTGGAATCAGATACGCCGGCTATGTTCCATGGAAAAAAAAGAAAAATCATACAAGTTTGGAACGACATGAGGGTAAGTAAATGATGAAAAACGTAAATTTTTCAGTAAAATTGCCCTCTGTATATATACACCAATCAGGTATAACATTATGAGCACTGACAGGTGAAGAGAATAACACTGATTATCTCTTCATCACAGCACCTGTTAGTGGGTGGGATATATTAGGCAGCAAGTGAACATTTTGTCCTCAAAGTTGATGTGGTAGAAGCAGGAAAAATTGGCAAGCGTAAGGATTTGAGAGAGTTTGACAAGGTACAAATTGTGATGGCTAGATGACTGGGTCAGAGCATCTCTAAAACTGCAGCTCTTGTGGGTTGTTCCCTGTCTGCAGTGGTCAGTATCTATCAAAAGTAGCCCAAGGAAGGAACAGTGGTGAACCGGCGACAGGGTCATGGGTGGCCAAGGCTCATTGATGCACGTGGGGAGAGAAGGCTGGCCCGTGTGGTCCGATCCAACAGACGAGCTACTGTAGCTCAAATTGCTCAATAAGTTAATGCTGGTTCTGATAGAAAGGTGTCAGAATACACAGTGCATCGCAGTTTGTTGTGTATGGGGCTGCATAGCCGCAGACCAGTCAGGGTGCCGATGTTGACCCCTGTCTACCGGCGAAAGCGGCTGGTCTGATGAATCAAATTTTCTTTTACATCACGTGGATGGCCTGGTCCATCTCTTACCTGGGGATCACATGGCACCAGGATGCACTATGGGAAGAAGGCAAGCTGGCAGAGGCAGTGTGTTGCTTTGGGGAATGTTCTGCTGGGAAACCTTGGGTCCTGCCATCCATGTGTATGTTACTTTGACACGTACCACCTATCTAAGCATTGTACCATGTACACCCTTTCATGGAAACTGTGCTCCCTGGTGGCTGTGTCCTCTTTCAGCAGGATAATGCGTCCTGCCACAAAGCAAAAATGGTTCAGGAATGGTTGAGGAGCACAACGAGTTTGAGGTGTTGACTTGGCCCCCAAATTCCCCAGATCTCAATCCAATCAAGCATCTGTGGGATGTGCTGAACAAACAAGTCCGATCCATGGAGGCCCCACCTCGGCGGGTCATTGCTGTTTTGGTAGCAACACAATATAGGAAGGTGGCCATAATGTTATGCCTTGCCGGCATCCATTCCAACTAATTTTCATTGTATGGAAAAGAGCATTCTGCTTAGATTCATATGGAATGTGACAATATGAGCGTAATAATGACAGAGTGAACTATTCAGTGAAGAACAGATTTTTTGCAATTCTGCTAAATTTATCTTGCATTTGAAGTTTGAAGACACTGGATTTATTTTGACAGTGAGAAGTGCAATCTTCCCAAAAAAGCCTTTCTATAAAGTGCACCCCTAGACTGCAATATGACTTCTGACCACAGCGACCCTGACATTTTGACAACCAAACTGGAGCACTGACAGCTCGGAGAGAGCAGCGAGTGGCTGCAGGGATTTCTGCTACACATCCAGACGTGCTCTCACCTCAGCTGGGCCCTATCCAGAGCGTGTGCCCCCTTCTTTTCCTCAGGCATCAATGGCAGACACCTCAATCTCATCCAGCCGAGCCTACGGCAGACATCCTCACCAAATAGCAAAGCAAAAGACAGGCTGATAGAAAGAGAGATGTATGCAGCACTTTGCAAAGAGAACGATGAGTGAGATGGTTTAGAGACAGACACAAGCAGTGCATGAAGAGAAATGCAAATGACATCTGCACGCTTTCTCATGTTATGATAAGATGCAGCATCTGAAACGGCTCTCCTGCTGGCATCTCCCCACGATGCAAAGTGTGACTGAAATATTGATACGAATCTAATGATCACTAAGATGCCTAACTAGCTCTTCTCAAAAGCAGCTTGAAAATGCAAGAACATTCTTCTTACAATACATTATGTTTTACCATGAGTATATCCTCATGGCAGTGTCCTAAAGGGACGAGCCACAAGCCTTGCCTGCGGTCAAGCCGAAGCTCTGGCGCCCCGGGTTCGGTAGGTAGTTCTGGAGCCTGGTTTGACTCCTGGGAGGGCCTCTTGGACGACCTCATTCATTTCTGGAGCCACCAAAACAGCATTCGTACAATCTGAGCTGAATGCTCAGGCTGAACTAATTGAGGCAAATCAGAGCCTATCTTGATGAACACAGCATCAGAATGAGGCATGCTGGGAAACAGTACAGAACAACAGCTGGAAGAGATCTTGCCAGCCTCCTGCCGGCTGGAACGTCATGCTTAATGTGTTACATATGAGGAAAACGAGGAGAGCGTAAACTAAGGTTAGTTTTGTTACAGACTCAAGTTCCCAAGACATTCCCATTTTGGACCTAGACAAACTTTTGATTGAGTAAAGACGATTCACGGCTCAAGATGTGGTAGAATAAGCTAAAGGCTAAAGGCATTGGTGTATATCTCAAGCATATTTCTTGGCGTATATACTTTGATTAAGCATTCATAATGCATCTCCCAGATTACCAAAGGGGTCTGGCTCACATCGTTGTTTATGCACAGCATGACTTTTGTACCCTTTTTTTTCCAGATTTTGTTTGCACCAGCTCTCAGGGAGGTGTTTTAAAATTCCTTCCCAAATCACCACCTTTCCAGCTGCCTGGCTCTTCCTTCTGTGACACATACAATCACTTTCATTATGCAAATGATCTCAATGCAGGCTTCTCCAGAGTTGCATAGCGAAGTTGCAAATGGCTGCATACAAAACAGCCTTTATTTGTCCTCCTTCAATTAAGGATTCCAAGATGTATTATTAAAGGCAAACAGGAGGGTAAAATACATACTCCCAAAAGGCATCTTGGAACATCTTCCACAAAGGGGAAAAGAATTCGGTAGTAAAATCATTGCCAAAATGTTTTTATGCAGAAAATATGATTCATGGTAGCAGGCATTTAAAATAAACAGTATATATAAATTTAAAATCAATGTATTTACTACCGTTCAAAGCTCGTGGTTATTTTTAAAAGACATTAATGCTTTTTTCAGAAGGACGCATAAAAAAGTGTGAGAGTAAATACATTGATAATGTTACAAAAGATTTTTTTTTTTTTTTCAACTAAATACTGTTCTTTTGAACTTTGTATTCAAAGAATCCTGAAAAAAAGTATAACAACTGTTTTCAACATTGACATAAATAAGAAATGTTTCTGGAGCCCCAAAAACAGCATATTAAAAGTATTTATATATCGTGTGACACTGTAAAGTGGACTAATGGATGCTGAAATTTTTTGCCATCACTGGAATAAACATTTTAAAATATACAAAAAAAAGTTCTTTTAATTTTTTTTTTTTTTTTTACTGTTTTGACTGTATTTCTGATCAAATCAGCAGCCTAGAATTTACGAAGCATTGAGCACTTTCAGAAACGTGAATTTTAAAAATCTCTATTGATTTCTATGGAGGCGCTGCATACAGTACCCATTAAAAGTTCTTTCAGCCAACGAAACTTCTTTAGGATCCTAAGTGGACTCTACTCAACTGAATTCAACCAACTTGTCCACACATTGAGAATGAAAATGAGAGCCAGAGTCTCTCATTTTCTCCCTTTCATCCTCTGATATTGATACAGAAATTCTTCCAGCACTATATAATACAAAAAGGGAGTGTCTGCATGCAATATACTCAGCAATCAGCTTCTTGATGGAAAGTTATGCTAGTTTACATGCACATGAACACAAGCTCAAACCTGCACAGATAGCCACATCTATCACGATCACTCAAGGCGACGGCTGGCTCTCGGTTCTCGGCAGGCCACTGCCGTAAAAGAGCGAGTGTCAATAGAAATGTTGGCCTCCAGCCTCGCCAGGCTGTCTAAGCACCTTGTCATAATTGTGTGCAGTGGCGCGGAGCACACATGTCAAACAAGCCATTAAGGGGAAGTCTGGGAAACAATACAAATTAGATGAGAATGAGTTGGACTCCTTTAGGGTATATGAGACCGGAGGCAATGGACAGGCGCAAACACACACAACTGGGCCTAAACAACTGTCCAGTATGATATCGGGTCTTGCATGACAAGGAAAAGAGGCTGGTCTGCTTCCGTGGGTGCAAAGACCTTGTCTGTTTTTGTTAGCAAGCAAGAGAGAGAGAGAAGGGGAAAGATCGTGTTTTGGGGTTTAAACAGGGAGATTTATGGTTTCCTGCACTCTTCATGCAGACCTACTCCATCATGTCAGCAGCAGTCCAGGCACAAACACTGACTGTGCTGCTCCTGCTGCCGCTGGAACATTTGAATAGAATTACAAAGCAGTTTCGCCTTATAGTTACACTAGACTGGACAGAGAAACCGGAGCACACAATTTAGAGGACAGCGGCCCTCCTACTGTGAGGATTTGCTTTTATGAAGATGATTTAAAAAAAAAAAAAAAAAACTACTGTACAAAATCTAACAATCAAGACACAGTAGTGAGTCTTTCTGTGAAGAAAAGTGAGGTGCTATTACAGGACACAACATGTAAAAGTACTGTGGCGGGTCAGAGATAAGCGGTTTGCTGGTTAGCATAGCCACAATTAGCCCCTGCTAGTAGATGCCGTAACTACACTCTCTGAGGGATAAAAGCATCTTTTTCTATTCACAGTTATTCAAAAATATCTGTGTATTACGCTTTAAATTATTTAAATCACAATTTTTTTTTTTTTTTTTTTTTAAATATTAATAGTGCATGTTCTCCGAAATGTTGTGTTGTAGCACCAGAAAAGTGTTAAATGAACTCTCCTCAGAGTTTGAGTCTACACTCAAGAGTGTTAAAACTACCACTGAAGCAGTCTTAAAGTTAATGAGATAATTAAGTGATTAATTGAGTGATGATTGACCATCATTAAAGACAGACAGCTGATGTTAAGTAGAATCAATAAAGGAAACAGTCAAAAAGTTTAAGTCACCATTACGATGGTCAGTGTTGGCTTTAGTTGGGCTCTTGAGCCTTGAATTTTTAACATTATTTTTTTTTCTGGCTGCTGTAACTGAGTTATAACAGCCAGACAAGCTAAGAGGAATGTGATCAGGTGTTGTTGGTTATGTTTTGACAATCACCATGTAGTGACCTGAATCACTGAACTCATTTAGAACCTTAAAAGGATAGTTCACCCAAAAATGAAAATGATAATATAATTTACTCACCCTCAAGGAATCTTAGGTGTATATGACAACCTTCTTTAAGAAGAACACAACTGGAAATATATTTAAAAATATCCTTGCTCTTCCAAGCTTTATAATGGTAGTGAAGGGGGCCCAGATTTTGAAGCACCAAAAAATTCACCCATCTATTATTAAAAAATAAATAAATAAAATAAATAAATAAATAAAATATTCTATACGGCTTCAGGGGTTAATAAAGGCCTTTTGAAGCAAGGCGATGCATTTTGTAAGAAGAATATCCATATTGAAAACGCATTCTGCGGAAGTCGATTTGCGCCAAATGAGTAACCCCCTGACGGGATGTATGACGTAGGAGTATTGTAAGCTTAGACGCCTCTTGTGGTTCAAGCAAGAAATCCTCTGACATTTCTCTTTAAAACTTCTCGTTTTAGACTTTAGACCGGTGTTTTGTTTTGCTCTATCCTCTGTGCTTCCACGTTCGTCAATACATCATGCGTCGGGTCAGAGGTCACTATTCCGCTGCAAAACGATGCGTAGGGGCATCTGCTGGAAGCTAGTCATTATAGTTAGTAAAGTTTAAATATGGATATTTTTCTTACAAAAACCCATTGCTTCACTTCTAAAGGCCTCTATTAACCCCCTGGAGTCATATGGATTACTTTTATGATGGATGGATACATTTGTTCTTTTGGCTTCAAAATGTATTCCCCCTTTCACAACCATTATAATGCTTGAAGGAGCAAGGATATTTTTAAATATATCTCTGATAGTGTTCGTCTGAAAAAAGATAGTCATATATACCTAGGATCGCTTGAGGGTGAGTAAATCATGGGATAATTTTTATTTTTGGTTGAACTAACCCTTTAATTTTAACTGGGTTTTTCTGCTGTGCCTTGAATCTAACCTAAAGAAACATTTATGATTTAAAACAATAAATAAATAAATAAATAAATAAATACATAATACTTCTGAATTGCCAAAGTCAGAAGTATACCAGTGTTCAAATACTGGAACAATACTGTGATAATGTGTGTAAGTGTGAATATATACGCCAAAATGCGTTGAATATTATGTACTACTGTTTGCCCATTCAGTACAATAGAATAACATCCATAAAACATTGCTAAATGGTTTACAGGATCTGTTACATAACTCAAGTATTGAACAAATACAAAATAATAGAAAGACAAGTGAAAGTCGATGTAATAAAAACTGAAGTGTATGCGACATAATTGGTTTCATAATGAGACTAGTGAGCGTTCTAATTTTAACGTGTGCGATTAACAATTAAAAAACCGATAGGGATTGCCCCCCGCATTACTGTCCCATCATGTCGTTTCGCATTTCCTTGTAAGCCTGTCAACAACATCTGAACCCTGGATCTATGTGCCAAACGATCACATTAATCATACAACACAGCATCTCGAGGTATTTCTGCCTCACTAATGCATCTGTGAACGCTTCAGAAATAGCACTCAATGTTTCATCATCATCCCAAATGCATTACTGCTATGCATTGTAATTATGATAATTAAATCCAAAACTACATCAGAAGATGTCTTCCTCTCGCAAAGAACTGATCTTTAGCGCACTGCCTTCTGCCGCTGTTTTGGTTCGTTTTGTTATTAAAGGAAGCAACTAAAGTGAAGACACTAAGTGAAAAGATTAAAGATGGATCTCAATGTGAAGGTTTTAAAATTGGTGACAAAGAGATTGATGACGTGATGCTATGTTTTGTCCAATCGATGAACATATTCAAAAATACATTAATTTTTTTTATTTATTTTTTTTATTTTTAATTTCTGAATTAATGTTAATATGTTTTGGGTACAAAACTGTCAGGTTAAAGTAAATATTCTGAGAAGAAAATTCCTATAAAAATTTCTATGATTTGAATGACATTTTAAAAATATTTTTGTGTAACAACAAGGTAGAAAAAGGAAGACAAAAAAGATAAATATCACAGAGAGGACCCCTGCAGACCTTCATGACTGTGTGTCAAGGTCAATAAGTCTTAAAATATCAGATCAGTTGACCTTTTTATGACAAGGCAAAGTTAGTTCTTGATAGAAAACTGTGCGTATGTTCGTTTCCAAGCAAAATTTGGCATTTATCGATATGAGCGTGAGTGGTGACTACGATCAAATCTCATGTCAGGTCTCAGCTCATGTACGCACATTTTTGAGTCAGCGGGAACTTGCGTGCAGCATAGTAAATCTGCTGGAGAATTGTAGTTTAGTTTATTTTCCTGACCGACAATCACTCACTAACCAATCATTAACCATTAAACGACATGATTAATCTGTCAAATTAAAATTAAATTAGAATAGGTGAGTGTCTTAAAATGCCACAAATGTTTTTTTTTCTTTCCAGGGATTTCACTTTGCATGCGCAAATGGCAACATCGACAGAACATAAGGATTCACACATCATACACCTGCAACGCAGAGAAAAACAGAATAATATACAAGGAATAAAATAACAGGATGTCACGAAATATACATTTCATTGAAATAATTGAGAGATTAACAAAACAAAAGAGAAAAACTGTGCATCAAGTAGGGCTAATACAAGCTACGCTCACGTTGTATTTGTTTTCTTTATTTTATTAAAATATTTATCTTTATTTTAATAAATCCAATTGATCGCACAGGCGCCTCACTCACACACGCAGACTCTACATATCAGTTCTAGCGTTGCTAACTTTACATTTCAGCAATTTAGCAGCAAACTAAATGCAGAGAAAGTTAAGACTACTCAGTTTTATGGTCTGCCATAGGAGTACATCTATAACAGTCAGCGCGCGCAACGCCCAACCAAACACAGTGTTGCGCATGTGAAGGATGATGTTTTACATGGATAATGAATCAAGAGTGAAATACAAAGCCTTAGTTTGCATAATGAACAGAAGTTCAGCAACTAATAAATGTTACATCGCGAATATGGAAACGTTTGGATTCTTCTCGAATGAGAGAGGTAGGCTATGTGAGCCCAATTCAGTTTTGCTTTAAATAAATTCATTTCTGCTTTATAATGAATGCCACTATAGCCTAATTTGTGTTTCAATTTATAATTTGATTTATAATTTTATAGCTACTTTCGTTCTTGTTCTGTTCTGAATACAATAAATTTTAAGGATTTTCTGTGGAGTGAAGAGGGGTTCTAAAATAACCAAGTTTATATACGTTAATAATGTTTATGAGTTTTTAGTTTTATTTACCAATATTTTCTTTTAAAATTAATTTTATTGTTTGCAATTATGAGGTTGAGGGGTGTTTTTAGAGTAAGATCGATTTTTTTTTCTCCATCTATTCATTTGTGCAATGGAATTGTCCGCATATGAAAGTTTAATGAATCACACAAGAGCGTTGTGTAAGCTGATTTTTTCGTTCGGATGTATGCTGGTTTCTACGTTCATTTGATAAATGAGGGCCTATAAGTGTATATCTCCAATCGAAAGTCCAGGAAAAACCAGAGGTGTGACAAAACCTCACTGATGAGAATGTCAATATGAATTGCTTTCCTCATGATCCTCTGAAACAAACCAGCCACGTCTCAGATCTACTTTCTTACCCTCAATGCGTAAACTTGCCATCTCTCTCCTCCAGAAATCAATAGCTTCCATTTCTGCTCTGTACACTGCTGAGTTGTGTCAAGAATATGTTAGACAGATTAATATCAAAACAAGCTGTGCCCACACCTCGACAATTTCCTCTCTTTGACAAGCTCTTCTGTTTGTTGCTTATGCAAGCAAATGCTGATTCTACAGAACTATAAAGACAGTCATTCTCAAGAATTTCATACAGTTGTATTCATGTTCAGACAGCAGAGAGGGCAACAAAACTTCCTGGCGTAATGTCAAACTCGAAAACTTCGACAAGAGTTGGAGTTAGGTATAACAGTTAATCCCCAGATGAATATATGCCACATATTTGATATCTTGATACGCGCCGTCCTCGGGAAAACCAAAAAAAGAGGAGATGAACATGATTTTTCTGGCTCTTTTGTGTGAAATCCATGACATGAAAAGATTTAATTAAGATAAGAGACTGGTAATAATTAATTCTATTCCTTCTGTCAAGAACACAGCAACGGCTGAATAAATTACACAAGCCCTGCCTTTTATTTATTATCATTTCCCCTTTCCCGAAGAAGCCTTTTGAGCTTTTCAAAGCTAAAGAAAGTTTGGCAGGGTCTCTGAAAGTAAGTCCACAGCTCGGGCCCACATAAACATCTCAGTCCTACATTCCACCACCTACTCGATTCAATCTGCTATTATGTTTTTTTTGCAGGTACAGCTCGGCCCTGAGGGGGAAAACTCGCTGTGACAAACGCCAAACGGAAGGCTGCATTCAGATGGAGTGTATTCATTACCACACGCCGACATGTGTAGGAGACAGCGAGGAGGGTTTGAGTTACCATGTCCATATCTCACCATCTCATTTCCAACATGACCCAAATTAAAGCGGGAATGCTAGGTGACCTATTGCTACGGGCGACGGCTTCTCATACGTAACCTTCAAACCAGTCAAACATCTGATTTGATGGTTATAAACTAGCCAATACAATCTTGTCACTGTTTCTTTGACTCCTTCTAAAAATAACATGAATACATGGCCAAACCAAGGGCATTCCAATTACAGAATATCCTCAAGTTTATCGTTTGGCACGCACAATGTCGTAAGTGGGTTGGATATAAACAAACGAACATTTGTTTTACTGAAAGCAAGATGTTTTCCTCAAGCCAACTTTTTAAAACGCCACAGAGATAATTAACAGGACAAAACTCTGCCAAATCTTACACGAATGACCTTTGTGTAGGCAACATGGTCCTGAGTTTGAGAATCTGGCAGCGTTCGGTTTGCCGCTCACATGGCGGCTTGAGCGGCTGAAACTCTGAAGGACGTCGGCTTAAAGACAAACGGCTTACAAATTGACGCTAATTAAAGGTTGCTTTGTCAGGTTTCAGCTAGTGTTTAAACATCTTTTATTAAGTTGCACATACAAATACGCTTCAAAAGTGAGGGAAACTTCAATACTGATTGGTTTCTGTTATTTGAAGGGGAAATACTTCAATTGTGCTGGTAGTAGCGGGATACTTGGATGTCTGTGATGTGATTCCATTTAATTAAATAGCTGTAGATAATTTGGTCTGGGAATGTCATTATGCCCTTGCAACGAAGGACATGTTTTCCCTCTCATGCTCATTTTCCTAATGCACAGGCTTTTATATAAGTACATCTCAGGCTTGTAACGAATTAATATGGCAATGAAGGATTGGGGATGGAAGTGTAATTGGACAACCAATCTCCCTTGACGCTTAATGGCCTCTGAAGACAGCGGCTGCAGGGCAAGGGATGAGATAGCTTGGAGGAGAGCTTCTCTGCAGGCTTGTGAAGGCCTGGCACATAAAGAACTGACCGTTTGAGAACTTGCAGAACAATCAGAAATGTAATTAAGAGCTGGCTGTGGCTTTTAAACACTCAGATAGAGCGGAAACAAACAGACAGGGGAAAAGAAACATCCATGTATTGAAAATGTGCGGTGTGATCAATAGCCCAAGGTTCGGAAAGCATCAAAGGGGGAATGTTTTGCGACTTCACTCGGCACCTCGCAATTTCTCTCAGAACTGCAGGGTTTCAAAGCAATCTCTAATGTCATTAAACTTCTATTACAAAGCAGTTAGAAGTGTATATTGCCTCTATTTCTCTACGAGTCAAACATATACATTTTAAGTAACATTTTACGAGTTTCCGATCTCTTGGTAAAGAGTAAGGTTAATCAAAACATCAATCAAGCATAATTACCAAGCAGTGCCGCATGGACAGTGTTTCAAGGAGATAATAACTATTGTCTTTTTGCTGCTGTGGAATTAAAAGCTGGATTTTCATCTCAAAGCTGGATTTTCAACAGAAGGCTTTTCTCAAACCCCCAGACAGAACATCCTACGAAGCAGGTGATTGTGCAGTTAATGTGCAAATCGAGCCTTGACCCAACAGGGCCGTTTCTTCAAATGCAGTGTTAATCTACTGATAGAAATGTTTGTTAAATTTTTTTTGTAAACTATTATAAAAATAAATTGTGACCCTAATTAAAATGATTCAAATTAAATAATACTGTTGACTAAATTGTGTTAAGAAAAAATGCAATATTAACAGTGCACTAACAACCTACAAAGATCGTGATTGTTTCAAATTGTCCAAATCATAGTCAATGTCAGGAATTGACCCACTTGAGCTGAAGCTTAAACAGTGAAACTGAAGTGATTTACTAGCGGGTCAATTAACTCACTCAAACACAGATTATGAGAATAATCAGATATATGGGTCATTGAAGAATAAGGTTTTTTAAAGTGTTTAAAAAATATAATGGAGATGTCATTAATGTTGAAGTTTTTTTTTTTTTTTTTTTTTTAAATCAATTAACACTGTTTTTGTTATTTTTTACAAGATGGACAAAATTTGTCACCAAAAAATAATTCGGTTTAACCAAATACAAATACACTTTTGGTTATACCAAATGACAATATTTTTAAACAATGCTAACAGGCTTATATCTAGCTAGCTAGCAAATGGACAATCAAACATTTTATATTTAGTACAAATTTTTAAAAAAATATTACAACATTGTCAATGTTTTATAGAGGTTGTACCAAATGACCTGATGTTTCGGGTCATGCGTATGAACAAGTGAAAACATGAATTTTTCAAATAGTTAACAGAGAGTTAGTTACTTTCACATCCATGTGGTCCTTTCCAGGTGTCTAAATGTTGTCACATCCTGTCACATGATATTGACCGTATGACCGCATCCAAAATGGTCCCTTTATATTAGTTACTTCGAATGACATCAATGAAATTAATTTTTCCGGACATTCTTTCTCATAACAAAGCAATGACTTCTACACATAATTTTAATACAATTTTGCACTATGTTGATATATGATGTTATAAAATCATACCAGAGTAAAAAATATATACATCTATTACATTTAAGATATTTTAATCACAAATGAAATGGCTGTATTGGCCTTTGGATGGTTAAACCAAGTGACATTTTGACACTTCAAAATCTTTAAAATACCTTTAAAAATAATTATAACCTTTTGGATTCAATAAAAGTGATCTAGTTGTACTACCTTACATACTTTGGATGTCATATCTTTGATTTTTATAATCATTAAGGCCTTTGGACAAATAAAAAATGACCCATCACATCATTGACCCATAAATGCACAACATGAACATAATATTTCAACTAATATCTGTACAAATGCACAAGTGAACTTGAACCAAGTTAAATAATACTAAAATAACACTAATGATATTGTCTTTAATTTTAATATAAAATTGAATTTCATTAGAATCTATAAAACAGGACTAAAAATTGACTAAATTTAAATAATATTTTCATCAAAAGAAAAACACTGACTAAAACATACACACAAAAAAATTTAAAAATTAAAGTGAACGCTCTGAGAGCGTTATTATGGTTTGTTTGCTACTCCTTTGGACATTCAGGTCTGGTTCGGTGTTAACAACCATGCTGAAAACGTTCAAAATGTTTGCACGTGTGCACTGGAGTTAATTATACGACATGTAATTTCGGCGCATTAATACCGACTACACCCACACACATGCAGCTATTTTGTTTGAGTATTTATGACGGTGTCCATAATGAAGCTCCCTCCAGCTCATAAAGAGAAGCATCGACACTGCCAGCAGCTCAGGAGTAACCTCCAAAGCCCATTTCATGTTGTCGCATATAAATATTCATTAACAGAGTGGAGAAACCAGCTGTTTCTCCCAATTAATCTGTGCAGAGATATGCCATTTGCCAATAAATTGTTGTTGTATAATTAATGACTCTCATTGCATGGTGACAACGAGAGAAACAATACCTCATTTAATATTGAGATTTATATTCATAAACTTGGCAAAAGCAAGCAGCTAATCAGCTTCAGTAATAAACAGATTTGCATCTCATGTGGGAAAACTTTAGCCACACATCCGAGAAGTCAGCCACCCCGCATCCCACCAGTCCAGATAAATCAAGATGTCATGAGATTTCTACATCAAAGCAGAAGTCCCTGCCTGATTCTCGCTGAACATGTTAACAGGCTACACACAAGCAGACGATGGGAAGCGACGCGGTGAGGACGCCCACTTCAAACAGCAAACGGGCCTGAGCTGAGATCATTATCTGGGCAGGTTGAAAACACTCTGGTCAGGAGAATTCTTATGGGACTTACCATCGGGAGCATGAGCCGGTGTGAAGTGAACAGGTTTATCTGCAGTGGAAGAAGAGAGAGAGAGCACATTAGTTAAAAGGAAGATGTCCGGACAGTCCCAGGTGGTCAGTAGTCATATTGAATGAGTGGGTGGACAGTGGACTACATAATTCTTTCACAGAGGTTAAATCTCAAAAAGAATAGATTAAGAGAGATCAGTTGGAATATGAGATTAAAGGAATGTTCCGGGTTAAACACAACTTGAGCTCAATAGACAGCATCCATGGAGTGACATGCTGTAAGTTACCACAGGAAATTTGTTTGCTGTAATGCCCTTGCAGCACTGAAAGGAACATAAAAACATCAAGTACAATTTATAATTTATGGCCATAATACTCCACCTTTCAAAGGTTTGAAAGAAATTAATACTTTTATTCAGCAAACTAATCAAAATTGATCAAATGTGACAGTAATTTGTAATGTTAAAAAAAGATTTCTATTTCAAATAAATGCTGTTCTTTTAAACTCAGATCATGTGACATTGAAAACTGGAGTAAAAATGCCACCAACAGAATAAATTAAATTTTGAAATATATTAAAATACAAAAAATACATTTTAAATTGTAATAATATTTCATAATTATTATTATTATATTTTTACTGTATTTTTTTAATCAAATAAATGCATCCTTGGTAAGCGTAAGAAATGTACATATACATATACATTATATATATATATATATATATATATATATATATATATATATATATATATATATATATATATATATATATATATATATAAAAAAATCATACTGACCCCAAATGTTTGAATGGTAGAGCATGTGATCAGTATTATACAAATTTGTCTTTATTTTAGGGACTGACTTTATTTTACGTCTGTCAGTGATAGAGCCTTTTTCTCACATTCGTGAAGACGGCTACAACTTTAGCATTTTAAACATTACAGAGACTCGAACATGCATTTTTATTTTCATTATGAACCAATTCAAGGGACTGGAACATCTGCATGGTTATAGAAAAATGTTTGAGAAGTCAAGAAAATATCCTTAGTCCTCCAAGGTTTATAATGGTTATGAATGGGGGGCCGTGTTTTGAAGTAAAAAATAATGCATCCATCCATAAAAAAAAGTAATCAATACAACTCCAATAGGTTAATAAAAGCCTTCTAAAGCGAAGCGATGCATATTTGTAAGAAAAAAATCCAATATTCAAAATTCAACAATAATAATCGCTTTGCTTTAGAAGGCCTTTATTTACCCCCGGAATTGTATGGATTAATTATTTTATGGATGGATGCTATTTTGGCTTCAAAACGCAGCCCCCCCATTCACAACCATTATAAACTATGGACTAAGGATATTTTTAAATATATCTCCGATTGTGGTCGTCTGAAAGAAGATAGTCATATGCACCTAGGATGGCTTGAGGGCAACATGGGATATTTTAGGGTGAACTATCCCTTTAATACCACTTTCATTGTATGGACACACAAACACACACAAACACACACAAAGGCATTTTTAAAAATATTTTGTTCTGTGTTCCACACAAAACGAACGTCATACAGGAGTAAATAATGAAAGAATTTACAATTTTGGGTGAACCATCACTTTAAGCTCTTACACTAATAAATGTTAAAATATACAGACAACAAAACCAGCCAAAAATGTTGGGCTGAAACTCATTAAAATCAGCGCCGAGTGAAAGCGAAAACTGACACAGAAGTTGGAAGCAACCCCACTCAGTCTAACTTTCCTCCAAACTGAAGTGATTTTAAAAACACTGAACTTGCGTACCTTATTACTCTTGACAGAACCGGCTTTTGGACAACATGCGCATGAAGCCATCTAGCTAAAGTGTAGCTACAACACCCTGCTTCTGCAGGCGGAAATAACCGATGCCACAAAACTATCACATCAATTGCCCAGCCAGCTGGTTGCGCTTACATACACACACTCCCACACACAGGGCCGGAGCTGGAATCTCTGCTCTTCTCTTCACCAGCACCCCCAACTGCCAGGATAGAGTTTAATTTTAGGCTCACTTCAAATTGCTTGTCAACAACTGAGCGCAAGGAAGATTGGAGAGCCGGCACTGGAGAAAGAGAGAGAGAGAGAGAGAGAGAGAGACAGAAAAACAGAGGTCTGAGAGAACGAGGAATTGAGAGAGAGAGAAAGAGAGAACGGCTTGCTGTGCTTCTCTCCTTGAATAATGAAGTGTCTGTTGAACTGGACCGAGAGTCAATCATGACAGTTACAGCGTTTCATCCTCCGGGAAACAGCGCCATAGCTGAGGGTGAATAACACACACACAGATGTGTATCATAAAGATAAAACATATACTGCTCACATACTGTAATGCATAACCCTGTGCACAGCTCGACTTTCTTATATGTCCAGTGGCAGTAGAGGACAAAACAACTGTCTGTGCAGGTCTCACGGGAACGTTTGTTTCACATGTAAATGATACGTGGCTGAGAAATTCAACACAAGGTTCACCTCAAGCCCATTTGCTTTACTTAAAGGGATAGTTCATCCAAAAATGAAAACAGTTTCTCGCCCTTATGTTGTTCCAAACCTATATGACTTAGTTTCTTCTGTGGATCACAAAAGAAGATTTGTGTCTCAGTGTCTACAATGAAAATCCAATGCTGTTTGGACTAATATATATATATATATATATATACACCTCGAAATACAATATTAAATAGATACTTGGGTCACAATGCAATAACACTACAATTCTTTATGTTTCATATTATATTCAGAGAAAAAATGTAAATGTTAAATATTGTTGAAAATAGGGAGGAGAAATGTCACCCCGTGATACTATATCCATATTCTCATGCTAAGAATCAACACTTTTTGTTACATTTTACACAATATTTTCAGGAAAAGTGAGATTAACTGATTAGCCACAATTTAGAAAAAAATCTGAGAAGGTGAAAAGTACAGTAGCATTAGGTCAATGTAAACTATTCTTTCTATTAAAAAAATGAGAACAAGCAAAGAACATAATTTCACAAAGTACTGAAATAATTGAGAATAGATGACAAAGCAGCAAGTTAAATCTTGCAAAATGGGAATGCTTCAGAATACGGAACACGCATTCACTATTAACTACAACTTCTGCCTCAATGAACTCTTAATTTACTACTTATTATCAGTTAGTAAGGTAGTTTTTTGTAGCGTTTAAGTTTAGGTATTGGGTAGGATTAAGGGATGTTGAATAAGGTCATGCAGAATAACACATTAATATGTGCTTTATAAGTACTAATAAACAACCAATTTGTTAGTAATATGCAAGCTAATAAGCAACTAGTTAAAAGTGAGAATAGGATAACTAAACACAAATCGCTATATTATAGAATCAAGTGAATTGTATTTATGTATCTGCTATTACCCCAACTAGACCTCACCATGAACTGTCAGGCAGACTGTCATATCAGTAAATATCTGTGCACATATGCCGGCCATATGTTTTCATTCAGTGTCTGTACTCCTCTTTCCCTTTCTGTTTTACTATCTAGTTTCCCGATGTGTATGTATGGGCTGATGGATTTGGTTGTGGAGCTGAGCAGCTCTACTCCTGTGTGGCCTCTCTTCACTGTACCTGCTAAATGAAATTGGAAATGACTAACCTTTGGTCTGTATCCCACTCCAACAAGCTTTCAAACACTACGATGCACCTCTCCATGTTAATGGTACTCCTTTCACTCCATCCTGTTTTTTACTCTTCTTTGAGGAGCAGGGATGGAGTGCTCTAACTGAGTTTATGTTTAAATCTAATGGAATCTGTCTGGATTAAATCGATTTCGCGACATGGTCGGCTTATAAATGAACCTCACACTCAGACTCCTTTATTGAGGGATGGAGAGGGCACATTTTCAGAATTTCATGAAGGGCCCTTTTCGGTCTTTTAATATAGATCTAATGTAGAGGCACTGTGGATCTCTTTAAGTGAGGGCACAGGTAGGATTATGAGAAATGAGGAAGGTAATGGTTTACAGAGGGCGCATAGGGCTGAAAGCTCTCTCTCTCTGCTTCCCCTCACTGTTTTCTCCTTTCTTCCAGCAATACTAAACATATTATTATACAAAAAGGTGTATATTATTACATTTAATGGGGGCTCGTCCAGGATATTATTACTCTACATAGGAGGATGTTATATATATATATCCTTACATGTAAATATTTAACAGTGTTAAATAGCCTAAACTATGAGTTGCCATCTCTCAAATCCATGGTGAGTCGTTCACTAAAAACAGATTTAAATCAGAGTGGGAATCAATGGGAATTTTGTTGTGTACCTTGTGTTATATCAACACACGTGTCTGTAAAAGTTAAATAATAATTGTTTCTGGTACAACTTCACATGGCATCTTGCGTGACACCAGAAAAAATGACTAAACTCAAGTATAAACAGACCAAAAATAGGTAAAGCTTCCTGTTAAAACAGTCATCTCAATTTCAATCTCATTAAGTTTTTAATGAGCCATCGGCACCGACGCATAGCAAAACCCTTTTCTAATCAATTTAACTTTCTTCTGTAACACAGCATCCTTACAAAATATATATATGTTTACCTTTCTGCCAGGAAATCATACTGTAGTGTTAGCGCAATCCTACGAGGAAGAAACACGGGATGCAGCGATGCAAAAAGCCAGATAAAAACGAATAGAGATAGTAATACATCCAAAACAGGAAAAGAGCAGTGTTACCTGCTGCTCCATGTCATCAAAGCACATTTTGACATGCTCTGAAGCTCACGTTCCGTCTCCAATCTTTTCTTTGTAAGCACAGTGCCAAATCTATCTGGCAACACACACCGGCTGGCGGGGCACCCTAAGACACCAAAGCGTTTGCCGATTCATTCAAGCAGATACAGTAAGCACTGAAGCTAATGCCAAGCTTTCACATCCAAAGGCATTTAATCTGCCCCCTTTATCCCACTGTGCAGTCTAAATACCACTGCTTCAGGGATGACAGAATGCTACCGAGCTGTGTTTTTAGACACAAGCGCTCAAGCACTTTGTAGGATGAGGACAGTTTATCTGTGTCATCCTTAATCATTTCACTGTCAGGCAGGGGATCGAAGCCTACGCATTAGGGATTAGTTTTTGATTGCCATCGATCCTTATTGAACCATCCATCCATCAATGTGTCTCCCTCTGCCTCCTGTAAGAAAACTCTACAGAGCACACAAGGGAAAGAAATACTATTCTGAAACTTATCAGGCAAAAACCTCTAAGGGGTCATGCACAAACACAAAAACACAAACACATATATATATATACATACGCTGAATGTCATGTTTCACTAACTGTGACCTACAGTTATTGAGGAAGAGGAGAACAGCGAAGCCGAGCGTGGAAGTGGCCAGCAGTATGAGACAGATGTTGCAAGGAATCATGAAGTACCGCACGACCAGCGACACTTTGTGTTGGTACATGCGGTCCCGCTCTGGGGGCGGCGTGGGGTACTGACAACTAGTCATACTCCACTCCGCGCCTTCCCTAAAGTACGCCAAGTTGGCAAGCGTTCCAAAAACAGACTCAGAGAAGAAGGATAGACAAAAGAAATCCTAAAACGGTTTCAGCTTAAATTCCAGTGGCGCTCCTTATCGCAGTTTCTTCCTGAAAAACGTAGACAAATGCTTTTATCAGTCTCCAAGCAACGCATTTTGTTTCCAAATTACAGCCGCTCTGGAAGGGTACCGATCCTACAGTCCCCAACCCTCCAGCAATCCCTCCATTTCTTTCCCAAACACAGGGGTGGTTTGTCATGAAAGGTTAGTGTGCAAGTTCTCTTGAGTGTGTTTGACAAAAGCTCCACTGGACCCCTGGCCTAGATTGCTAACACGGACAAGTGAGTGCAAACAATCCCCAATGCACTTTGTACTTTAAATCCGCAAGCACAGAACTCCACAGCTTGGTGAATTAGTAATGAATTGGCTCTTGATTCATCTTTAGGGGCGCTTGTTGTAATTTTTTATGGCACGATGGTGTTCACTTCTTTCAGGATGTGCTGCCACCTGTCTGTGCCCGACAGCGGCATGAAGATGCCTCTCGTTGTGGCATGTGTCAGGATTCACTGTGGGTGTGGCTAGGCATCATTCTAGCCGTCTGTCCTGGGAAACACTCAGTTGCTCACAAGCTGGAACTGGAGTCATTAGCCTCACACACACTCAAACACAACATACAAACTTTTGGAGAGTGACCCCTTCTCAAATTCTCCAGAGAACTGCAACACTAGGCTCGTCTTTAGTCGTAAAAGTCGAAACTTTTCTCCTCCCGCCCCAGGCTGAATCTCCTGAATGAATGAATAATTAGCCCACAGAGAGTCAGCAGCTGTCTTCGACCAGCTCGACCATATGCCCCGGAGAGCAGTAGGGTCTTTTTTCCTCAACCCCCCCTTCCTTCAATACAAGTCCTCTTTGGCGACCTCCCCTCTTTTTTAGAAAGCACTTCGGATGAAGCATACAGTCGAAAGATGGGGTGTCTGGTGAGTAGACTCTTCCCCCAGATGCTGCTCTCAGCGCAGAGGCACGCTCCTTGATCCGGGCAGCCGGAAACAAGATACGAGGAACAGCTGAGATTGCCACAGTATGTGTAAAGCAAACGTGACAACTGCTTTGGACAGTGTTGTTAGTTCTCAGTCCTTTTTAGCAGATATCTCCCGAGACAAGACAAGCTCCTGTTGTAGACTCAGCCAAGTTGTTTGTCACTCTGGAAAAAGTGGCTCCTCCGTTTTGTTTTAATTGGAGTCAGAAGCTCTTTTTCTCTCCGTTTAGCGCTCTTAATCATCCATTCCTGCACTGGTGTTCCTCCTTGTGTCCTGGGCTTAAACTCGGTCCAGCTGAGCCTCAGAGGAAGTGTTCACTTCCAGCCAAAACATACACTCTGATCGCCGCTATTCATGTCAGAAAATCCCCCAGGCAGCAGGTACTCTGCCTGCGTTCAGCCAGCGCTTCTCAGCCAATGAGCCAGGAAGCGGCGTGCACAAATGAGTGGAGCCTGAGAGGAAAAAAAGCAGGAAAAAAGGAAAACAAACTGGCCGATGACACTTAGTCCACCTCTTCGTTACAATAAACAATGCATAGACCGTGTTTTCTGCATCCTTACGGCACGGGCGCTCATGACTCCCTCTCTCTGCCTCGAATGAAGGAGAAGACAGTGAGAGGGGGAGTGGATGAGGGGCTGTCTCTAACAAAGGGTTGGGAGGGGTGAGAAGGGGGAGGG